>NW_005054443.1:1264049-1338289 GCF_000277835.1 Geospiza fortis
CAACAGTGACTTCAGGAAAACCACTGCTTTGTTAATTTAAACTCCTTAGCTATAATGATGAAATACATGTGACTCAGCAGGGTTGTGGACTTAAGAAGCCTGAATTTAATGAATGATGAGCATTAGATTTTACTGCATTGCATGTAGTGCCTAAACATAGCCCTAAAGACTAAACCCAAGTAAATCCCATTTAAACTTTTTGGCTGAGGAAATTATTGTCATCCATGTGTTTGAACATGGAAGTACACTTAGAGAAATTAAATAAGTGTGATAAAATGAGTGTATTTATAGTAAGACATGCCCTTGATATTTCTTCTTAGGACTGAGTACTCAGTTGATTATAATTTTACATGTTTTCTTGTGGAATCCTTCAATTCTGGCAGATAACTGTTTCCTTGTAGATATACCAGTATATCCTTTCAGTTATTTTTAATATGTGTTTCTTATGTGCCCCAGTAAATGAGAAGCTGTTCTGGAGAACTGATCCACTGTCAGAAAGTATGCTGTGGGGATTTTTGTTGTTTGTTTGTTGGATTGATAGTTTCCATGTAAAAAATCCTGCCAGTTAATTTTTAGTTAATTCATAAATGCTTTAAGTATTGCTCTTATAACTTAGCAAATTATACCTATTTAAGGGGTTTATATTTTAAATGTCAATAAATTAATTGAATGGCAGAGCATGTACTAATTGATGGAAGGAATATTAGTTTCTTTCCTGCCTGTTTTAAGAGAAAAAAGCATATTCAGTGATTTCTGTTTATGTTACTAATGAATAAGGATTTTCTCAATATATTATAGTAATAGACTGTGAGGTAAATACAGAGTAATGCCTTTTAGGAAGTAAAATATTTTTATACTCTGTTGTATTAAGAGTAAATTCCATTTTTGTCAATTTTATCAACTTGTCTAGAAAGGAAATTATACTTGATAAATAATTTAAATTCAACCGTAAACTACTATTATTGAATAGTTAAGCCTGTTTAACATAGAGATGCAGTCTGGACAAAGGTTCTCCAACATTCCATTTCAAGAAATGACTTGCATCTCATTAGAGGGTATTGTCACCCATCAAAGTAAGAAAAAGAAAAAAAAATTAAAACTTGGTTTCTAATAACTACGTGACAAGTGTGTGTGTAGTTATATTTTTCTAAGTACACTTAGCTATGCATTTGTAGCAGGGAACTATAACATATCCATTTCTGGACTTATGAAAAATGCAGGGTTTAAATTATCTCATGCATTTTATTGAAATGTTTTCTTTCCAGAGTAGATATTGAATTTTATTTCCTTCTATGATATCATAGGTTATCTGTTAATAGAATTCTTTCCTTTTCACTTTTTCAACCCAGAAATATGAATGCCTCAGAAGTCATATTGCATTTTTCTAACATCTGTACAGCCTTTCAAATTCCTTAGTTCTGCAGCAAGATTATTTTGAAGGTACTCTTCAATGGAACACATTAATAGGCACTAAAAAATAAAGTCTTAATTGACTAGCTGCTCATGTGAGAGTTGTTTGAATGTGACTTTATTTGAATACTTTTACATTTCATGTAATTTGCTGTTTTGTAACCATAACATGAAATTCAACCCCCGCTTTTTTTTTTTTTTTTTTACCTGTAAAGCTTACTGGTTTACTTGTATTTGCATTTGTTCATGCTTTTTCACCTTTTGAGGACAGGAGACAGTTGTCACACTTAGTTCAGTAGGTAACTTGTGATTAGCTAGAGGGAGGTTAAGGGATTGAGAACATTTTAGACTCTCTCTGCATCACATACTGCATCCAACCGTCTGAACACATAAAATTCTCTTAAATTTCATTGCCATTCTTGCAGTGGATTGACCCTGTCTGGACACCAAGTGCACTCCCCTTCATCCTGCTCTCAGCTTCACTGTGGAACTTTCTCTCCTCTCTCCCAGCAGTGCAGAGGGGCAGGAAATGAGTCAGTTCATCAGATGTTGTCTCTGCCACTCCTTCCTCATCAAGAATAGTACTCCTCACAGTCTTCTCCCACTCTGGGGTCCCTTCCCACAGGATGCAGCCCTGCAGGCACAGATTGCTCCAGCGTGGGTCCCACATCAGGTCACAAGTCCTGCCACTCAACCTGCTCCAGTGTGGGCTTCTCACAAAGTCACAGCCTCCTTTGACCATCTGGTTGAGCTGGTGTGGCTGCTGCAGGTGAACCCTCTGTGGACTCCATGGGCTGCAGGGGCCAGCCTGACTCGCTCAGCACCTGGGGTGCTGGGGAATCTCAGTTCCAGTGCCTGGAGCACCTCCTCCCCTCCTTCTGCACTGACCTTGGTGTCTGCAGTGCTGTGTCTCTCACATATTCTCAGTCCTCTCTTCAGCTACAATTCTGAAGTTTTCTTTTTTCCCCACCTTTCTAATGATGTTATCCCAAAGGCTCTGCCACCATCACTGATGGGCTCAGCTTAGGCCAGCAGTGGGGCTGGCTGGCTTGGAGCTGACTGGCACTGGCTCCGTAGGACATGTGGGGAAGCTTCTCACATGAAGCCGCTCCTGTAGCTCCCCCAATACCACAGCCTTGCCAGGCAAAGCCAGCAGGGACCGTGCACATAGAAGCACTCAGATAGCTGAGACCTCAAGTTGATTCTGTACTACCATCTGTAGGTTTATTGCAGTGCAGGTCGCTTCAGTGTTTGGGGCTTTTTGTCTCTTTCCTTCCCCACCTGTAGAATAAAGATTGTAATGTTTACCAGCTTTAGAAAAGAATTTTGAGATTCTGCAAAATAAATTTGAGATCAAATACCTACCAAATAAATATTACTCTTATGTTAGTAGAAGCAAAGAAAAATGGTTGAATTATTATTATTATTAAATTATGCTTTAGTTACAGATATTACCATATTAAGAAGAGAAAAAACAAGGAAGAAATTGAATCAGTCACTTTGTTTTTGCAGGTTCTTTCATGTTGGTGAATACACCTAGAAGATTTTCAGGACAGAAAGCTCACCTCCTGATGCCCCATCTGAAAGAAAATGATACACATTGTATTGATTTTCACTATTATGTTTCAAGCAAGAGTGGAGCTAGCCCTGGCACTCTGAATGTATATGTGAAGGTTAATGATGGTGCTATTGGTAACCCAGTCTGGAATGCATCTATCACTGCCACTTGGAGCAGAGCTGAACTGGCAATTAGTACTTTCTGGCCCAATTTTTATCAGGTATGTCTTACTTTTTATTAAATTTTATTTCTCATAATAGCCATCTGGTTCTTAATCCTCATTTTAACTTTAAATCAAAATAAATTTCAGTATTTCTAGTTGACCATCATCTTAATCAAATTTTTGTACATGATGTTGAATGTTTGTTTTTACATACATATGGCTGTGTTTATGTGTTTATGAATAGTTATAGAAGTGTGTGAAATGCACACATGCTCTAAATGTGGATGAACTAATTACATTGAAGAAATCTAGAAATTTTGCCATTGATTTCAGTCAATTAACTGTTTCTCTGTAAGAAGTTCACTCGTTCTTTCAGTTCAATAGGGATGCTGGAATTGAACGCCAGTAGATTTTATTACAGTCCAGTCTTCAAGTTTGATTTAGATCAGCAATACTTGTTGCTTTAGAACCAGCAGAATCCTTTGAATCCTCAGTTCAAGTCTTAACGCTGAATGCAATATCCATTTGTCCAGTAGTAAACATAAATATAATACTAGCTGTCATAGGAATGGGATTTTGAGTGCATCCTAAAGATTATGGGGAATTTCACTTGACAGTCCCTTAGGATGTTGCTTTTCTGTAGGAAGGTTTAGATTATACAGTTAGTTACTGCTTTATAGTAGTTCAGTGTTTTTCCTCCTTCTTCCTGTGAAAGTACAGTCTGTGTCTCCACAAACAAATAACTTAGTTTAGTAAGAGCTGACTGGTAGCATAGAGGTGTTACTGAGGATCCTGCATCTTCACCTGAAGTTTGGAAAGTTTGAATTGTATTTTATTTGTTTGCCTCTACTGAATATTGTCACCATATTTATGGTTTGACGCTTTCTGAAGAAAAGCCATCCCGAAGATGTCAAGTTCCTTGACTGTAGACCTCCCTAGGAGGTACAATCTTGCTCTTCCACCATGCTGTTCCAGAGTGAGACTCCCTAATTCCTACAGCAATGCCCCAGGTACTAGTGTCACATGTGGCAGAGTCTTGTTGCAGTTCCTTCATTTGCTGTCTCAAGTAACCAAGTATTTGTTGCCCCATCATATTTTAATTAGGAGTTTGGCAGTGTCCGCTGCAGGTACTCTGGAAAGCTGCAGTAGGATTCTTTCTGTGGCTGCAGCATCTGATTTGTGAGGATGTCTCAAGGAACTCAATCTATCCTTTTTTATCCCTTTTTCATTTAAGTAAAAAAAAGTGCTGAAGAACTTTCTGGAGTCTTTTCTCTGATTGTTTCACCCACAATGAAACAGAAAATCCTACTCCAAAATACGAGTTTGGAGGGCCAGGAACATTTTATTCTTGGAATGTGGGATGCCTGGCAGTGGATGCAATACTTACAGACCCAAAAGAGCACACTTACACATTTCTTCTTGCCTCTGATAGTGTGCTCCTAGGTTGGGTCTGCATTTGCATCCATTGTACTACCCAAGATTCCTAGGAATTGCTGCAACTGCATTGTCAGGACTTCCTGGAGAGTATTCAGGGAAAGCTTACAGACATCTCAGCAAACTTCATGATGTGGATCTTTTATAATTGTCTGCAGGCTTGATGAGGTGATACTCTCGTGCCTTTTTGAGAAGGGCAGGCATATTGGCAGAGCTGAGGCTCACTTCAGCTGTGTGGGAGAAGCTATGTGCTATCTCTCTGGAGCAAAGTCCAAGCTTTGTTTAGTCATACGTCTCTCAGGGTGGAAAGGCAGTGTGTATTTTGTTGCCTGTCAGAGTTCAAGGAGGGTTTAGATGATGCTGTCTGTCGTTTGGTTTGAGGTGGTCCTGTGAGGAGCAGGGAATTGGTGTTCAAAATCTCAAAGTGTCTCTTCCAGCTCAGGACTCCTATGATTCTCTGATCTTGCATCAAGACCTCATTTTACCAATTTGATGCCAGTGTTGAGAATGCCTTCCACTGCTGCCAGAAAGCCTTTCTATCTTCACTGAAATATTGAGGACCAGTCTGTGTTGTTAGCCTCAGTGGATGGTGGGAGAAGCGGATAGAGCATCCCGTAGACAATTTTGTGGCTGACATTGGATATAACTCAATGGTTAATAATGTGGAATTTGCTGGAAGATTTTGTGAACGTGGTGGGTGGTTCAGGAATACTGAATATTGTGTAAATGTGTGACTGTGTCACTTACGCCCAAGTCTGAAATGTCCCCATCTGTATGGTGAATTAGAGGAGCTTCCAGTTTTCTGTCTTCTGAAAGGAGTCTGGTTTTTGTGCAGCAGAACTGCTCTGGAATCAACAGTCAGTAAAGAAGAGTGTTGTGCTTTAAAGTCTCACTCTAGCTCTGAGTCAAAAGGCTGATGTGGACAGGGGAATTTTAGTAGAAGAAGCCTTGACTCTGACTATTAATTTTAAGGTAAATTAACATATTCTTAAAAATATAGAAAGCCTCTGTCAGTTTCAAATGTTATTACTAATCTTGTTAATAATAATCTGTGTCAGATTTCTGACAATATGATACCTATGGTATTTGGCCAGAGAAACAGAAGGATAACCATTCCCATCCTCTTTTACCTCAAGACCTGCCTTCTGGACTGTTCACCCTTGTTTGTCGGTGAACCCTTACGTGCTTGGATGGGGTACTGCAGTTCAGTTGATGTATAATAGATGCCTAAACCTGCCTGTAATGGATTCCGTGTGCTCTCCTTGCTACTGGAAATGTTGACATTTTCGCATAATCTTTCTTTCACTGTGGAGTATAGTAGGTAATTTTCTTTGCATTTGCTGCATATAGTCTGAAATAATACCTGGTTAGGTACTGCAATTTAGCTGATGTGCCAAAAGATCTTATGCTATGTTAATATCCGTGGCAGTGCAGGGAATCCGTGTTAAATACTGTAGCTTCTCTGGTTTCATTGCAAATAAGCTCATTTATTCTCGAGGAAGTGCTGTCACCATTTTAAGAGCTTACAGTTAATTGTCTTTGGTTTTGGTTCCCTCCATTCTCTCAGAGATCTGTGATGCAATTTCCTCACTTGAGTGCTGACATTTGCAATTTTTCATTGTTTCTGAACTCCTTTCATCAGTTTTCATATTTTTTCTTCTTTACAGAGTTTGTTGTGGGGGAAGACAGGAAGCCAGCTTTGAGCAGCTGGGAGAAGGGGGCAGGAGGAGGAGAGAGGGTATATGTGGATCTTGTGAGAGCGTGGCAGCTCAGGTGACTGCAGGAATAGTGGGGGAGGCACAGGACTCACCTGATAGGTATATAATGTAGTACTGAGTCTGTTTTCCTGAGCTGCTATACATTTGAGTCCAAAACTCTAACCTCCTTTGGCACAAATCCATGTGGTCCACACAAAACCACCAGAATGTAAAAGATTTCCTCCCAGTGATTGTCTGAGATTGTCTGACTCTGCTGAACATAATTAAGAAAAATCTCCTAAGAAGATTTTTAAGGAATGATGGAGCCCTTTTTAACTTTTCTTATATGAAGGTTGGTAGCTTCCCAATGAGTAATCTCCAAGAGAGCACATGACATTAATAGGTGAAGGGACAAAGCAATGTAATTGTGTGACTGTTGTGTTTTAAATCACACAATCTGTGTAGCCATCCACATCTGTGAATGTTTTATAATTCCATTTCCTTAGCAGAACACCTGCAAGATGTCTAGATGGAAGGGAAACCAATATGCACTACAGAAGTCTGAGAACAAATTATATATGATAACATTTCAGAGTTATAATATTTATACAATTTAATATTTTTTCAAACACAGTGTGTTGTGTCTGTTTTGCTGTTGAAAAATGTAGGCAAAATAGCTCCCACTAAATGGTAGCTGACTACAAATCAGATTATGTAGTATGGAGTGAATTTTAATCCAACTTCTAAAGATTTATTGGTTTAAACCATGTATTGCAAACACATACAAGCAAAGTGCTAAAAAAAGATTTAATAATTAACAGTAGTTTATTATTGGAGCACCAGCTGCCCCAGCTTGTAAATATTTTTCAGGTTGGGTTTCTATTTAGAATTGACTCATTAGAAAAACAGTCTTTGAACTAAATAATTAATTTCTTTTAATGCACCCTTTTCCTTTTGCCAGGTAGTTACTTGTGTATGTTGCACACCATAGATATAAGCTGTACTACATATATTTCACAAATCACTGTTGCAACCTGCATGTAACAGCATTAATTGTTGATTACTTGCTGATTACTTAAATTGTCAAGCATTCTGACAATTAAGGATATATTTAATTCCATAATTAATGATCTTCTAAGTACTACTGCCTAACATTTGCCATTGATTTTAGTGTATGTTTGCACTGCTGTCCAGTTAGTGATAACAGTGTGCTTGCAGTAACATGGGTTCAAGCTGCCAAACACCTTCTGAGTCCAAGATAATCAGCACAGCTTGTTCTTTTCTGCTGTGCCTGCTGGTCTCGGAACTATTTGTTTCGAAGTAGCTGGTGTATTTCTGCAGGTCCTAGTCTTATTTCTGCTTTATAAAATTGCTTTAGGAGTGCTCCCCTGAGGAAGCATTGCCTTCCTCTTTTTAACACTGTGCCCAGGTGAAATTGTTTGCTTTACTGAGCTATTGTCTGCTTGGTGCATCTTAAGTAAGAGCATCAAGGAGTTTATCGTGCCTTTGGAGACAGCCTGCAAACAAAACAAAGCTTCACATAATTCCTAAGACCTTCACCCTCCTCCTAACTTGAGTAGAATTAGAATGTACATGGAAAAAGAGAATTGAACATTATGTAGATTTTGCTGGTAAGTGGCAAGATTGTTTTTAGATTCTTGGGGAGCAGTCTCAGTAGGTTGAGAGGCTCTAAAATTGATACTTAGAGATAAAAGTCATGAAAAGGCTTCTCTTCTAGTTGAGGAGAGGGTGGCAGGGTTTTTTGGCATGTGTTGTAATTTTCTTCAATGTTTTGATTTTTTTTCTCATTTGGATTTTTTAGCAGGAGTAGAATCTGGTAGTTTCAGGGTTGTTTTCCCTAGATTAGTTAATAATTCTCAGACCAATTAGTAGTATTTAAAATAAATTTTATATTTTAGAAGTGTTGCTATTTTGGAATATCACAATATGCAAAAGCTACTACTGAGTTGAGTCTGGTGAGGGGATTGTGTTCCTTGCTTCTAACCCTTCGAGCAAGCAATTTAGCACAGCACCACTGCAAGTCACACACCATCTCCCTATCAGTTTTTATATTTTGAATTATTTGCTTTATACTTTACTGGAAGTCAGTCGTAGCAGCAGTGAACTGAAACAAATCTTGATTAAATAAAACAACAAACACTGCAGGTTTAAAATTCAGAAATTGAATTGATTAAAAATAGCTTCCAGTATAGTAACACAAGTGTCTGTGCCACTGCACCATCTTTAAATGTAAAATCCTATGAAGCTGGAGTGAAAAAATGGGGTAAGAGCCTGGCAGTAATTCCTGATCCTTTTTAGTAAGGACACAAAGGAGTTACATTGGAATCACTTCACAGAGATGGGATTTACCCTTCACCATTCTGACACATTCCCCTGTAAATTGGGAGTTTAGGGAATAAGAAGCAGCAGATCAAACCTAACTTTAAAATCTGGACTTAAGCATACATTTGTTTCATAACCTGCTTTGTACATGTTTGGCTTGGAGTTTGGCTCGTGCAGTGTACTTAAATCCTCATCTAGGACAGAGCATTAAGCTTCTTGTGCAGTAAAAGTCAGGCTCACATTCTCATGTGTTGTGTGTGTTGCATTCAACTGCACACATACAGTTCCTGAACTGTGCTTTGAACTCCAAAGAAACTTTGAAATGCATATTGCATTTGGAAAAAGAACCTGTGTCAGGCATCTTAAATAGCTCTTCTTCGTTGGCTTATGTGCTTTGGGAATAACTATTTTGAGAAAGATGCACCAGGGCAAACCACATATCTAAATTTAAAAATCCCCAGCAGTCTAAAAATGGTCACAAGTATGGAGGCATGCATTTTCTGTCATAGACACAAGGCTCTGTTATTTGCTCCTGTCCATTGTTCCTAAACCAGAAAAGCATTTGGGCCTTCAGTAGAGAAATACAAGGCAGCAACTGGTTTAAAAACAGGAAGAGAATAATAAGATTTAACAAGCCTTAATGTCAGGAGTTCAGTTTTCAGGCTGGCTTGCTTGTTTCTTTGTGGTCTCAGATTGGCAGCAGCCACCAGAATGTTGTTTCATGTGCTTGAGTGCAGGTGTGAGGGCCACGTGGTAGTCATGTAGAGGTGGGAGGTGGGGAGGGAAATGGCATGGAGCAAATTCCCAGCCAGGGAGGCCTGAGCACAATTCAGGCAGCCCATGCCAATAAGCTGTGATGGACCTGTGTGGGGGCCTAGGAAGGACCAGGTCAGGAGCCTCCCTTCACATGGCTTTGATGAGAAAGCAGTTGCTGCTGTTGTGATAAGGCAGGTAGTCCTAGGATGAATTAGAAAGGGGGGAAGAATTCAACCCACAGGGGTACAAGCCAATTTTCTGGAGAGAAACTGTTTCCAGTGCCTTGTACAGTACAGTCAGAGCAAGGTGCTCTGTGCAGCAAAGCAGAGCAGGTGGAGAGGAGAGTGCAGCGTGTGCTGCAGCACTGCCTGCTCACTGGGGATGCAGGGGGGCAGGATTGCAGCCTGAGCTTAAGCAGCTTTCTTAGTACTCCTTTCTCTTTCTTGTTTTTGCAAAGTGCTATTTTTAAGTCGTGTGAAGGACAGTGTTTATATTAGGTACGATCCGCCTTTTGACTGAAAGTGTTGTAATTCTGCAGCAACAAAGGCAGGAATTTACAGAGTGAGGTTGTGTGGCAACAAAACCTGTTTATTTCTATTGTTCTTTGGAACAAATGAGTTATCTTGAGTCGCACATTTTCAGCAGTAAGCATTTATGTTGGTGAGCAGACCCCCTTTCTTTGTTCATATGTAGCAAGGGGAAGTGGCAGGAATGAAAAGCTAATTTTGCTCTTCAGTGAAGCAGGGAGGATCAGGGACAGTGCAGTGCTAAGCTGCTTCCCTGGTTCCTGTTTGGCAGGCATGCTGCGGGGAGAATGGTGTAAAACAGTTCTCAGGGCAGTGTTCAGCAGTTTTTCCTGAGCAAATGAATTCCGTGTTTTAACCAGTTGTTTCCGGACTGATAAGGTGGTGGAATAATAGGCAAAGAATCCAAGGGCTGCCCAGTCTGACGTTGCTGGAGTGTTTTCTCTGTTTTGACTGGAGTCTTTTGTATTGCCTGCAGGTGTTGCATCAGCTATGAGAAAAGGCTGAGTTTGGAGGTGGCAGTAAAAAAGTTAATGTTTACAGGCCAAGCTACTTTTCAAATGGAAAATTATGGAGAAAATTGGATGTGAAATAAGTTTCTAGGTTTCATTCCTAGTGAATTTACTAAGAAAACTGATCCAGATTTGTGAAGAGTCTTGACATCCCTATTGTAAGGCTTTCAAAGGTACCGGAAGTGTTTCTTAGGTCTCTCTCTCACAGTGTGTAGCACTCTTATTAGGATTTTCAGAAACCTGGAATATGTAGGATCAAATTACTTTTTTAATTTAAAAAGGGAAAATGCTTAGTTAGCAGATATTTGAGTCCATAATCTTCAGTCATCAATTCAAATAAAATACTGAATTTGTATACAGCATTGATAGTATTTCACAGTCTGTGAACCAAAGAGGAATTATATTACTATACTTGGAATAAACTGTCATGCTCATACAATCATAGAATCATTTAAGTTGGAAGGGACCTTAAAGATCATCTAACTGCAGATGCCTGCTGTGGCTGGGACACCGTCCATAAAACCAGGTTTCTCAAAGCCCCATCCAACCTATATTTGAACACTTCCAAGGGTGTGGGGCTCAGTTTCTCTGGTAAACCTATGCCAGTGTTTCACCACCCTCAAAGTAAAGGTTTTCTTACTTATATCTAATCTAAATCTGTTCTCTTTCAGTTCAAAGCCATTGCCCCTTGTCATACTACTACCTGCCCTTGTGAAAAGTCCCTTTCCAGCTTTCCTGTAGGTCCCTTTTAGGTACTGAAAGGCCCTAGAAAGATCTTCAGTGTGTATATGTGGTTAGATACACCTGTAATGTGGTATCCCATAATGAGACAAAGTTGAATGGAGCTCTGAATAGTCTGGTCTAGTGAAAGGTGTCCCTGCCCATAACAAAGGGATTGGAATTAGATGACCTCTAAGGTCCCTTCCAACCCAAATCATTCTATGATCCTGTGATCCCTGGAGCCTTCTCTTCTTGAGGCTGAATGACCCCAGCTGTCTTCATAGGGGAGGTGCTCCACCCCTCTGACCATCTTTGTGGCCCTTCCCTGAACTTCCTTCAGCAGGGTTTCTGCACTTCTTGGGGGCCCTAGAGCTGGATGCAGTACTCCAGGTGGGGTCTCACTGAAATGGAGTAGAGAGAAAATCCCTTGCCTTGGCCTTTTGGCCATGCCTGCTTTGATCCAGCCCAGGATGAAGTTGGCTTTCTGGGCTTCAAGTGCATGTGGCTGGGTCGTTTTGACCTTCTCATCCAGCAACACTCTCAAGTCCTTCTCCTCAGGTCTCCTTCATTCCATTCTGACCAGTCTGTATTTTTGCATATTTTTTCTTCTATATATGAATCGGTGTCTCTCTTTGACAATGGTATGTCACTATTGGCTTTACCGCCTCTTTCTATTTACCAAAAATGGCATATTCCATGTGAGTAGAGAGTAAAAGTTACAGTCATTAAAGCTGGTATCAGTTTGGCTATTGCTTTTAATAGAAGCATGATTTAACTGACAGTATTTCGATTTGTAATACTTTTCTTTAGAACATACTGTCTTTAATGTCAATAATTGTAATTCAGTTGTATGTCCAACTGGCATTTTCTTGATACGCTGCCTGGCTTATTTTGTGGAATGACACTTTTGGTATTTTGTCTAGAGATACAGCGGATATTTTAAATCAGTTATTGAGTTTTTCTCTGCTGTTGTCATTGGCAGTTCTGATTCAGTTGTTTCAAGGTTGTAGTCTCTGCCTATGAACTGAATGAATAGGAATCCACAAGCTTTTTGGCTGTGAGTAGATTGCAATACTGAGGTGCTTAAAGCCTCTCAGAGAACCTGTAGCTAAGCTCCCCTGTTATGAATTATAGAAATTATTTTGTGATCTATTGAGATATTGCACATTTTCTTTTCTAAAGCTCAGGTTATTGGTCTTGCTGGAAGTCAGGTAGCTCTTTAGAAAAGACACTCCTATGCAGCATTTTAAAAAATAGCTAAATCCCTGTTATCTAGCAGTAACATTCCTAGCAGAAAACTTCTGACTGGTTTGGCTGGCTGCTCCACGGGTGTGCATGTGCCGGTTCCTCAGGATATTTTTTAGAATTTAGCATGCCTGGAAGTTGAGAACCTGAAAAAACATACAGTTTTTTCTGCAGTGATGGGATCATGGATCCAGGTAGGCCTTTCAGATGGCTTTGTGCAACTGCTCTTATGCTGAATGTTCCACAAGAAAGAGAGGGTTGGTTTTTGGGGGTTTTCTTAGGTTATATTTCAATAAAACCCAGAAAGTTAGTTGTTAATGTATTTTTCTTAACAGAAGAAAGCTCAAAGCCACTAGGGAATACAGGAAACAAATCAGTAACTGTCCCCAGCCATCTGTGTTTTTTAGAGGCAGGTCTTTGCATGCACACCTAGATTCAGTTGTCTCAGGGACTAACTTTGTGGCAGCATATTTTCCTGGGAAACCTTCCCATAATTTCTGAGACCTTGTTGTCTGCTCCCTGATCTCCACTACCATATTGGAACATCTCTGCCTCAACTTCAGGTTTCTGAGGCTATGCTGTGGTTCTCATACCCTATGGTCTTTCAGGTGTTCTCGCTTTCAGATAGCTTGGTAACTCTTTAGGAGGTGGAGCAGTCTCTGCCTTTTTTCAAGGGCCTCAGCATAATTACTTTTTTTCAGAGCTTGTAACACAGATGAAGGATGTGCAATTTCTTGTGTCATATTTCTTAATAGAGAGAAATTATTGTTCTTTTTAAAGTTCAGTGGCTGAAAACAGGAGCTGCGTTCTTGGGTCTTGCACTGCTGTTAAAACATAGGGTTACTTAGTGCACATCACCTCTCTATTTCCTTTTCAAGGCTATTAAGATGAGGGTAATAATTATGGTTAGAGAAGTTATTTCAGGTCTCTGAATGCAGGTTATTCTTTGAGTCTTTGCTTTTTTATTCTTTAAGAACTTCTTCTTCCCAGGATACTTAAGACAAATTCTACCAGGAGATTTTCTTCTTTTTAGGAAAGCGATCCTTTGAAATTTTGAGTGGTGTTGCTCTGGATGTTCTACTAAATGCTAGGAGCCAAATCCATACCCTGTTCAGCCTGTTGCCATGGATCAATAATACCAACTTCAAGAGTCAGTAGAGTGTCATCTGGCATTCAGAAAGCCAACTGAGCAACCCTTTTCTTGCAGAATTTGTTTGAAAAATTTCTTTGGCTGCATTTGTACTTTGCTTATTGACTTCTTGTATTTTTTTCTTGCTTCATGATTCATGTAGTGGCAACACTGGCACTCAGGTTGAAATTTTGTGTAGACAGGGGGCAGAGCTAGAATGAATCAGGTATTTTTTTTCCTTTTCAGCCATGTGGACTTAAGGCCATATTTACAGCAATTTTAATCCAGTGAGACTGGGAGGGAGAATTGGACAGAGGTTAGGAGGAAGAAATCTGGGAGAGAGCAGCAGGTCAGTGTCCATAGGCAGAGCAATGAAAAACAAGGGAGAAGGCGGAGACTGAAGGGCATGGAGGTTTTTCTCACTGCAAGGTTTGTTTTAAAATCAGAATTGGTGTTCTGAGAGTGTTTATTCAACATCAGGAAATTGTGATCTATTATGGAGCTGTATGTTATCCTTATAACATCTTTGCGTTCTGTATCATTCAGTAAAGGGGTATGGTATATAGTGTGATCATCTGTTCCAAGGTCGAGTACAGCATATGCATGAAAAATGGTTTCTAAACTTTGTGTTCCTCAGGGTGATTCCCGAGATCAGTTACACAAGGCAATTACAGTTAACTTCCCGAGCAAAAGTAAAGTATTAAAAAAAAATAAAAATTGCAACCTGGATTGTAGCATGAACTTCTTGAGCATTGGTGTGGAAATGTACCTGCTAACATTGCTGGCATATTTTCTTCTATTCCATGTAAACATTCTTGGGATGTTCAGACTGCCAAACTTTGGAGAGGTTTACTTTAGAGTGTACTCAGCTCAAATGATGGGAGCAGTCCATTTATTTTGTGACCTATTTATAGCCATTAAACAAGCCATGGCAAATGGATCTGCTTTGCTTAATTCACTGCAATTGGTGGACGATTAAGAAGCATGCAAAATACATTCCTGAAAATAGGTATGTTTGTGTCTGATACCCTGCAAATCTCTGTATACTACAAAATTGTAATGTTTAAAATAAAAGCTGTTCATTTTGCAAGACAAAGACTTGAAAGTACAGTACTGCTCTTAATACTTAAGGCATTTATTAGAGAACTCCTTTGGCAGACCAAAGGAGTTATCTAATAAATGACCAATTGCAGAGATTGGTTATTTCTACTATATATGATTGTGCTTGCAAATCTCCAAAAATTATGTAAACATGCAAAAATGTGATTTAAGTTCTGGTTAATTTTAATGATAAGAGCAACACGTTTTGAGGGTTTTACGATGGTGTTTTGCTTTCCAGGTGTTCATAACATATTTGAAAGAGTTGATGCGTTTTTCCATGACAAACTATTTTTATATTCCCTGTGTTCCAAAGATGCTAACTGAAATTCTCTTTCTGCTTCTCAGGTTATTTTTGAAGTGGTTACTTCAGGTCGCTCTGGGGATGTGGCTATTGATGAAGTGAAAGTTCTAGGACATCCATGTAGTAAGTACCTATCTTGTGTTGTAAAGCCAGATCCCCTAAAATAAATGTGCTACTATGCTTTGATAAATGTGGAGCAAAAGATAAGGAGAACGTCAGAAAACAATGTCACTGCCAAAAGTACAGGCTGAGTATATATATATATATGAAGTGCTGCTAAACATGGCATCATTGCACCTTATTGTCTTTAAAGACATCTCTGCTATGTGCACCTTGTGCACTGCACTTAGCATGAGTCCCAAACCCAAACTGGGCCATATGGCATCTCCTTTAGAAACAAATCACCAAATCATCATGATCCTGTGATTCTAAGATTTGTTGATGAGTTTTCTGTCTGCATCAAAAATTCAGTGCAGCCACAAGCTGAGACATTAGTGAGAACAGATGAAAAACACAAGCTGACTATATATAATTATATTTTCCAAGGCTTAGAAGGAAGAATACTCAGCTGGCTGAGGACTGAGGCTTTGCTAAGCAAGGTTGCTCAGGGTACTTCCCAAGGTTCATGGCTCAGTTTCTGCACTATTTTACTTTTTCATGCTTCAGATATATTTCTTTATCCCATTGTCAATTCAAACCTTGTAAATTAAGCTTTAATGTGGTAATCCAGACATAACTAAACAGACTTCTTAAATAAAACATTACTTCACATGTATGCTGTTGGTTAAATAAGCTGTATTAAGATCATGCATGGAATAGTAGGTTGTGATCTTACTGACCAAATGACTGAGTGGGAAAGAAGACACCAACTTCTGTGTGATTGTTCCTCTTATGTCATATTGTGCTTGCATGCATTTGTTGCAGCTTTTAAGTAAGAGCTGTGATTCCAAATAAAAAGTGCTCTATCGGTTAGTATCAAAGCACCTCATAAAAATGGTTTTAGTGTTAATGGCAGGAAGACACACACATTTCTTCAAATAGAGAGACAGTTATGCAGAATCAGCAGCTGTTATTTCTGAGTCACTTATTTCTAATAAACACTGCAGGCTCTCATGTTGTTAGAAAGTATAGGTGCTTCTGCACTTTGAATTTATATCCTTGGTTCAGGAAGGATAAGTCTGAAGCAGCATTTTAGCAGCTTAATTTTTTTTTATACAGATCTTGAGAGGTTTGATGTTTGCGTTTGTACCAATCAATTCCAAAAACCTGCAAATAATTCTTGTTAATGTGGAGACTGAGTTATAGCCCACAGCATGTAGAGTTCTGACATAACAATACTGAAATGCAAAAGCTTTAATGAAAAGTTCTTTGATGAAGTAATTAAAATGTTTGAAATTAAGACATCAAACCAGTTAAATTGTCTAAAGGAAATTGAAAAAGTGTGAAAATTGAAGTAAAACTACTCTGTGTCTAAAACTTTGTAAAGCTCATGATGATTTCTGTATATTCCCAGAAAAACAGTTCTGGAATTACTAACTCTTTAAACAAAAATGAAATGGGAGAAATATTTGATAGGCAGTTGCCTGGGTAGTACAAACTAAGACCAAGCAGAAAACAGATTGTAGGCACATAGAAATTAAAGGAATGGATTGTAGTAGATGGGCAGGTGTGTGTGTGTATGTGTGTTTGTTTGTTTTTAAAACCCAGTGCTTTTCTCCATTTAGGCCATACTTGGTAATTCAGAAAACTTACTTTTTTAGAGTTAAGAAGACCAAGGAAACAGTAAAATCGAAGGGGTAAAAGCAGATTTTAAAAAAGTGACAGGTGAGAAATGGGGAACATACTGAAGAATTTTACTAGATATTCTCATGTTATAGTTTCATAGGCAAAGAAGTGGATAATTTTGGCCTAAACTATTTCTGCCCCAATTGGGGAATGTTTTAAGAAAAAAAAAAAGGCCGTATTTGTAATAAATTTGTCATAAGGATAGTTACAAAAATATTTAATCCTATATTTAGATACTAATTGGAGCTATTTTATTCCATCTCCTCCTTCTTATGGTGTCTTGCATTGGATATTTAGCAACTTTTTCATGAAGCTATCTATTTATAAATTCCTTAAAAATACAATTTCTCCCAGAAATAAGGATTTTTGAGAAAATATCATCAACTCTTTAAATGGTTGTGATGCTCTGCTAGAAAATAAATGTTTAGTTTGCCAGTCTACTGTAAGTACTAAGATTTTTATGTTGAAAAGCAATGTTCAAAGCCTGGTTTATCTATTAGTATAGACAGTGCAAGAAGTCTGGTTGTCTGCGGTAGGATTTGAGTAGGTTGGGGAACATTGTGCTTTAAATGATAGGTTTCTGTATCAAATATATATATTTTTCTTTAATATTACATGCTTGATTCTTTTTAGTAAAACAAAAATACACATACTTTTTTACTTCAGTGGATATAATTCTTGTTTGAATATCAGTTTCAGCTTGCTTGTCAGTATATTGCTTTATTTTTTACTGAGATTGTTTTCTCTTTCTAAATGAAAAATAAGCATTGGTATGGAGAATATGTTGTGTTCTCGGTTTTTTCCTGCAGTGCTGTTGAGAGGACTTTTGCTTAAAGAATGCAACTGTAGTTGGTGAGGAGTGTTATGTTAGTATTGCAACTGTTTGGTGGGCTGCATTTCCAAAGGACCTCTTCTATAGACAGTGTACTTGGCTAAGAAAAACTTGTTCCCCTGATAACATCATTTCTTACTGGCTTGTGTGGTTGATAGTGCAAGCATCTAATAGGTTTGTCTTCAAAACATTATTAGTTTCCAATATGATCTTTTTTAATGGATTGTTATTACAAGAGGGATGCTGAGATGAGGTAATTTACACAGCAGGAACAATTACACAGCACCCTTCTATTCTGCTCTTTCAAAGCCATGGAAGTAGACCAACCTAGAATCTAATGTGTTGTCTGACTTGAACCCTTCAAAGCAGAGCTATTTAATTTCCTTGGTGTATTTTTTTATAGCCAGTACTTTGGTCTTGCATAACTTTAACACTTGCATCTTGTCCAACAGCAAAAACTCCCCATTTCTTGCGCCTTCAGAGTGTGGAAGTCAATGCAGGACAGTTTGCTACTTTTCAATGCACTGCCAATGGTGGAACAGACTCAAGTGACAGACTTTGGTTACAGGTAATTTCTTTTTTTCCTTATGCTGTGATATCTGGAGAGAGGAGAGAGTCTGAAAGGAATGTAAAACGTGAAAAATTATGGGCTGTCAATTTCATCAATATTAGATTTTATATTGCCTTTGAACTGCTCTGTGGTTGGTGTTCTTTTGTAGAAAGTGCTACTGGGATATTTTCTTGCTTTGTTTCAGTGGAATGCCTTACTAGAAATAAAGATACTATTTTCCTTATGTGTGGCAATCATGAGTAAAGGCTAAATCCCCAAGGAAGAACAGATGACTTTCTTACAATATCTGTGCTGGCTAATTGTGGTATTACGCATAATGATTTTCTAGGCTTACCTCTATCTCTGTTCAGTATTTTCAGCTAAAATTCCATTCTTACAATTTAGGTGTAGAGAAGTCCATGTATAACAGTCAAATCTGACCTTCTATATTACAGAGCCAAAGAATCTTACTTATATTCATTGAGTCCATTTTTTTTTACTGAATCGGTAATGAAGCTTCTAGATGGGTGTCAGATCTTGACTTAAAGTCTGTCCAAATCATCCTCTTTCAGTAAAGATAGTGTTCCCTTATTCATATGCGTTGCCTGGTATCAAAAGCATGCTTTTTTTGCTTCATCTCTTTTAATAATGGGGGTGGAAGTTTAAAGGCACTCTTGCTGCCATTATTACACAGTTGTTCCCTACAGCAAGCAATAGCAAGTGTTTGTACAGCAGCATCCAGATTTCAGTGATTTTCCTTCATGAAAACCAACATGCTAGAACTGAGACTTTGTGAGAAGGAAGTAAGGACAATCGAAATAAGTGAAGCAATGGCTGAGAAGTTCAGTCAGATGAAGCTGCAGTACATGGAGAAAGAGGGATAGATGAAATTGGCAGTGGTAACAGGTGGACTTAGAAATGAAATTCTTTATGCTTTTAAACAATTTCAGGCTTTTACTATAGTTAACCTTTTCCATTGCATTTGCATTTTGTAAATTATTTGTGTCAGGTTAAACAACCGAGTAGTTACAAAAAATCTAACAGAAAAACCCTAAAATCACTTGAAAAGCAAAGCCTCGTATTTATCTGTATATGAATGATGAATTGTTAAGTCTGTCCAGAAAGAGCCTGATCAAATGCATTGAAGGCAATGAAGATCTCCTTTGGTTTTTTTTGGGATTACGTGGGTATTTCCAATCTCTTGCTGATACAAGGCTGATATTTTTCTAGTGCTCCAGCACCTTAAAGAGAGTATTCACTGTTGAATTGGTAGAATTGGACTCCTCTCTTTCTGAAGATGCCATGATTTTTTGAAAGGATTATTTTTCTAGTCGTGAAAGGGTTTAGCATGTATGGGAAAATAACAGGTTTCTATTTCATCAGTTATATCCTTTCTAAAACCTTTGAACTTCAATGTAATGCTCTACTGTAAAACTGAAGGTAGAATTCAATGTAAGGAAATCCTCATTCCATTCAGTTTTTCCAAATGCTTCAGGACAGTACCATTTCACCTTTAGTTTTTTTCACAGAATGTAGGACACACAAATTCTTTAGCAGAATGTAATTTATTTATTGTAGAAATTAAATACCCTTCTAGACCTTATGTAATACAAAACTATTTTATTAACAGCATAGCAATTCCAAAATATCTGAGCTTAGTTGTTTCCTTGTTTATACATGATTATGAGATTTTTTTTTCTACATGAAGGATAAGAAAGTAGTGACAGACAGACTTTTGGAGGAATTCTATCTTTCTACAGGGCCACTTTTATTTATTCTGCCTGTACAACTATAGGTCCCCCTGCTAATCAGCCTAAGGTTGTGCAAATTCCAGGTGTGACTTTGCGTAAGAATGTTTTAGAAGTTGACAGGGATCTCCCGGATAGCTTGGATTTAGTTTTGCACTTGTTTGCCAGTTTCCACAGATGTCTGCTGCAACTTACAGTAAGACTGATCAAACAGCTCCATGCGTGGGGTGCTGCGAATTGAGGCTGTGAGAGAACAGTTCCCTACAGGGTCAGCTGTATCTTAGCGCACTAGGAGGTCATTAATGGGTAACAGATCCCAGCCCTTGCAGCTGTTCATTCATACCTGACTCTCTGGTTTCGTGGTGTGGTGTTGAGGAATTGTGTATATGCCTGTGTGTGACATCCCTTGACACTGCTGCAGGACTGTGAGTGCAATGCAGCTATAGTAACAACTGTCAGAAAACATGGAAACATCTTGTACATCATATGACTGGTCAAATGGACGTTGAAGATCCCTGTGTTCACAGTAGCACTAATATTCAACTACAAAACATCTTAATAAAAGACATTCTTATATACGCTAGAGCCAGAATAAAATGAACACCGATCCCTGGGATCACTTATGCTGGCACTCAGGTAAGAGGCATTCAGGTTTTAGTGGTACTGCGAACAAATCATGCAATCTCTGTGATATGCTTAGTTTGTTCACCTGTAAGACTAAGCCTTTTCTATTATCCTTCTGGTGGTCTGTTTCATTACACCAATAAAACCTTAAGGGTACATAATAGTAAATAAATAAATAAATACAGTTGAGTGATACTATCAGGGGCTTTTCAGCATTTCTGCCATGTAAGTCATATCAGGAGACCTAATCTGTTTGGATTTGACAGTTTCAGAATACCATGAGATAATTTGCTCCCAAATGATTTCCAGTACCTGTCACTTTTTTCTCAGATTCATGTTGTTAGTCTGAAGTGCAGGTAAATTGCCAGGATGAAATCACAAACCCACTGAATTCAGTGACATTTCTGCAGTTTCCAGTAGTGGCAGGATTTCACTACTGTACTTCTGACTCTTTTTTAGTACCTCTCTGTTTCTATGCAGCAGAGTTTGAGTTTAGAGGTACGCATTTATTTAATGAACAAATTCTTTACTTTTTACAGTCTGCTGGACAGTGAGGGTTGTATTTTCTTTAAAACAAATGAGTAGTGTTGAGTTGGTTCATTATTTTAGTCTCCATGTCTTTCCTAAGTTCTTGCTGGAAACAGCATACATGTTTTAGGTCTAATAATGCCCAGGCCTTGAAGCAATCCTAAGTGAAATCTATAAATCATACTTCACTTGCCTCAGTTTTTTTTTTCTTTCTCTTTTCAAGTATTTCCTACTCTTATTCCCTATGGAACATGAAGTCTTTTAATTTATGGAGTATTGTAGAACTTTCTACAATTGAAAGGGCCTGGAGGGAATCACAATTCATATGTTAGCTGCCCAAATTAGACCACTGAGGCAAGAAATTTGTTTCATGATGCTGTGATCAGTATTTGCTCTTTTGGGAAAGGGAAGACAGAAAGCTGTTTACCTACTGCATAGTGCAGAAAAAACATTTTTCCTCATTCCACTAGGCAGCCATACTCCCTAGTTCATGAGCTGTGATTGTAAGCTTGTCAGATAATCTCACAGCAAATTGAGGGTATTTTCAGTCATACCACTTCAGGTTAAATTCAAATGAAAGGACTCAAGAAAACCATGTAGTAAAACCATCATACAAGTTTGTTATTGTCATTGTAATGAGTGTCTGGTTAATAAGGTCATTGGTTAAACTGTATGTTTATGAATTCACATCTGCACTAACTTATGTTCTTAGTGTAAACATACCTTAAAAATACATCTGAATTTCTACAATTAAAAGATGTGTCTAATCTGCTTACATTTTCTTTTTTCACATCTGTGAACAACACAGGTTATTGCTAGTATGTGATGACTCTTTCTCTCCTATTGAATGGTTGAGCCAAAATGTCATTCCTGTGCTCCCACTGTGGGAAAGAAATGAACAGGTGCAAAACTGAACCATTAATGGTCAAATGAAAGCAGCTGAGACAGTCTTGTAAAAAGCCTCCTAGTGTCCAGTAACTTGGCATAGGAAACACAAATCTAAATTATAGGAGAGAGGGTGTAGAATTCCTTTTTGGAAGTAACGTGGTTTTGGTGCAGTGTATTGGCTTGCAAGGAATTGGCTTGGTTTTCCATAGCTTCTGAGGTCTGTCTCCATCGCTTCATTTTCCCATCCTCATCTGCTGCTCCTCGTTATTTGCAGTGGGTTGGTTCAGTTGCCTCTGTGTGCTGCTTTTTCTTAGAATGAGCTACAGTATGATTTACAGGAAATTGCTGTCAAGACATACCCAGATATAATGAAATTCCATTTTAATATCAAACACAATCTTTTGGTATTGCAATTACATTTTTCAGACATGTGCTTTGACTCGATGTGAGTAGCCTTTCTTGAGAGAGCTTCCTCAAAGAGTGGAAAGCTGTAGCTGATGAAAAAGAGAGATCATCACTTCACTGCAGTAATTTACTTTTCCTGGCTTTATTCTAAAACACTGTTGAAATGTAAATAGTTACTTTAAAATGTAATTCTCAGACACATAAATTGTATTGCAGAAATAGAGAACTAAAAGTAGAAATTTGCTGAAGGTGAGCAGGTAAGAGTAGGTTCTCAGGATATGTCTGACAGCTGTAGTAAGCAGCATCGTCAGATTTACCAGTAGCAAGAGACTAATGGATATTTTTTGATAAAAGGGGGAGAAGGTGAAATCTTTCGTACCTTGGTTTGTGCATGCAGGATGTGTACTACTTCATTTGCAGCCAAGAAACTAAGAACAGTATCACTTTAATGGCCAATCTCTCTTCTATCTTACGTAAATAGTTTATTTTGATTTGTCTTTTCTTTTCGTCTTTTTTGAAAGCTGTCTTTCACCCTATTCAGTGTATTTTTTTTTATCCTCAGTAATCTTTGGCTGAAGGTGTGAAGACTATGAGAGATTTTATTCATCTATATACAAAACTACCTGTATACATTATTTATTATTTTTTCAAAGGAAGAGATATAGTCCTGTGTCAGAGGGAGTTCTGGAAAGTAAATTGTTTTCCTCAGGAATACAAATGTACCCAAATGACAGATATCAAAAACATCCTTGCAAGAATGTAGAACAAGTGAAATTACTCCTTGCAGATGAAAATCAAATAGATTTATAGGATATACAAAATTGTCTGTGTGTGTGCGTGTGCTTGCTTATGTAAATTACATACAGTAACCCAGAAGGTGAATGAAGTTCTGGACTTCCATAACAATTTTTTGTTGTGCTGTATACTCTCTTAGACTTTCCCATAATTATCATTTTCATTGCCAAGTTTTGAAGCACTTGAGGAAAAATAAATGTTTTGGCCGTTTTGATAGTGGAGCACCAATTCAACTGTAAAATCATACATCTGTCTTATAACTTGGTAACACAAACAGGTGGAACTATTGATGTAAACTGTACAATGAGATGGGCCTAAAGGTGTTCTTTTGAATATATGTTCTTAAAGTATTTATTGTTTGATGAGTAGGTGTATTTGTGCACTACAGGAGTGCACAAGACCATTTTTCCTCCTGCTCATCAATAGTTCAGTCTTCCAAGACTGGTCAAACCACCTTGTGCACTGCAAATTGTCTAGAGTCTATTGCCTTGAGAAGAACTTTAATGACATCAATCAGCTGAAGATTTTGCCAAGATTGCATGCATCCTGAAGCATGTGCCTCCTGATGTGTTTGTAGTAGATAACCTGAGATTATTTTATTGTTAGAAGAACAATTAATGTCCTATAGAAAGGGACTCTATACATTACTGCATTGGTGAAAGTTAAATATTTTTTTCTTTTTTTAAATTCTGGTGATTATTTAATATTATTTCTAGATTTTGGAATGTTAATTTCTTTGTGTCCTCCTTGCCACTCATGTATATATTTAGTGCTTTTTTTTTGCAGTATATATTCTGTTTTTTTCTATTAATTGTCATTAATTAGTTTTAGGTTCTTTTCAGTAATTGCACAGTAACCTTACCATATGGCAGAAAAATGTCTGTGAAGAACAGAGTGTGATATATATTGTGTTTGTGTATTGTGTTAGCGTGGTTGTCTTAGGCAGTGTCTAAGGAGCTGTGATCTTTGGTAAAGCCCTCATTATCTGCCTTACATATGAATTATCTGATGCATATAATACACTTTTTTACATGGGCTTACTGGTTTTATTCTTGTCTGAGTATAGGTTTGACTAATGCTTCTCTGATGCTAAGATTTCTCTTACAGTGTCTTTAATTATTAGCAATACCAGCAACTAGGAGAAATTAATGAATTGTGGACTGTTAATGATAAGTCCCAGTGAATGTATGCAAGAAGCAAACTGTTACATTGAAATTGATCTATCTGTGAAGTGTTTTGACTATGCTGAGGTTTGGAGGTGGCAGAAACCTTTGAGGCTAGTGATTTTATTAGTAAGCTGTGTGCAGCTGAACGTGTTTGGAGTGTGGTGGACATGTCCATTAAAGGTGGCTTTTCCCCTTGGACGCCAAGTTTTCTGTTATAGTTTAGCTTCAGCAGCACTAAGTGGTACAGCAGGCACTGTGTACTCTTCCCTTGTATGAGGAACAGTGAATGGCACAGCTGGAAAAAGTCAAATGCCTGATGGTGGAGCAGCTATTCTGAATTTATAGCTTTCCATGACTTCTATGACATAGTGCCACTGTAACAATGGAGCCAGAAATAAGCCTTATATTCTCTCCTGGAGAAACACTGGAGAAGTCTGGCCAGCAAAGCTGCTGTACAGGCTGCGCCTCCCAATCCACCCAGACTGGAACGCACAGCACAAAAAAAAAACATATGAAGAAATGCCAGTGAATTTTGTTATTAATACTAAAATAAGTCGGATAGGGGTAGGTGGAAGAATAAACGTCACTTCTATCATCATGTACCAGCCCCATCGTTCCTAAATGGTGTGGAAGTGTTACCCAAAATAGTGGAATTCTGGTGAAAATACTTAACTGAAAGTTGTGAAGTTGTATGTTATGACATTACTCAAAATCCCTTGGATCAGAAACTCTTCAGGACAACAAGCACAACAGACCATGTTGGTAGTGATGTCAAAAAAGACATCAAAAAACTTAAGGGAATGTAAGCAAATTTGATTATTTTTAAAAACCGTAAAAGCCTAAGCAACCCTTGATGAAGTAGGAAAAAAGTAGCGAAGATAGAAGGAAGATGTGCTTTCCTCTGCAGTGGTGCTGGTCATCCATCAGGTTGCAAGGAGTGATAATGGGTGATGTTCTCCAAAGGCCTTCCTTTGTCACCTGTCTAGCAGAGGTGGAGTCTGCTCTGCCAAGAGTGTGCTTGTGACACTAAAATATGCACTTGCTATCCAACTAGTATACCCAACTGTTCCTGCTTATGAAGGCAATGTGGGGTCTGATTTTTTTAATAGAGGCATTAAAGTTTGAAAAAGCATTTTTCTCACAAAAATATTGTCCCTCATCTGCTGTTTTTTTGACAATCTCCAGTATCCAAAAGAGATTTGAGAGAAGAAGTGAACATGAAGCATTCATGAATTGTAGAAGTTTTGCTTTTTAGAGGTACACTGTAAACTCTGTTAATCCACTGGGACCTTCATTATGGACAACAGTGCAAAACCTTAAGAGACGTGGGGAAAGCTTGGCAAAGTTTGTTTGCAAATAATCTGAACAATGAGTGGATTTTGATCTTCTACATTGGCGTATTATATCTATAGTGTCACAAGTACCACACAAGAGAGCTGTTACTATTTTTGTATTATAAGCTGATACAAAACTTGAACTCTGGGTAAAATACTTGTGGTAACAGGTAATAATAGTTCTTGTTTCTTCTTCCTTTTCTCCCTGTTTTTAATATGTATCTCAGGTATTCAGAAGCTACCAAATATTAATGAATTGACTGCATACCTTGATTTGTAGAAAATTTGCTTATCTGCAGACAAGTATGGATGTAGGTCAGAGAGGATACACATAAACCTTTCCCTTCCTCCATCTGATGAAGTGACCCATAAGAAAAGTTATTCTGGGATTACCTTTATCAGTCAAACCTTTTGGAAATTCTTGTCTGATTTTAAAAATGAAGCAACCCAAGGGTTCACTTTTCAAGAAACTCATTGTGATATGTTAGCCTTCCAGTTTTTCTGGAGTGTTAAATAATAAAATGGTGATTAGCAGACATAAGATAATGAAACAGTTGACCTGTGCCACAGAGGGCTGGTTAAGTTCAGCTTTCCTTTCAAGAGTGCAGGATGTTGGCCTGTTTCTGGATCCCGAAGACTGCCTTGATATGAGGCACTGTTCAGCAGCAGAAGAATCACTTAAGGACACACAAGAATTAGGGAACTGATGAAATAAATTCAGTAAGTTTTCTGTGCTATGCTAGACCTTTGGAAGGAAGAAACAATGACATTTACCATGAGTACTGTAGGTAAAATGTATAAACTTACTACTGGGAGGAAGATACCTTGTTCAAATTGGAGTTCAGGAGAGGCTTTTTTAAAAAAGAATAAAGGCTGCTGAAGCTGTTTTGAGGCAAGGAGAACAAAGTAGAATTTAAATCCAAGGAGAACATGATGGGAAGGAAACAGACCACTGGGGAAGGTGAGTGTTGGGGGTGGGAGCTATTAGACTGTGACTTGATTAGTGATTGTCTCAGTAATTAAGACTGAAACACCTCCAGCCAAAGCCCTCTATATCAGCTTCCTTGTTACATGAACCAACTTGTGCCTTCATTTCTACTGATTATTGCTTCTATGGTTGTTCACTAATTGCACTGTCAGAATTGAGAGGTTTATTACAGCTTTCTTTTCTGCCTCTATTTTTACCATTCATTCCTCCCATTTGGAAGAATCTATCCAGGAGGCAGTAGCTGAGCCCATAATGATTTGTCATCCTCAAATCTGTGTGTGTTTCTTTCTTGGCTGCTTCTTCCTTACCTGTTGGGTAGGACACAGTGTTGCTTTGGCTTTGCCTGCTATTCTCCTTGTTTTAAACTTTGCCATAGACTTCAAGCTGGCCCCAGAACTTGCACGTTGGGAGTTTGTTCTTCCCATGCTGCCTTTCTTCCCAAGATTAACGCTTTTGAAGTGAAGGAAATGTGGGGCATGAGTGCATTGGTTGTTAAATCTCCCATTGTGTAGTTGCCTAGAAAAGACCTGCATTACTAGGCTTTGTATAGTGTGTACCAATGAAAATTAAGCTAATGAGCTCTTCTTCCTCGCTTTCTCCTCATCACTTTGCTCCTTTCTAGCCCCTCCATAAGTCTGGCATCTGCAGAATGCCAAGCCCCAGAGTATTTAAATTTCTGTATATGTTCACTTCAGTTTTTAGCAAGGTGTTCATCCTAGGTCTTGGAATTTTAAACACAAATAGGAGGATTATGAGAAGTACTAAGTGTTGTGTACTTCAAAGAATTAAAATACAGCATTAGAGTAAATGACTTTATAAGTAGGGCTGCAAGTTCAACAAAATGCATGGTAGATACATGGATCCTTGCCATAATTTTTATTCAAGTATTAAACTCCCTGTTAGATATTTTCTGGTACATTGTTTTCTCCAGATGTTTCTGAGGCTGTAGTTTCCTACAACTCATTTTTTATTGTATTGTGTGCTATTAAAAATGAATGGAAAAAAGATTTGGGATTTTACATATTTTGTGAGCACTGGCAAATTGTTAGAGGAGATAAACTCTTCTTAGCTGCTCTGGAATTTAAAGTAAAAATAAGAAATAGACTGAACAGGTGTTTAGTTTTTGGATTTATTTTTCTTACTTCTAAAATGTCTACATAATAACAGATTTTTTCCTGTCAGCATGATACAACATAATTTCAGTATATGAGTAGAGAGTAACTGCTTTGGTTAAATTACACAGAGTTTAATGACTCCAGAAAATGCATTATTTTTGTTTACTTTCTGTGTTTGTAACTGTGTCTTCAAATAGACGTCAGTGCTTAATATTTGATGTGATTACTCGATGTGTAACTTAAATAATATTTTATAGTACTACCTGACAGCTCCAGCCAGTACTTAGGTTTAGTCATAATAAACAGGGACTTCAGGAGGCCTCTGTAATTTGAAGAAAAGGCTCAGTTATCAAACATGAAATTAGTGAAAGGAGAAGCCTTTCTTGAAAGGTAAAATAATAATAGTTTGCTTGAATGCCCATTAGTTACACCTGCAGAGTGCAATTCCATCTCATAGCAGAATAATTCCAAATAGGACAATAATATTCTTTTTCCATCATGGCCTTATTCCTTGAATGAAATAGAGTTGTTAACTTAGATGGAATAAATACTGGATAATCACAGGATATGTAATGGCTCTAATCTAGACTGACAAACAGTTGTCTTGGTTATGAACACGAATCTAGAAATTCAGAGGTAGCCATCTTAGTTCCTGGAATTATATGAACTCTGCAAAGCAATATTCCTGAGGTATTAATTACTATTTGATTTAGGTTTTATACACATTTTAAACAAAAATTGCTTCTGGCCTTGCTGATTTTGTTTGAGATCCCACTGGTATAACTCTAATCACAATTTTATATGTGTACGTATATGGAAGTGGGATAATGCAAACCCTTTCTTCTGTTAAAAGTATAAAAAGCTGCCTAATCTACCCATATGGACAGAGGATGACTGATGTTTCCTTTTAACTCTCTACTCACAAAATTGTTGATACATGCCTTGAGTGTGATTATCACTGGTAATGCTGGATGTAACATCCCAGAAGTTCAATGCCTTTGAATTGCTGCTACGTTTTTGTTAAAAGTATTTCTGAAAGGTTTAATATATAGATTGTTGCTGCTAAATTGCTGTTCATTTAAAAGACTTAGAGTTAGTTCATTGCCTAGAAGAGCCAGTAAGTGTAATTTAAATAACTATAACCTATTTTTTTTTCATTCTAACTTGCCCAAAATGGAAAAGTAACATGCATTTTAACAATGCTTTTAACTGTCTGTACATGTATTTAATATATTGGTATTGGGAATATGGGTTTTTCAAGCTGTGTAAATCCTGAAGTTAAATTAACCTTATTTTTTATATCCCTGTATATTAAATAACTTGGTTTTTAATAGAAAATTTATTCTTACAAGTGACTTACCAGTTACATATTTTTATTAGTTGGCTTAAATGGCATTTCTTTATATATGTATTTGGTATTTTTTGAAAGCTTTCTCTGAGCATTTGAAAATGCACAGGTTCCTCAGCTGCCAATGGAATCTGTTACTTTAATTTTTGGATCTCAGTATTTATTCTGTGACCATAGTTCTTGTGTTCTAAGGAGGTGAGATAGCTCTGCCCTGGGGACGTGGCCTTTGTAGTCCGAGTAGGTCTAACATTAAATGATTATGGCAGCTTCCTCTTTGTAAAGAATGAAGTATCCTGTTCACACAGTTCTCAAAGTCCCAGGGGCAGGAAAAGCTAACAGCCCTAATCAGTAGCAAAGCCTCAGACTTTTGTGTGGCAAATCAGGGCTAAAGTAAAGAAAGTTAAAAGAATCGTATTTATTTTTGAATTGTATTTTAAAAAAACCCCAAACAAACAAAAAGCCCCACCCAGAAAACAGGATACTACAAATTTGCTCAAACAACCTGTGCTAGTAGGCTTTAATACCAGTACCATAGTGTTATATTGTTAATCATTAATTTTATCCTCTTTTCTGGAATGGGATCAGTAAATTATGGACTTCTCATTTTTTTGTTTAATTTTCAATAAAATGTCATGTATTTGGGAAGACTCAGGCTTTCATGTAAAAAGTGAGAGTTTGCAAGACCTACTGGTAAATTGAAGAATCTCAAAAAACCTGAGAGGAAAGTTTTAATGACTATAGTTAGTATAACAGCATATCATAATCGAACTCTTATTTGTGGGAGTTTATATTGTTGCATTCGTGAGTGATGAAAACTTACTTTTCTGAAGGCTACTAAAAATACTTCTTTGTGAAGAAATGGTAATGGGATGTGCTAGAATGTTTAATAAACAAATTTTCATTTGATATGTTATTTTTAGCCATTCTAAATGAAATAGCTGTTAGCAGTCAGCACTGAGAGCTGGTAATTTATCACACAGTGAGCTGAAATGGGCCTGTTAAACACTGGAAAAAAAGATACCAAACCTGGGTAACTTACTGAAATCATTGCAGTAAATCAGGGGAAACAAAATGTGAATCACAAATAAAGGGAGTGAAGCTGGATGTGTGGGTACTGCTACAACAGAAACTATTCTGTATTCATATATCAAATTGTTAATAGCATTTTTTCAGACTAAAAATAGTCTTCTGTCATTTGTCTACTGCTGAAGTAAGAGTTTGGGAGAAGTTGTAGGTGTGGGATTATTTTTTAAAATTTTTTTCTGCGCAGCCTTAGTAACTGTCTTCTAGTTGCCTAGAGGATTGAACAATGCCTATAGATTGAACTTTCCTTATACTTGAATTCATTACCTTCATTACTGCTCCTTTATGCTTAGGCTTAAATCAATTAGGCAGCTCTCCTGCTCATTTACTGTCATCCCAGAAGGGAAGGAAAACTTGCTCTCTTGGGCTGTATTTTTTCTTGTGGAACGTAAAGCAATTATGTTTCTTTGTCTTTGTCTGTTACAGACACTATATTTTCCTTGAATATATTTCTTCCCAAAGAGATTAAAGAAAGAAATTGGGCTTTTTTCTTCTCCTTTGAGTTCTAGTAAAAAATGTCATGCTAGTGATTCTGTGGGACTATTTGAGTTCTAACATATAATTAGACACTCTACACATTGCCTCCATGAGTTTGCAATGTTCAAGAGAATTCAGTCAAGATAATCTTTATTGATAATAATCTCCCATATATTTTACAGCTTTGTTTTAGTATTAATAATAAAGGCTTTTTATTCCAAGCTCTTTCATGAATTTTGAAGCCACCATTAATAACCTTTTCTCACCTGGATTTTGGTGGAGGGAAAATTTGCTCAAATCCTCTGTGGAACCAAGCTGAGTTACATTTAAGGCTTCTCTGGATTTTTCATTTGAGCAAGTGATGTGTGCTTCCTGGTCTGATTCGGCCTCTCTTTTTTTCAGTTAAAATTATTGGTATGTGAATCAATGGCATGTGTCACAAAGCCATGTAAGTCAATTATTTGATCAAACTAAGATTTCCTGTTGTAGAACAGCAGTTGAAACATTCAAAATCAGGTGAGATTAGTATATTTGAGAATCGGCAGAAGGTGAAAAAGATTATGGGACCCAGGTGAAATAGTAATTTATTGTAACTGCTACAGTGCATTGATTAGTTCCAATTTCCATTCTAAATATGCATGAAAAAGATGAGAAATATATCCTATAGGGATGGGTATTGGAGCAGTTGCCTTCAAGGACTGCTGGCAGTTTCTGTGAACACCCAGACTGTGAAGTTCAGGGTTTTTACCAGCCACTTGGAGGTCTGAGAGGATGGTGTGGTAGGAGACACTTCCCTGTATAGGGCCAGCAGGGGCTGTGTATGCATCATGTCTTGCCATGATTGCCCCTCTTCATGGACTGCATATTAAGGCAGAGATTACAGTGGCATTGCCTAATCCTTTCCCTTCATTTCTTTCTCTATGGAAACAGCAAGAAATTGTGAATTTAAAATATTTACAGTTCTTCATTTGTATGGTAACTCATGAGAGTCCTGGTAAATTGTGGATGAAGGTTCCCCATGTGGAAGGGTGGGTGTTCTGTGCAGGCTGTAGAGCAGAGTACTTTGTTCCCACTCTAAATGAGCTGAGCAAGTTTAGGTGCTAGAATTAATCAGTGTGTGGCACTATGTTTTTTCCCTGGGGAATAACTTATCCTATTTCTTGGCAGGATAAAAAAGCCTGCATGCATGTTGCATGCCTTCCTGATGTTGCAGCTAGAAAAATGGGAATAGTGATATGGATGGGTGTAATGTAACCGTGAGATTTGGATATGTTTGGGATCCTTCAAGAGCCTGAAAACTGTAGTAACATAATTTAAAACTGGCTTGTGATTGATCAGCAGTTCCGATTACCAGGATTAATTAAGTTATTGTATTAGGTAAGAAATAACGTGGCTTTTAAGAAATACTCATTCTCCAAACTCCTAATTAACCCACTGCTTATCTCCTGTTATCAGCAGCCATTCTTGCTAGAAGGATATTACAGTGGCAAAAATAGTAGTTTTGAAATAGTAGTTTGAAATGTTTCTCTCCAAGTTTAGGTTTTTGTAACTGCCATGCCACATCACAGAAGCTGCTTTATCAGCAGCTCAAACTTTGAGGAACCTTAAGGAGCTGTCAACTATCTGAAGGAATTCTCAATAATTTACAACTGAATAATTTTTAAGACATGATAGCACATTCTTCTTTCGACATCTTACAACCTTTTTTTTCCCTTTCACATTAGCTTTACATCATCCACTTCTTTTGAACAGGAAATAACTCTACTGTGCATTAGAATCAGTATTTATTGTTAATTATGTTGCATCTTTGGTATAACAGCATGATTAACTTCGACTTGGTTTTATGATTTATGGATGAGTTTAATTTTGTGTGACTGTTGTTCAAAATTCTTCTGTTACAATTTGTATTTCAAGGATACTTCCAATTTAGTGGCAAATAAGACCATAGTAAAATGACATCAGTATTTTCTGTATGTCTTAAATTCAGCTGGAGAAGCTACAGACACCAGGGCAGAAAAACAGACATCAGCAGTGTTGTTGGTTTATAGAAGCTTGATAGTGCAGGACCCTTGATCTGCTTGAAGCTCCTCAAGTCAGAGAAACACTAAACATATCTGGTGTCAGTATTTACCATCAGACATTGTGTGTGCCTTCCTGGAGAGAGTGATTGTTATGAAGTGCTAGTTGGGGTTTTCCACTTTGTCTTCATGTTTCGATAGTGGTTGCAGCATTCTGTTTGTTGGAATACATATCACTGTATGAGAAGTGCTTCTCTCTTGTTTGCTTGTTTGGGTTAATGTTGTCAGTACATTTTGGTGGTTGGTTTGATTTTATTTTTTTTTCCATCCAGCTTTCATAATTCAATCATTACACATTTTCTGTGGGATTGTGAGTGTTCATAGTGCACATATCCTATTTCATGGTCAGGTGGAGCATGAGTTCTGATGAGGATTTGAGAGCCAAGTCTCTCTGCCATTATCTTTGTGTGAAAGGATGTGGCAAGTTGTCATCTGTGCCTTCTTCTGTCTTTCCCCCTCCGTTTTTCACTCCTTGTGCTCCTCAGCTGTTACAGGGCTCATTTTCTTGTGCCATACATATAATGTGTTGAATTGACAGCAAGACACTGTGCTGAAAAAGAAACTACCCAGTTTCCAATGCCATGTTGAGAAAGTGAGAGATGGAGACAACTTCAGGTCATTTACCTGATTAATCTCTGCCTAGTCTCTTCTACCAGAGTCATTGATAACTTCTTGGGTGGGTGCTGCTATGAGAACCATCCACTAATGTTTCCCTGAAAAATGCATATCCCAAGCAGCAGATGCAGGAAGGGAAGAGAAAGCACCAACTGACTATGCTGGGCTTCATTTTCTAAAAAGTAAATAAATTTAAGTATTTGTGTAAAACAAGCTAAGCAACTAAATGTTACGTTGTTCTCAAATCTTTCTATTAGTTAATCTATAAAGAGTTGAAAGCAGCTGTTAACAGGTTAATGGTTGCCCACTCATGATGAATGGTTTAACTCACATGGGAAGGCAGAAAAGTCTCCCTGTCACACCTGTGAAAGTAACATACAGGCTTCTGCTTTTATATCTCCTCTCCTTCTGGGGAACTTGTGAGAAGTAAAATGGGTTGTCAGTATATATTTTTTTAATATGACTAATCACATTCTTTATTTTATTTTCTTTGCCTAGGGTATCTATGTACGGGATGCACCTTTGAAGGACATAAAAGTGTTCAATGCCCGACGATTTGTAGCTCTTTTCAGTGTGGTGAATGCCACCAAGCAGGACGCCGGCAACTATCGCTGCATGATCCGGACGGAAGGAGGAGTTGGTGTATCCAACTATGCAGAACTGATAGTCAAAGGTACTTCACCATACAAATCAGTATTGGCATGCTCCCTGTGTGGAATCAGGGCTTCCAGTTGCTAATGCAGTAAGAATGTCACCCATAGCCTGTTAAACTTGATAAGAGGTTCAGTAAATAGATTTTGCTTATGTAAATCTTAAGAGTCTATCCAGCTGTAACAAGGGAGTGACAGAAGAAGCCAGGGCTAATTAACTAGGTACTTGTTGATTGCTGTTTTAAGTATTTCCCTAAAATGCACTGTTCAGATCTATACGTCTTTACAAACTTATTTGAAGTATGAACATGATAATTGCTGCTTGCCTGCTTTGTGGGGATGGTATTCTAAAAATATACTTCACACAAAATATGCAAGATTTACATTTAAGTGAACACATAAAATACACATATTTCAGTGTACGGAAGGGTTTTTTTAAATAGCTTGGGGAACACTTAGAACACTTGCTTGCATCCTTTTCTACTGGTGACAGAATACTTCTGTCACTAGTAGAAGAGGATGGAAGAAAGCCATAATTGAGAATAAACTATTTTCCAAAAGTAAGAATAGGGTTTTAGTGAATGCATTGTAGATAAAATGCAGAGAAACAGGACAAGAGAAGGATGTTGGAAGTAACCAGGGTATGAAGGTAACAAAACAAGAAAAATTGTAGCATGAAAACATAGAAGAGCTGTTTGAATTGACAGATGAAAAAAGAAACAAATAGAGTGGGTGAGATGAGAATGTAATTATAAGGTGTGGTGGGAAAATTGAGGTTATTTCAGTCCAAGCATGAAAAGAAAATAAAGTAGATGGTCAAAAATAGATATGTATGAAAGTCAGCAAAAAAAGGAAGCATGGACTATAACCCCAGTAGGAATGATGAAGCATCTTTCAGACCTAACACAAGTGAAAACAAAGAGGAATGAGCACTGCCTGAAGGACGCAGAGGGAGGAATTACTGCATCAGTGAGGAGAGGTGCAGGAATCCGAAGGAGTTCATTTCTTCTCAGTCTCTTTGATTCAGGGTGTTTTAATTTATTAGTGCTTCTTTTGAGGTGCAATAGATGAAATTATGAAGCGTATCATTAAAGCATTTGTGCTTACCCAGATTCTTTCAGAAAATCTGCACTGGGCACTGTGAGCAAGTGGATAGCCTTAGGGTGTAATCCCATTAACTGCTTGTAGAGTGGCAAAGTAATTATGGTAATCCCCATTGCCTGTGTTGGAGCTTTTATAAGACCACCTGCAGGTCATTCCTTCTGACCTAAAAAGACCCATTTTAAGCATTGTGCTGTAAAACATTAGATGACTGTACTGAACAGCGGCATTAGGGGCTAATGAATAAATACACTTTCTTATTGATGGCATATAATTAAGAAATGGTATTTCCTAATTTTCAGCAGGTTTTTTGCAATATCTAGCAGACTTCAAAGACAACAGGTTGATTTCAGTGCAGCTATATATTTTTTTAATCCATTACTATCCATAAATCATGAAGAATGTATATATTCCCACACTGCATGTTTAGTATACTTGTGAATTGCTGATGGCTTAATAATAGTATGTGTAAAAATAGTGGTGTAATTACTCCCCCCTCTTTGTTACAAGCAATGAATTTAATTCTCCTCTCATTTACACTTGTGTTACTGAACTGCCTTCGGAGGAATTTCTTTGGAATTACATTGCTGGAATGACAGGAGAGTCAAATGGGGCATTTGTAAGTTGGAGAAAATCAGTTCTTCACATTTATCATGCTCTATTTCAGTTTGGTTACTGAACCTGTAACTCAAGTTGCAAAAAGTTTTGCTCTGGCATAGGGCTTTTTTCAAAACATATTTGCTTTTAAGTCAAGGTGTTTGCACAGTAGAGTGGGTTAGAACTCTGTACAACATTCATTCAACTTCACTGTAGACTGAGTTTCACTAAATAGGAACATACTCTAAGTAGATTCCAGTTATGTGTGGAAAGATCTTTAAGCTTTGTAGTGCTGTTGTGGCATGATGTTTTATGGCACTGGAGATGAGGTACCAGAACTCTTGTAAAGGGCAGAAGGGCTGCTAGTTTCAGGTGCTGCAAATCAAACCTACAATCACAAAGGAATAGGAATGAGATCTTGAAAATGAAAGACATGTAAGAAACTGCCAGGTGTTCTTACTTCTTTTTTTTGTCTTCTTTTTTCACCTGAGTGAGCATGTTACAGCAAAGTTTCAGCAGTATGGAGGGGGAAAATTGCAATTAAAGAGCTGTCTGTTCTGTTATTAAATAATAGTAAACATGAATATTGTCTAGTTAATGAGAAAAAGCTTGTCAGTGAACAATTAGTCTGGCCTTAAAATGGAGGGGGGAGAGAAAGAGTTTTAGTTGAAAACTTGTTTGTGGTAACTTACATACCTTTTAGAGGATGGTGTAATAAAGTATTGATTGTTCTATTTAAATAAATCCTGAAGGGGAGGTTTTCAATTTACCTGAGTGTTTGTTCTGATAAGAAAGGCTGAAAAGACAAGTGCCTTGTCATTGTGTGTGTTCAAACGGCACGATATCCTCATCTAAGTTTGTCAGAGAATTGGATTGAAATGTCACTTTATCTAATGGGAGGCATGAAATTGGCCTTGTCAGATAACCCACTTATTGTAAAAAACATCAGCTTGTATCTAATAGATGACATAAAAGTAATCAAACATTGAGCAAAAGGAAAATAGTCGGGTGGAATTGATTAAATGTGTTTGGTGGAGTAAATTAGAGTTCTACATACAGTCCCTAGGTTGAAGTTTTCTAATAGTGGGCAGACCCAACACAGATTAGATTTAGGAGAACAGAATGAGCCTGTCTAGCAGACATCAGATTATTACAGAGTTCAGACTGCTTATTGAGTTCAAACAAGGTAAACCTAGGTGTCAAATTGGTTAAAAGGAGTTTGGCTAGGTTTTTAAGCAAGGGCATAGAAAGGTAGCCATCTGTAATGCTGGCAGCTTAAATGTCTGCATTTTCCAAATGGAAAATTTTTTTAACACTGGGAACAGAACCAAACCTCTTCAGGACCTCTAGAGCAAAGAATTTATTCTGGAGGACAAAGCCATTTTGACATCAAGACATAGTAAGAAAATAGCAACAATTGCTTATCTGTGGTATCAACTGTTCTCATACATTAAATATACACAGATACTTGCCATCTGTTTTTGCTGTCTCCAACTAGCCTTTCATGCTGGATCCGTCACTGTCTGTAGCCTTTTTTTACCAGCAGTGCTGGCATTGGAACTTATTATTGCCTAACAGTTCCTATAAGGGAGTCCAGTTTCATATGCTCATTTTGTGCAAACTGACTGGAGACTTGTATTTTTCAGTGTGGGTGTGTGTCTCAGCCTGGAGGTGTTAAGAAAACCTCCAACAAGAAGAGCTGATACAGTTCATCCATCTTTGTGAACTTGCTATAGGAAAGTGCTGAAGGCTCTGGACTTTGAAGCAGTAATATTTTTTCAAGAGGGTACTAGTTATGTCAAAAATGTGATTTTTCTCTTCCTGTGAAAATCTGTTCTCAAATAGTTAGTTAACAAACTACTAAATAAAACCCAGCAAGACCCTGGGACTTCTTTGAGTTCACCTTTCCAATTACCTGAAATTCTAAATACAGTGTACGGAATTTAATTGCAAGGAGGGATCTGAGCTCCTCTGGGGCAGGCTGGATCCACGCACAGGGATCAAGACCTATGAGCTTACCATTTGTTTGCTTTTAGTATACAGTCCTCCATCTTGCTGAATCTTTGTACTTTGAGAGTAAAATGGTGATGCATTAACAGTGTGAATAGTGAGGAGTGCAAGAACAAGAAGCTGCATACCCAGATGAGGTTGTTCGTGCTGGGACTGAAAGGAAAGGCAAACTGGGAGGTGTTTTGAAATGAGAAGCAAGGTAGGTGAAAATGGGGACTACACAAGTACAAAAGCTGGGGAGGAAGACATGGGGGTGCTGGTTGACAGCTGGCTGAACCTGAGCTGGCATGTGGTGACCAAGAACCTGAGCTGGCATGTGGTGACCAAGAACTTGAGCTGACATGTCGTGACCAAGAAGGCCAGTGGCACTCTGGCCTGTGTGTGGCCAGCAGGACCAGGGCAGTGATTGTCCCCCCTGTACTTGGCACTGGTGAGGCCACACCTTGAGTGCTGTGTCCCCTTCTGGTCCCCTCGCTACAGGAGAGACATTGAGGTGCTGGAGTGAGTCCAGAGGAGGGCAGGGAGCTGGTGAAGAGTCTGGAGAGTGGGTCAGGAGCAGCTGAGGGCGCTGAGGATGTTTAGCCTGGAGAAAAGGAGGCTCAGAGGGGACCTCATTGCTCTCTACAGCTGCCTGACAGGAGGTCATAGCCAGGTGGGGGTCAGCCTCTTCTCCCAGACAGCGGGGGACAGGACAAGAGTTCATAGACTCCAGCTTTTCTGGGGAGATTTGGGTTGGACATCAGGAAGAATATTTTTTCTTGGTTAAGCATTGGAATGGGCTGCCCATGGAGGTAGTGGGGTCCCCATCCCTGATAATATTCACTTAGTGCCATCGTTTAGTTGGCATCTTGGTGTTTAGTCAGAGGTTGAATTTCATTATCTTGGCGGTCTTTTCCAATATGATTCTATGATTTTGTAGAGGGGAAGAAAGAGGGGAAGGTAAACATAACATTCATGCATTTGCAAAAAGCGAGGAAGTAGATTTTTGTCATTTTTCAAGATAGTGCTTCTGAGCCACAGAGAAGAAATGTCTATTTTTGTCTTTAACTCACTTAAATCTTAGAGATTTATATTATCTCCACTGGCATCTCAGTGTGATGCCTTTCCCCTCCCAATTAAAATTTGAAAATAACTGCAGAGTAAAAGATGTTAAGATGTTGTAGAAAATGATTGGAAAATCTGTGTAATTTAAGAACAAAGCAGTTTAAATGAAGGAGTTGCAGTTTCAAGTGTGTTTTCAATTTATAAAGAGTGCATAAGAATAAATAGTTTACATTCATGTATGGCTACATTTGTTTTTATTATCTGTGTAAGAGAAGGGCCGCTCCTTATCATAAAGTCGGTCTTTTTCTCATTTAAGTGATCCATTTATGTAGAGTCACATGAGATCACCTGCTTAAAGCTTTCTGTCACCTGCAGACCTCTGGCTTTGTAAGGTAGCCACGATTTCCTTTCCCTAAGGGATTGCACCCATTGTCATTTGTCAGAGAATTCAAGAGGAGGTTTGAAGTCTAAAAGGCATAAAATTTGAAGTATGGATCCACTTACCATCTTTTTTTCAGTTAATATTCTATTTTAAAAACCTATGTTTAAAATATTCACAGTACTGAATATATTTGACCATTTGCTTCAGGAGGAGATCTGCAAGGAAGAACTCTTCAAGATAAGTCATTGTACTAAATAGCTATTGCTACAAACTTGTTTCTGCTGTCAGTTGAAAATCCTTCCTTGAACATACACAGCCCTGAAATATCAAGTCTATTGTACTGTTTCATAAAGGTATTAATTTGCATGAAATTTAATTGAGACTACCTCAGTGACTGCCAGCAAAACTGCTTTTAGTGAAGGACAGTAGTGCTGCAGTGTGGTACCTACCTGATTCAAACTCCTCAGCATCTTAAAAATATTAAATCATTCTGTGAAAAGAAAAAATAAATTAAAAAGTCAGAAGAATGCATTTCAGACCTCAGTCTTAAAATCACTTCATTATATTTGGATATACAGTGTTTGTATTAGAGGATCTTCTGAATTGACTCTCATGTTTTTAACCAGTCACTTAATATGAGCATCATATGTGTAATGTTGATTTTAGGTAGTCTCAATCTCTGGTAAGATGGTAACTTGTGGTCTTAAACCATGTTAATAGTATGAAATTGCAGTGTATGCAGGCCTTGCTGAAATAGTGTAACTTGAATTAACCTTTTCATTGTGGTCCTAGAGAATTGAAAAACATGCCCTGAGGTATAAAAAGACAATAAAATACTATCTGTTTCAAGTACTTGTAATATTTGGAATGAATTGGTGTAACCACTAACCTTAGTGACCTAACTCCTGAGTTTGCATTTTGAATGGCACTTCAACAGCCTTTAGTAGCATTTGAAACTTGAAAGTAATTAACTGTTCTTTCAGCATGGCTAACTAAATGCCTTAGGATGCTTTATAAAAGTTCCATTTCGCGTCTTGGTTCACAAAACAGCCTAATGATTTAAATTGATGCTAAATCATTTTGAGTCAAGTCAGAACTGTTTCCAGACACACTATCACTGTATGAAGCCATAGTTTATATACTTTAGGAAGAATAGTTTCAATAAAATTACAGTATGTTTCTAACTCAGCAATGACATCAGTTTGCCATATATTGCTATTGACATAAAACAATGCTTTCACTGCTGATTTGAAAATCTAAACAATATTCTTTATATCCTGGAATCTGCCACAATATTTTTATAGCTATTTTTATGTCAATTCCAATTAGTAAAACTTAATAGATATCTTTGGAGATGTTCTGGTTTGTTACCCTTTGTATTGTGTTCATGATAGTAGTCACTTAGTTTTTATAAGATGAAAACACGCAGTGATGATGCCTGTGTTTGCTGGCTTATAGTGTTTTATTTCATCAATTGCTAACAGATTGCACAGATCGAAGCTTGCAAACAAGTGTACCTTGCTAATTAGAAACACCATCTATCTGAGACACAGCTAATCTTCAGTGTTCTGAGTTACTGTTTCTATATATGAAAAAAGGTAGAATACTGTAGGATAATTACATGTTTGTTAAAATAGTAGTTCTGCTATTTCTCAGGAAATACTGAATGCTTCCCAGAGATCCTTTCTCCCTTTTGCTTCATTCTTTTATTTTCTTTGCTTTAACTGTGACTTTGAAGAGCATGACAAAATGATGAAATAGAGAAATTCAACTTCTTGTCTGTTTGACTACCTGTATCTCAACACAGAGGGAAATGGTTAGCAGAAGAGGCTCAATCTGAATCTGAAGCTTAGGGAACATAGATGTCCTTTGTTCATTGCATATTCTGTGTAGCCTTAAGAAGGTGGCAGTGTTTGCTGATAGATATGTTAAGAATGGAAAAGAATATTGGATCAAATAGTGCCTTATTACAGTGGCTTGAGTTCATTCTACTTGAATATATTTAACCAACAGGAAGGTGAATTTTTTGCAGATATGATGCATGAAATAGCAGAGTAATTTAACCAGTAGGGTAAAAAAATATTTGTTATTTTCCTTTAAAAAAGATGATGTCTGCAAATCATTTCTGCAGTGTAATTTAAAATAGGTGTCCATCAAATAGTAAATAAAAGTGGGTTTAAAACTTTGGTCGGTTTTGAAATATTCAGAATCCAAACTATCAGGATATCACATGCATCCTTGCTCTGTGATAGAGTACCATTTCTGTGTGGTAGTTGGTGAAAATAGCCATTACATGAAGTAGAAACAGACCTCTAGTAAAAACTCAAGAAATCCTCCAGCTTTCATTTAGAAGATCCTTGATTATAACCAAAGTATAAAATTGAAAAATTACTGTACTTACTCTGCTTACACAGAAGTCTGAAAATACGAAGGCTATGTAGTTAGGTATATGGAAAACAATTAATAAAAAATTCATTTTGTTTCCATACAGAAATTCCTATTCTCACTATGTGTAAGGATAGGCTACAACATAAATGTAATCTTGAAAACATTAGTTTTGAATAGGGTTAACATTAATATCCAGAACGAAGTGTATTTGTGTGAGAAAACCCGAGATTATCTTTCTTTTTAAATTGGGAGTTGCCATGGAATGTCAAGTGAACAGAATTCCATTTGCACCTGATTTGGAATTATGAGGTTTAAACCAAAAGCTACAGGTTAAAATCTCCAACTGCATAAGCAAAAGAATCTGAATATTGCAGTTTAATGAAAATAAGTCAGTCTGTAATGGTGATTTCTTCAAATCCATGTTTTTATGCAGTCTTCAATTTTAATGTAGTACAAAACCTGTTGCTTATTTGAATGCTTTAGAAGTAGAAAAGGCAGAGGTTTAATCATAGCTTGTTATCATACCTTACTGTTTTTCAGAGCCACCAGTTCCCATTGCTCCACCTCAGCTGTCCTCGGTTGGTGCAACTTACCTCTGGATACAGCTGAATGCCAATTCCATCAATGGGGATGGACCCATTATCCAAAGAGAAGTTGAGTATCGAACTTCAAGTGGAAGCTGGTATGACATACAACCCGTGGACTCCACAAGCTATAAGATTGGGCACCTGGATCCTGATACAGAATATGAAATCAGTGTGTTGCTTACAAGACCAGGTGAAGGAGGAACAGGATCTCCTGGCCCAGCTCTCAAAACAAGAACAAAATGTGCTGGTGAGTACTTCAAGGTGACAGGAAAGTTGTAAGCATGTTTCTAGGGCTGAAGACATAAGTTAATTCACTGGCAGTTTTTACTGTCTGTCCTAAACCAGCAGGTTGCAGGAATTAAGACTGAATGGTTTCAAGTATAATATTTTAGCATTTTCCAGCTACAGTGACCTTGAAAGCAACCTTCCATGTGACTGTAGACTGCAGGTGAAATAATGACTGTGCATGCTTTTTTCTTTTCAATGTCAGTTGCATCAAACTTGTAGATAAAGTGAAAAGAGATCCTGGGTAACAGCAAAAGCATTCACTGTTGAGTCTCAATTAGCAGATGAGGTTTAGCAGAGGACTGCTTTCTTGAGTGACTGACAGCATGTCTCTTTACTAAATGAGATAGTGCAGTGTCTGGTGCGTGGCAGCAGTCTTGGCTCCTGTTTTGGATGTTATAATTAATAGATCTGACCTCTGATTGTAATAGCATACAAAGTTCACCTATTATATAGAAGCAATTGTAGAATAATTTTCAGTAAGACTGGCAGTGATATTAGTTTGGGATTTAGCTGCTCAGAAAATAATAGAGGATACTGTGACCTGGATTTTCTTTGGTCATTACTATTTTCCCCCAATATTTTGAATCATCTCTTTGCTGCTGTAAAGCTGGTGGAAGATAGGCAGGAGTGTAGCTAGAGAAAATGGTAGTAACAAGTGGTATTGGCTCATTGTTCCTAGTCTTTTAAGGAATTACTTAGTCTTACTTGCCTTTTTAACACAAAAAATTGTGTACTTCAACAGAAATAATGTTTCCATTGGATATATTTTTTTAAAGTTACCTGGCCACCTGTCAGTGAGTAAATGTCATTTCAATTGAATTGGTGTGATGTCAAACACAAAATGAAATACAGTTGCTGTCAAAATCCCACATTTATGTTCTGAAGATGCAAACTTATACAAGTACTAATTATTTGATGTTATTTTTGGTATTTTTTCTTTCTGTCTTAACTGGAAAGAAGTATTTAATGAAAAGTACCAGAAAGCAGTGCAGCTAAATTATAGTAAAGAATTTTGTATTTATAAGATTTTCTCTACTAAGCTAAGCTAACTTCAGCTTAGTCAAAAGCGGAGCATACAAATGAAGTCTAGCTCCCTTCAGAAGGGTTTCTGGGTCACTTTGCCCTTCATAATAATGTAAATGTCTGTCTAGACAAAGGAGGTACATATTTAATACACAATTATTTCATGTATTTTAACATGAAACAGTTTTTCTAATTATTTTTCATCTGCTTGTATGATCAAGTAATGCAGTACTTGTTGCTGTGTGAGTCTGTCCTGTAGGGTTGTGTTGTGTTACCAACCCTGGATTAGTCATGGATCCAAAATGCAGTGCCAAACAGGCTGCTGTGAAGGAAATTTTAACTCCACCTCAGCCAGACTTAGTAGAGAGTGATATCCACAATTTTAGTTATATTTAAGAATATCATATGCTTTCTGTTTTCTCAGTGGTACATACTGTTGAGTATTAAAACAGGCATTCAGTTTCATAAACTTCCTGTGTACTGGAAGTGTTTCATTACCTGATACATCAGAATGATTTGTGTTTTCATTAAGCTAAACAGTAACCTTCTTAAATTAAAAGCAGAAAGTTAAATGACTGAAAAATGTAAATTGAATGATGATATTAAATCTGTCTTTACAAATTGGCTTTTTTTTATAGTAGAAGACCCTGCTTTGAAGGTGTAGTGGTTATTGGTTAACAGTTAGCAAGTGACATGCTAATAACTGGCCCTAGGGTTTAAAAAGAGATGCTGATAAACTAATGACGGTATAATTAAGCTGGGTAGGAGTAAAATAATGCCAGTCTCCAAAGCATACCAGAGAATTAATAAAACAGGAGTCTTTAAGAGAAGAATCATTGCACCTTTTTAATTACTGTGATAATTGCATGCTGCTTGCCTGTTCTCTAGGGGAAGATAGTGAACCACTTGGAGACTTGAGGCAGTATTCTAGGCATTCAATAATCTTAATAGTTCTCCAAAGCATTTGAAATATGTTTTCATTTTAGCAAAATGAGATTTCAGGGGTTTGTAATAGACAAGTCTTATCTGTAAGTTTACTGAATAAAAGTGTCCATAATTAGAATGCAAAGAAAGAAATCTCTCCAGACTTGGTTGCATCACACTTACTGGAGCAGTTGCCTCTTCAGAAAATGCTTTGTTTCCTTTTGATGAAATATAATGTAAGTGCTCCTTCAGTGTAATTCTCAGAAAGCCGGAGAATTACATTGAGGTCTGGATTAGATTTAACCTAGAATGTGAACAGGTTTGAAGGAGTTTAATGGATTTTGGCCATGGTGAACCACGTTTGAGTCAGACTCAGAAAGAAAGGGTTTTCTCATTTAAAGGTATGAAGTGGAGACCTTCCCAGATTGTCTGGAATTTAAACCACCTGTTCCTATGCTGAAAGCTCCCTCTCCCCACAACCATCTCATATGGTGTTGTGAACCTAGAATACAGAATGCCAGGGATGGGGCATCCACAGCTTCTCTGGGCAAGCTGTTCCAACTTCCTCACCACCCTCACAGTAAAGAATTTCTTCCTAATATCTGATCTAAATCTACTTCCAGTTTGAAGCTCTTCTGTTGTTCCTGATGAGACCCAGTCTGACCCAAAACCAGTGGAACTGTCCATAGTAAAACTAAAGTGGCTATGTTGAAGGATTAGTAAGATAGACTGTGTTTTGTAGTTTCTTCTTATCCATATCAGTATTTCTGTGGGTAGATTTATTTATTTCAGGGCTTTCCAGCATGCTTTGTCTTTGACATTCATTGCATGATACAGATCTTGATCTGGTCTGTGTCTCTGCATTCTGGTGGTGAAACAGTGCCCCAGTTGAAACACACCTGAATAATGCAGGATGGCTAAATGAGCTCCTGCAAATTTATTTTTTTTCTTTGCTATGGCCCTTCTATTAGGAGACTTTATTTCTAATTTATGTTGTTCCTTGAATCTGCTGGTGAACAGATACATCTTAAAGACAGCTACCTTAGGAAGAAAAGTTAAAATAAAATCCTCCCTCCTGCTAAAGGAGGGGATTGTTAAGGCCCCCTAGGGAAAGTTGTTTTCTTTTTCTCATAATTTTTTTTTTCACTGTGACGTTTGGCATAATTTCTGAAAATTAGCATATTTTCCTTTACTGAACCAGAAAACTCTATTGTAATTTAGGAAAATTGAAAAAATAAAAAAAAGAATCTTCTTATGAATTATCTCCAAACTGTGGAGTTTTTTAACAGTCAGATCTCTACTTCTTTGTGCTAAGACACAATTACTGCCCTGGAATATTGGCAAAAACAATCACTGTCAATTTAACCAATAATTTTCATACAATGAAGTAACAGGAATGTTTTAATTAACATAGTTGATTTTGCTGTCTCTTCTATCCCATCACTGGAGCTTGTCAGGAGGAAAGCTGTTACTCCCAGTACAACTGAGCTCTTGAAACGCTGCTGCAGGTTTGTTGTAAAATGTCTGGTACTCCTAGAAGGCTTGTTCAATCTGGAAGAGTGGAGCAGAGGAACTCTTTAAATCCCCTGTCTTGAAAAAGAATAATCTTTGTTTTTCTCAGTTTGCTCATTGCTTTGCATTCAGCTGGTTATTCTTCCAAGGTGTCAAAATTATTTCACCTGTTCTGTGCTGTCCACTGACATCCACTGGCATTATGAAAAAAAAAATCTCAATGTGTCAAAATACACTGATGGAATGAGTATCCTCTTCCCTCTGATCAATTCAGACCTGCATCAAGTTGTGCAAGGCAGAAGTATCTCTGGGCAGATGGCACAGGCCAGGAACTGTCTTGAACCCTGCATTTAAATTCAGTGTGCTGAGGTATGCTGGACAGTACTCAGTGCCACCACTTTTGTCCTGCCCCATGACATGGAGCAGTGTCCAGATGGACAGTCTGCATCTTCTTGTGTACAACATTCTGAATAATAAGTCAGTTTTGCAGTTGGTTTTCCCTGTCTTCCACCCTTCCACCTTCTTTTGTTATTAATTCTCTTGTTAGTCTCTCCCTTTGTCAGTGTCCATGCCCTAGCCTTTCTTGAAACTCAGTGGTGCTTACTGCTGATTTCCATGCCTTCCCCGTTCTACATCACTATTAGGAAAGATGAATTCCTTCCTAAGAACTTCTCTAGGTTGAAATGGCAGCTGCCTTTCTCTGTCCTTCAAGACTGCAATCTCTTGACCTTTTTGTCTCAAGAAAAGAGGAAGGATCTTAGTGTCACTGGGAATTAAGTTACTCCTTCTCATTGCTGTACCATGGGGAGCTGCCTGTGAAGAGATTCAGGGTTTTTCAGGCATATAACGAAGTCTTAACAGTGCTTAGTTTTGTGATCATAGGAAAATGTCAACTTGAAGCCATACTGCCGGTTTTTTTCCACAGCTCTTTCTCTTAGCAATTTTCTTCAGAAGTTTTAACCAAGGGTTTTGCAGCTGTGCTGTATTAGAGCTCGACCTTAGGTCAGAGACACCTGAACCCTGAGGGGTAGGGTGCAGATATTGCACCATTTTTTTCCATGGAAAAGTCCCATGATATTTCTAAAGTTTCCATTCCTAAACTGAAACTGTAATAAACTTTAGTAGAAAGTTGCATTGATTTATCAGAACTAGAAGTCCACAGAGAACTTACGTTTTATTTATGGTTATATTATGAAAGTAAGATCCTACTGTATTGTCCTTTTTACTAAAGCCTTTCTTCTACAAACTGTCTCATATGAGGTCTCTTTCCTCCTAAGGATAAAAGCTAGTTTTGAAATTTTCTGCACTGTAGCAGGTGAATTGCAGCTTTCAGATTTGCAGGAGGTAAACTGAAAGATTTTAGTAGAATTCAAAGAAAATACAGTGTAGTGAGATATATGTCCATGTGTCTGTATCACTGGTCACTTCCTTCTGATAGGGAAACAAACCTGAAAACACAAATGGGTTTCAGTACTGACTAATGTACTAAAGCTCTTTGGCAGCCACTTGTCTGAAAGCAAGGTGCCCAAGGTGCTACTTCTGAGATGACTTCTCTGATGCTGTGTTACAAGACAGCTTCCCCTTGTGTTATCTAGAATCTTGGGTTGGGGAAAAAAACAGATAATCCAAATTCCTCCCATACAAAAATCTCTTTAAATGTAGTTCTCTTCCTCCTTATCATACAGTCTAGAACTTCCCCTAGGAGTCCTTTAAGTTCCTGGGAGAAAAAAAAAAAAGAAAAATACCAAACAAAAAACTAGAGTCTGGGCAATGTCAGCATAAACCCTGGGAAGATGATGGAATGATGGAACAACCATGCTTGGAAACCATTTCCAGGAACACAGGGAACAAAAACATGATCAGGAGTAGGTCAGCATGGATTCACAGAGGCAAAGTCATACTTGATGAACCCAAACTCCTGCTGTGGTGAAATGGTTTTGTAAGTGAGTAAAGAGCAGTGGAGATACGCAGAAGCTACCTGGACAAGATGCAGTAGTTGGCACGGGTGGTGTACAGTGAGGATTGGACCAGATGAACCAGACCCTTACTACCTCAGCTCCTCTGTGATTCCAAGTTTCTGTCAAAATCTTGGAAGAGAAGCTGTCACCATGGTGTTTGTTACATTCTCCTAGGCTCTGCTTTAATACACAGATCATGATCTTTCACTGTATTCCTGACCTCATCTGAAGCTGTATGAACAGTGAGGTGCAGTGTGATGGAAAGACTTAAACACAGACAAAAGTTGAAGTTACACTGACTGCATGGATCTGGATGCTTCTCTACATTTGTGGTTGCCAGTGGTAGCAAAACCAGAACATTTTCTTTCAGGAGATAAAGACCATGAGAGTATCTGCCCCATAATCTCAAATGGGTCTTTCCTTTGCAGGGGAAATCACAGGGTGGTTCTCCATTGAGTGAATTTTCAGCCCATGAACACAAAAACTTCTAATATTGGCAACCAAGAGAACTGGCGTTATATAGAAATTACTAATACCTGCACTTTTGTGTGCCCATTGGTCCCTAAATAAATAGTTTTTGGTTAGATAATGCATCTAGAGATGTCACTTGAGAAACAGAACATTTTAACTTTCCACCACATGAAGAGGAGGGAAAGAAAAGAGGACAGGAAAACTGCTGCAAGTGTATAGGTCTGTTGGCTCTTTCTGACACTTGTGCTCTGAAATATGAGGAATATAGACACAGTCTGTTGTTGGTAGGACACAGAGCATGAAACCTTGCTGTCAGATCAGTTTGTTTTGAGAAGTTGCACATTAGAATAAGGAGAAACATTTGGGATTCTTTCCTGACAGTTACAGCTAAGTTAATATACAGCTGGAAACAGAGGGTATGTGAAAATAAGCCATGTCTTGGTTGTGTGAAAAGCAATCATATAAATGGTGACTTATTTTTTAACTTTAACAGATTCCCATTTCAAAACATTTGCAGAGGAAGAAATTAACCTGCTCCTTGAGACAAATGAACCTTCACTAACGTAGAGCAAACCTGAGGGGCAAAATTACTAATTTCACGTCTGCCAGGTGAAGGCAATGTGAATAAAACATAATGACCCTTAAGGAAAAGTAGATAATATGAGTTCTCCTGTGACATATCTTCATCTCCAGTCTTTGTTGCAGTCTCTTACTAGTTACAAGGATAGGTTCAAAAACACTTAAACAATTATTGTACCCAACTTCAATTCTGGAAGAACTGCTTGTTAGAGAGTGAGAAAAACCCAGCAAGCTGGGAGCGTACTGGTTGTAAATAAAAGATTGCCATGTGGGCATCTTTAATGGAAGTGGTAAATAATAAATACTTGTAGATACTTGTAAGAAATACTGTGTTTACAGGGTGTTCCTTAGTATTACTCTGTTCTGAACAAATGAAATGGAGGCTGTTTCATAGATGCTTTGGATCTCTCTTCCCAGAAGTATATTATTATTGCAGATTTAAATTAATGCATTGGTACTCTGTTATTAAAAACAATTAAAAATAACAGGAAAGGACATTCTCTGTATTTCTGGTGAAATTTCATGGATGCCTTGAAATTTATCCTTACCAACTTTATGCTGAGCACTTTCTCTCCTCTTTTGAGGCCTATTTTTACATCAGCCGTTCCAGATCTCACATACGGTTACACCATACTGTCTTCCACTCATTGACATAACTAAAAATGAAGTGAAGGTTGCCTATCCTTTGGCAAAAAGCTTTGGCAAATGAAACAGGAAAGTATGTCTTTTCCTCTGACTTGGTCTTACCCAAAACCAAAGCAAAATCTTTTATACATTTGAAGTGACCAATGTGTATTTACTTCAGTTTGTGTCTAAAAGAGTAACTGACTGTGTGTGCCAAAGAGTGTGTATGTGTATATACAGACACACACATATATCGCCATCTCTTTTTCCTTCATATATACATATATATATGAATGTATCAACCCTATGGCCAAAGAGAATTTAGGGCAGGTTTTTTTGCTTAAAAAAATATATAGTTGTGTGAACTTCTGAGCTGAGTCTAAAAACTCCTTTTGTTTTAGGAGCCAGGAAAATAGGATGTACCGTAGATATCTATGATACCAAATATCACCACCTTGTGATGGTAATCCCATTTTCCCTTATGACAGACCTGCATGGCAGGAGGGAGCATCCAATTAACAACAAATCTGTTGTCAAATGGAGTATTTGATGTTAGACTTCTGGTTGTCTGCCCTGAGCCTCCTGAACGAGGGCGCTAGTTTGTCTCTCTCATCTTCTGGAATTAAATTCTGGCAGTACCATGTCAAATCAGTTTAAATTTAAGCAAGTTATTTGGATGAAATTTGCCAGTGGTTTTAAAGGGTGTTGAAACATGGAAATGGATGAACAGACAGGCATGCTCCTTGGTTTTAATATTTTAAGGCTCACTCTTTTGTTTGAGACTGTTAGACCATGTGCTATCGTGCCCACCAGCTTTGGCCAGCTTTAAAAACACAACTGCACAATTCTATTGAAGTATCTATGAAGCATGAAACATCCAGGAATGATGTAGAAACACAGAGATACTTTAGTTTTTAAACCTTTTAGTAGTTTGAGGGTTTTTTTCAAATTAAAAAAAGCATAATTATCAAAGGTTTTTAGAAAGAATGGTATATTAATTTTACTTCACTTCAAAAGAAAATGAACAAGCACACTACTCAGGTGCTTCTGGGTTTTTTCAGCGCTTGGGAGGCACTTTGGCTTTGCAAACCTGTTTGTTTTGCAAATGTAGAGTCATTTGCAGAATTCAGTCCAATCTCCTAAAGGTTCCCAGGAAGAAAAGCTGGTGCTGAGTTCTGGCTTTTCTGGTAATACCTTTTCCTGTAAAGTTCACTTACAACTTTATAGCCTAGACTGTAGGCTGTGTGTCAAGTTTGAGACCAGAAATCTGGGCACCGCCTGATGAAGAGATATCCTGATTTTGGAGAAAAAAAATACTCAGTCTTCAGAAAACTAGGCTGTTGCAGTGCTCTAAATAGGTAATTCTGTCCTACAATCCAAAGATCTCTCCTGGTGAGCAAGTGTGCATCACATTTCTGTTTACAACAAAAACAAAGTTGAGACAGTTCACAGAGCAGTAGACCTCAGCTTGTATAGCTGTAAAAAAAAGAGGGTTTTTTGGTGATCCATCTAAATGCTGTTGAATGTGTTGTTTAGGAAGAGAGGGGCATCCCCATGGAGCTGGGATTCTTCCAGACTCTTAACAGGCTAAAAACATGTAAGTGAGGAAAGATGCTCTGTATTCTTTTTTTTTTCCTACTCTTGTGTCTACATGGCTAAGTGAACTCTGGCCCAGGAAAAAAACCATTTTACTGGGAAGCATTCAGCAAGGAAATACTAACTTAAATCTCTACGAAGAAAAGAGAAATAAAATGGGGAAAGGCTTTGCTTAGCATTATCGTGAGGTACTGAGTTAAAAGACAAATAGTGGAGATTAAAATCAAATTGCCAGTAAAGTTAATGATTTATGGCTCTTGCATTTCAGTATGCCCAACCATCTCAAATAGTTGCAACAAGTTTATACTTTTGATGTCTGCATTTAGCTGTCTTTTAATTTATACCATGATTTGAGCACTCTTGTTGTTATTTAAAATACGTTAACAATCTGCATCTATCTCTGCATTTAGTTCATGCTTACTCATTCCATCAGATTTGATCCACTTCCTGGAAGGAGAAAGAAGGGCTTTCTTTTGGGAAAGGGAGAGTTCAGTTTCATTTGTTACTTCATTAGTTGGTACTTTCAAAAAGTTCTCTGAAGCTATTTTGGTGCCAAAGTTTTGCAGTAGAAAATCATGTTTATAGTGGACTGTTATCTTTTAGAATTATCATATGGAAAATGCATGTAAAGCAGAAATGTAATAAGTGTTTACTCTTGACATGCAGAAGTGCCTTTTCATTTCTAAAAATTTATGTTCTTTGGGAACAAAAATCAATTTGTCTGTCAGTTGCTCTTTGTTTTGACTATTTCTGCAGATGTTTTGTTGGCAATTAGCTTAAAAAATTTTGAAAAAATTTTCTTAATTACTGTTGTATAGTGTTGAATTTGAGAGGATGAACCAATGTGTAGCTGGCATGTTTGGCCAAGTAAATGAAAAAAATAACTTTTAATGACCTGAGCATAATTATGGGTGACTTTGGAATGACGACTGGCAACAGTTGTACTATAATTAAATTTCCATTATAAATGTTTCAGTTTTTTGTCTGACATGTGGTGCTAGATTGTCAAGAGTATTCATTTATAAGAGGAAAAATTAGAGAGCTATAATTTATAATTCAGGGTAATCAATGAAAGCATTTCTTTTGTCAAAAAACCTTTCACTGAAAAACAGCATTGTATTGTTAGTTGTTTTAAAAAGAAACTAAAAATCCTTTTGTTACTTTTTTCACTTACTGTAAAAGGAGGTGAAAAATTCTGGTGGTTGAATTGTGCTGTAATTCACAGTAATATTATGCAGATAGGGCTTCTCAGACTGTTTCTCTTTATTAACCGTTACTTGTGTAAGTCTATATCTAAGGCTGCTTATGAAGAAATATGATCTTTTAAAGGCCATCTTAGCAAGATCCTGTTTAGTCGTGAACAGGGTTGTTTCGGGTAGAAGTGACAGTGTATTCTCATTTTCAAAGTGTCCAGTTTTTTATTGAGATGGACCCTTTACTTTCCAGTACTGGAGTCTCAAAGAAAATGAATAAATACATTATAAGGCTACTCCATTCATTCCTACATAATCTTTCAAAGGGAGCACCAGCAAAGTTAAGTATTTAAAAAGTTTGAGTACCGGATTTTCACAGGCAACAACAAATCTCAGAATCACTCTCATTTAACAATTAGATAAGTCGTTCTTCTTCCATACACTCATTTGGTCTCTGCATTTACAGTAGTCTTTTATGTACTTCAGTTATCACTGTTAATTAGGCACAGATCTAATTGCACTCTGATTTCTCTTAATATACTATCTGTTCTTTAAATGAAATGTATATGCCATTCATCTCAAAATATGTTTGGACTGTTGACTCAGTAAAAATTACTTTCATCTTACCTATGAGACTGTTAAAACAATGAACTATTATTGCTCTGATAAGATCACAGAATAGTTTGCCATGAATCTTCCAAAAACTAATTTATTTCTTTCTGGGTTACACTGACACAATCTCTGCTAAGCAGTTAGTGTACAATATGGTACTGAGTTCCTAAAACAAGTGCCTTGAAAATAGTTTATTTTCATAATGATAATTATAAGAAACTGTCTACTAAAATTCAAAGTGGTTGTTTACTGCTGTGTGTACTATCACTTTACTGTAAATCTCTCCAGTTACAGATCATTGCTTATGAAAGCAGTCAGTGTTAAAATCTTAAAAATCTGTCATGAAAGTACTTTTCTGCATTTATTCTTACGCTCTGCAGTAGTTGCTTCCTGGTTATTACTGCAAGCTGCTGAGACCAGTTTGTATGTCTTCTTTCTTTTCATGCAAACAGTGGGTTTTAATCATCACAAACTGATTTATGCACCCATTGTTCAAACTATACAGTTTGCAATTAGATAACATCCTAGAGGTTTATTCTGCATTTAGAGCTTTATAGATGCACAGTTTTGCAGTGGATCAGAGAAGAGTTTTTTCTTTACCATGTTTTGAGCTGTCTTCTGTTATTGAGAAGTTTTAAGTAGCATGGCCCTAGATGTCTTCTGTAAAAATGCTAATCTAATAGCAGTTGATTTGACAAGTTGAATTGCTGAAATGGCAGGGCAAGAGTGTTCTGCCTTTTCCATGTCTTAAGGATGCACAAAGAAGAAAAAAGTAACATTCAGAGAATTCTATAAATACAAGTAAATGCTAGACCCATCTAAACATTTAATTTTTTCTTCATAGCAGCTAGCTTATTACTTTGATTAAAGGTGGTTGCATCTACTATTTCTGAGCAACTGATGGGAGCAAATATTTATGAAGTTCTTAGATTGTATATAAATAATGACTTATTTTTCAGATTTACAGCACATGCATCTAGGTTTATTTTTGTAAGCACAAGTAACCAATTCCTTTTTTTTTTCCCCATTTTTTCCCCCGCAAGATTATTTCTTGCCCTGAAGGGATGGTGGAACTATTAAACGATGATGGAAAGACACATAACAATGGATAACTTAATTTAAAACGCATTCTCAGCAGAGGCTGAACTATGTTTGCTAAAAGTTTCCATCATGATAAAAGATGAAGAGTAGCCATTTCAGAATAAGCTGCTAGTAATTGGCAATGTTGCACAAACAGTTGGTAAGGGACTGGTGATAAAATGTTTGTGACAGCTGTGTGCACTGGTGTCTCTAGGCATATACTTGCTTGTGCTATTTCTCATGCAAAACATTAAATACAAGGTTAGCAAATGAATTCAGAAGTTACTTAGTTCCTTTTACATGCCTGGCTAAAAGGAAATGCATTGAGTATAGTTTAAAGTAGTAGTAGTGACTATATGATTTTTTTCAGTATGAAATATTAAAGAACATATCCTATTCAGATACTGTTTTAAAAGAAACTGACAGTGATTTCATTTGTCTTGGCCAGTACAAAATTGTCCAGGTATTCAAATCACCATTTTGCATTGCTATGATAGAGGAACAGGGCACGTGATGTAGAAAAAACAAAATTGCATGTTTTCAATTTTAAGTTTCCACAATTACAAAAATTACTGGGTTTGTGTTTGGGATGGGGGAGAAAAGGCTTCAGCGGTGTTGCAGTGATATTAGATATTAATATTACAAATGGAATCACTTTTTCCAGTAAAAAACAGAAGCTGAGATGTGCAGCAACTCAAGAATGCTCTAGAATGAAACAACCTGCAGGAACATTCAGAAGATGTCGCGGGTCAATAAGCCTTTACCTGTTCACGGATCAAAACTTGTAGAAACCTGGTATGCATTACAGATCCTAGCTCTTCATGCAGAGAAACAAAAGGCAAAAAGAGTGGCTTTCTGGACTGGGTAGGGTAGCAGAAGTGAATGTGGAATCTCTCTCATTTTGAGGAGGGAAGAGGAGTAAGCTTATTTCAGATAGAAGCATTCTAGATGAGATTCAGGAGACCTTGACTCCTTTCCTTTTGTAAAAGGTTTTGTTTGGTTGAAGCTCATTAATCCAGTCCAACCTGGGGCTGCGTTTTTTGCTGATTTCCAGCATTATAATTTGCTTATATCATTCCTCATTCTCATTACATTCCTCTTTTATTCATTATGTTTAGCTCCAGTTTTTTGGGTAGCATTTTATGTGTAAGCCATGTAACAAAATAGGTTATGTAAGCATAATCCTGAAAAGCATAGTTGATAAAGCAATAATTGAAATAGTACTAGATTTTGGTTCTCACTGCTAATGATCTATTGCTGAAAAAAAATTTTGGAGGCAAGTCTATGGTATTTATCAGGAGTAATCATGGAAACAAAGAAATGTTTGTTTTTAAGGTACTAATAAGCAATCTTATTATGCTGTATACTTGTATTGCCATCATGCTGTTATTTCAGGTCATTTTATTTTGGCAAAATTAAATATCAGCCAGTAAAACTAGACTTAATTTTGCTTCCTCTGGTCAAACTTGAAAAGGTTTTGTCAATATTTTCATAATAAACTTTCTGTTGATTTTGCCCCACAGTTGCTATGAGTAATCTAAGGAAATGCTGTGGTTCCTTGCACAGCTTAGTGCCTATGGAAGCAATAAATACTACTCCTATAAACTTATTTTCTAATATTCAGCAGAAATATGAGCTTCCAACTAAGAGCTGCCTCCAGCTTTTACATAGGTTATCAGAATGGTGGTTGTGCTACTGAGTTTGTATCTTTGCTAACTTTTGTAGTCAGCGTGGAAAGAGAGGTGCTGTAAAAAGTTGATTGAAAGCAGGAGCCAAACAAAATGGTTTTGCTTATCTTTAAAAGGACTCCTTTATTAATTTCCTCTTTTAAATTTGTCTTTTAAATTTTGATCTGTTTCTGCTGATGGTAAAATGCTTCTAGAGAGACTAACCTACTGCATCTTTGTTAGTACCCACAAGTCTCTTTAGGGATAAAGATAAAGCATTTTAGGATGAAGGTACGATCAGTTCTTCCTATCAAATATGTAAAAAGACCTGCCCGGGTTGTTGAACAGTGATAGTCCTAATACCTATTGATGAAGGACCAAAACCTGTTGCTTTCCTAAAATAAGATCTAGTTTAAACCCTCTCTTTTAGGACATTGTTGATTAAGTTCTGTGATATAATGCAACTTTCTTTCTTTTCTGAGCAGAGTGTGTTCTTACTCTAAATGGAGAAGACAAGTGTCTCCTTTATCTTCCAAACTGTATCCATTAATTTTAGATGGGCCATTGCCAAGGTTAAAGTATAACATACTGACTTGGCTCAATCTCAATAGCTTTTTCAAGGATGATACTATTTGTTCCGTCAGTGGAGATAGAAGTTGCCCAAACATCTAATATAAACAAGAGAATTTCCATACCAGATAAAAAGACCAAATTCTGAAGTCAACTGTCATGGATTTTATGCAAGTGATTTGAAATATTGTAAGAGGTGCCAAGGAATTGTGCTGCTTAAGAATAAGCTCACAACAGTACAGTGTTACTAGCAGAGTTTCATGTTCTAGAGGAAAATAAAAATAATTCTGTCATTTTGTCTGAAGGATTGGATTTGTTTGCGGTCTATTTTTAATAATTCTTAATGGAAGATGAGAGGTTTTCTGGAGGGTCTTTTTTAATCAGATTTCAGATAGTAACAGAATCATAGAGGTTGAAAAAGAATGTCTTGTCCATTCATCAGCTTAGCACCACGTAGTCGCCCTCAAGATCCAGAGCCACATGCTTCTCAAATGCTTCCAGAAATGATGGTTCTACCACCTCCCTGAACAACATATTCCAATGCCTCTTTCAGTGAAAATGTTTTTCCTAGTATCTAGTCTGATCAATTCAGGGCTATTACCTCTCATCTTTTGACTTGAGGCATGACAGAAGAGAGGAATCTCCACCTCACTACACCCTTCATGCAGGCAGTTGTAGGGAGCAATAAGGTCACCCCTGAGCCTCCTTCTTCTCCACACTAAACACCTCCAGCTCCCTCAGCTGTTCCTCATAAGCCTTATGCTCCTTTTGCCAGTCCAGTTGCCCTTCTCTGGACATGCTTCAGCGCCTCAATACCTTCCTTGTAGGGAGGGACCCAAAACTGAGCACAGGATTCCAGGTGTGGCCTCACCAGTGCTCAGTACAGGGGGACAATCACTGCCCTGGTCTTGTTCGCCACACTATTCCTGAGAATGGTGTTAAATGCTTTATGGAGATCTAGGTAGACTGCACTCATAAGCATGTCACTTTTGTCATAAAAGCAAACAGATTGGTGACGCAAGACCTGCCTTTTCTAACCCCATGCTGGCTGGGCCCAGTTCTGTGCTTGTCCTGTGGTGTGTGGTGGCACTCTGGATGATCTGATCTGCCAAGGTCAGGCTGGGAGGCCTGTACTCTGACCCTGCTTGTAGATGGGCTTTTTCTAATTTCCTGTTAGCAGAGTGAAAAAGACTAAATTGTAATCCCAAAAATATATGTAATACATTGCTGTAGGTAAATCAGCATAGGATGTATAGATTACCTATATATCCCCTTTTTTTCTTTTTTTTCTTATTTGTTTTTTTTTCCAAGAACTAGCATTGGTTTCGTGTATACGGTGTTTGTTCAAAGTACAGATTATTCTTATCTGTGCTATCTGCTTTTTCAGTTAATTTCACTTAGTTTCTTCTTGTGACAGCTTCTTTTGCTTATACTCTATTTTTTACTTTTCTTCCTCTGCTACATATTTTGCTTCTGATTTACACAACTCCTTCATTAAAAGTGCAGCATTTAGAACCAAATTACACTTAAGTCCCACTGATGTAAATATGCATACCTGTAAAACTGTGGTAAATTTTATGCTATTCCATTTTATTCTGTTTGGTTGGTAAGACTGAATGGAGTAAAAATATGAAAATTATCTTGTTTGAAGATACAGACTCTAGGTTTGCTTTACTGTTAGTATCTAGTCCACCAGAAATGGAGATACTAGAAATAAAACAACTAAGAGATTATAATCTAATGGACAGTATCCTTTTTTCCCCCCAACTTTATATAGGTTTTAACAAAAAAAAATTGCTGATACATACGGGATTTTAAATTTTTCAAAATACTAGAAATGATTAAAAGAATTCTTTAAAAATATGGGCCATTGATGCATTCTTTAAGATAAGACATTGTAATGCTTTGTTTGCAAAATGATTAAACTTCGTTTTCTTTTGCAATGCTTTCAGAAAGTGATGTGAATTGTCGCAGGATAGAAGAGGTTTTGGCATAGCAATGACCATAAAAATGCTCTCAGCCTTGGACACCTGACAGTTGAGCTAGGATTTTATGACTCTGTTCTGATCCTTTCCATTTCTTCTTAGTTCTGCTTCTGGGGCTAGAAACTTCCCTGAAACTTTGGCTGTGTCTCTTTCCTGTGTGACCTATTGTCTTTGGCTAGCCAAGGTCTGCTGCAGTCTCCAAAGGGATTGTCAATAAGGGAGAAGAAGCTCTTTTCTGTCCTGTGGAGGAATTGTATTTGGCATAGGCACTCTTCAGGTGCTTCAAGCAGAACTGCCCTGTGAAACAGATCAGAAAAATCTCAAAGGGAATAATGTCAAAAGAATCAAAGAAATGTCAATGTCCTGCATCATCTGGTTAATCTTCCTTGTAAAATAAAGAGCTGCTTCAGAGCCGAATTTGATCCAAGAAACTCTTGACAGTTTCTTTGATGCTTTTTCAAACCAGAAAGGATATTTTTTACACTAAAAGTTTTAGAATTGAAAGGACATCTGTCGTTGATACATATGTGCCATTTCTCTGTGATCCTAGGAATTAGTAAAGCATTTTTGAAACTTGTGGTGATGAACCTTTTTCTTTAGTTGGATTACACTTTTATCAAGTCATCAATCTCATCTTCACTGGAGTACTGACTCCTCCAGGGATTCAGATAAACACCAAAAGAGACAGAGCTGCTCTTTCAGAAATTAGATTTAGAAAAATGAAAGCTGCATTTCTGCACTGTTTTCTAGAGATACATCATGTTTTGGATTATTAAGAGTTAATGATTTTTTTTCCCCGCAGAGATAGTGAATCTGCTCAGAAAGTGCTAACTTCAGCATGAAACCATTCTTGGATGCAAAGGAGTAGCTGGGATCCGGTTAGTAATATTCTAGTTGACACAAACCTTTGTGACCCTGTGTACAAGGAGGGGGCACTGGCAGACAGCATCATTCTGGACTTCGGAGCACATTCAGAAAAGGAGTAAGCTTAGGAATTTGGACATCTGTCAAAAAGATGGCACAGCCTTAGTGTCTTAGAATAGGAGAGTGTTAAATTGTTGAGGAAAGTCCCTAGAAATGAGAAGATTTAGGAAATAGTTCTTGGACTTGTTTCAGTGAGTATTTTTGCAGAAAAACATAAGGAGGAGTATTGGCTTCCCAAAGGGTTGGATTCCAGCCCCAGCACATATGCTTTTCCATAATTTTTTCTCTAGTTTCATGGTTTCCCTAGAAATGTAGAGCTGAAAATTATCAGGCAAATAACCAAACATCCAAGTAGATTTAGCCATAGATTTTTTTCCCATTAGAGAGACAAAAGCCAAGATATTTGCTTGGAGGCTGCCTGCTTTTTCACAGACCAGTTTCATTCAGTCTCACTGCTTTCCTTTTGAAAGTCAAATTTTGAGAGAACTCAGACGTATTCAGAGAAAGCTATTTTTGGTGCCTAGTCTTTTAAGAAAGAATCATGAAATCAGTATTTTAAAAGGGGATGAAAAGAGATTTACAGTCTCTATAAATCCTATTACCGTGCAGATATATAGTGAATTTTTTTTTATGTCATGGATTGAAAGATTTTTAGGAAATACAGAAGTGATACCTTATTCTTTCTTGGAAAAAGCCAATTTATTCAGCCACTTTCTGTAGAACCAGAGTGTGCTATAATAAGTAGCAGGATCATCATCAGGTAGGAACAGCACTTGCAGATCTTAAATGTCATGGATTATACCTTAAATGTTGACTTGTGTAGAGATCTGCTGTCAAGATGCAGTTATACAGAATATAGCTATTGCTTAGAAAAGTGTTATTAGCAAAAGGAAAGAAAAAGGAGGAAATATGTAATGATCCTTTCAATAATCTGCAAGACATAGTATTTCATGTTGCAAAATCGTCTGTTTTTCCATGGCTGCAAACAGCAAATAAAAAAATGGGCAGAGCAAAGCAGATGGAAAAAGTGTTTTCATTTTCTTTATGAACTAACTTAAATCTCAAGGAAGGTTGGCATATGAAAATGGCAGTATCAACTACAAAATTCCCTGAAATATTTCATCTAAGTATATTTTAACCACAAGAGTATTTTCCACATCTTGGACTGAGACTACTGCATTGGTACTAAACTTCTCTGAAGTCTGTTCGTTAAGACGGAGGGAACATATGATTAAATTCAGATGTTAGTATGTTTTCCCTGATGGCTACTCTGTGGTTTGTAGAGCTGCAAATGCTTCTCTCCTCATAAAAGAGGCAATTCCTTAACTTTAATGATACCTGTGGTTAAGTGTGGTTCCAAAACACATAGCAGAAATGATGTAGAAACTAATTACACCACCTGATATTCACCATAATAACTCATGTAAAGGAAATCTATGGTGGGGTTATGGGTCTTAGTCATCTAGTATTTTTCATGCTTTTATTCTGATTTATTTTGATTTTGTTTCATTGTGCTTGTTTCATTTATCTGTATAGTGTTTTCATTTTAACCATGAGGTTAAGGAAGAAAAAAAGAAAAACAGCAACAGAAAAATCCATACTGTGTGGTCCTCTCCTGGCTTTTTCATGGTTTTATGGGGTAGTGCTGAGCTGACTGCTAGACTGAAGACAGAATTCCAGATCTTGGGGCCTTGTCTTCTCCGCAGCAGCTTTGCTATTGCCAGAGTAATTACCATCTCTGTTACTGTGAGAAGTCTCAGGCCCTCATCTTCAGAGGGTTTCAAAATCGCCTGGTCTTGAATGCAGATAGTGTTAACAAACATCTCTTGTGTAAAATTGCAGGCAGAGGGGTCATTTCACTAGTGCTTTCCTTTTAGTGGATATTTCCCCCAGAAATGGCTTGCGACCTCATGCAGTCTTTCATTTTAAAATCACTCTTGGAGGCAGAGTGGAGGCTAGAGCTCCTTGTTTGTACTTTCATTGTGTTGGCAAATATGATAATTTTAAATTTGGGTAAAACACTGTTAAGTGAGTGCTTTTTTTTTTGCTTTTTTTTTTCCTCCCTGTACTTCCTTTGTAGACCCACATAAAAATTTTAACAGCTGTGCCATTGCTGCATACAGCACCCTGGATAATGCATATGAGGCTGTTGACTAGAGGTCTGTTCAGTTACCTGCTGAGGATCACAGAGAAATAATTGATGGAACCCCAGAAGTTTCCACTGAGAAATGCTGATCCTGGTGATTTTTAGAAGGGTTTATGGTAAACTATGTCGTCTATACTGAAGTGGACAGTGATGCTTTGGAACTTAAAAATGTTATAAATCCATATGGCTGTTACTCAGTTACTTTGTATACATTTTCTAGCAGATGATTCAGACCTGTGCTAAGTTCTGCATGAAAAGGAAGCCATCCTTATGCATCTCCACACTTGCAGCTTTTTTGTACAATGCAAAACTCCTCTGCTTGTTTAGTCTGTGAGATCTCAGTTCGGAGCAGTGGGGGTTAAGGGCATTTGCTGACTCAAGACTTATGTGGGAGAGAGAGTAAACGTGATTTTCTAGGAGTAGAGGGGATAGATGAGATTTCTGTTAAGCTGAATTAGGTCTGCTAAGTGTCGCTAAGAGAAGAATGCCTCTGGGTGTGAGCAGGGCTAAAACTCCTCTTTGTCTTGTTACTATGTCTGCAGGTAAAAAATGCTGTGGGTTTTGGAAGAGGCACATCACAGTTCTGTATTGCACTCTCACCAGAACACCTCAGGAGAAGTGTAGAAGGTCTCAGAGCTCAGATGGGCCTCCTGACAACTCTTACCCAGCAATGGGAAATCCAACAGCGCCCACAGGAACATGAAACAGTAGACCAGGGCTTTTCATCAGATGGCCTTAGTTTCGAGACACTGTGATCAGATCAGACATTTGCAGTAAAGGTGATAAAAATGTTGAGCAGTATTTACCCTATTTACTCTAAAACATTTGTAATAGTAAATATATTGTACATAAAATAGTTAAACGTAAAAAGTTTCTTCAGGTGAATGTTGTAAGAGTTTCCTAAATTTCACATAATCATTACATGCCATAACTGCTGCTCATAATTGATACTGATTGTTCACCACACAAACAAAAAATGTGCCATATGGTAAAGCTTGATTGATAAGCAAGAAACGTTCAGATATAACATTGTGAAGTTTTTTGGTTCTCCATGCAATTTTTGATCCATACCGTAACAGAGGTTCTATTGGGTATAGAATAAGGTAATGCCATTATTGCTGATGTGCTTTATTTATTTAAGGTTTCAAACAAGTTTTGTTTTAGTGACAGTAAAAAGACTAACAGTAGGAAGAGTTTTCAAAGATCAAGTATAATATATGTCTTGTTCCTAGGTATTAGTAAGGAATGTCAGATAACTGTGAATGATTTTAAGAAAGGAAGAAATAAATCATAAAGAATTCACTCAAGGAAAAAGATCTTGAAAAATAGGTGAGAATTTGGAAAATGTACTTCTATGTTGATTTTGCTTTGTAGAGTTTACCAGATGAGTTAAGTTTCTGTGTGAGAAAGAATCGATCCTGAAAATGCTCAGTCCTTGCACGATGCCCTTAGGCAATAAACAATAACTTTTGAAGATTCAAGTTCTTGGAATACAGTTACCCTACAAATTTCTATATCCAGCTGTTTCTAAAATACATATTTTCCTGAGTAATGAGCACAGGTAAGGCTTTTTTCATGCTAGCGTGCACCAGTGTCTTACCATGTTAATTTGTTTTTTCTAGACAGAATTTAGAGTTTGAAAAAAATTTTCTGATTCTGCTCCAGTTTTTCACCAAACATCAAGCCTTGCTGAAAGGGTTCAGATTGTTTTATAAGCAGAACTCTCTTGAGGTTGTACACAACTTCAGAAATTCAGGCAGAAAAAGTTATATGTGATTATTTCTTTACCTACTTTTATTTGTTTGGGATTTTTTTTCCTTCTCTGCCCTTCAAAAAAAAAATCCCATATATATCAGAGTTACTAAGAGCTCAGTGCAAAGGTTAAGGAAGAAAACAAGTTTCTAAAAAGACAGTGTTATCCCTAAGCAGTAATTACATGGGTTATAAAAGAAGTAGCTAAATATTACCTAATATTATACTTGCAGCTATATGACATAAAATTAGTAGCTATTTTATATACATTGAAGGAAGTAGACAATGTTATGTAACATGCAGACTAGGAAGAAATTCCAGGTGAAAGCCACAACACTAAATACTTAATTTTGCATTTACTGGCATGGGTTGGTTATTTCTTAGCTACTGTTTTTCCAGCAACAGCAATTCTGATTATAAAGATGTGCCATCACAAAGTCCATTGCTAGGAAGCTGAACCCCACAGTTCATTGGACCCCTCAGGATGAATTGGCATTTCCTCCTGAGCCTTTTCCACAGGCTGTCTTTTCTCTGTTACATCCATATTGCACCTTCCAATTCAACTTTGCAGTGGCTTGATTTGTGCAAATATTTTATATTACCTAGAAAGTTTTTTTCTATCAGCTATCTCATCACTGCTCTGATAGTTCATTGAATCTTCATTTTAGTTGCTCACAGCCATGCTAGCTTGACTGGCCCTATAGCTTATTATATACCCATAATACTGTACTGGTTTAGTTGGAGTTCTGGCCTTAGACTGGTTTTTTGAGGAATAAGGTACAAGTTGGCCAAATACTAAGACAAAATCAGACAAATTCTTGATCCTGTGCAGTTTTCTTGACTTGGTGGAATATTTAACCTAAATGTCTTAAGATATCCTCTTGGTCCAGCCTTGTATATGAGACAGATATAGTCTGAGTACAGTCTGTGTTCACTCCCTATAAATGTTCAGATGATGTCAAGCAAATTTTTGCAAAGGGCTCATGAGTGTTTTATCTGAACTAGTTAAGACTTGAGTCTTGCCAGTTCTCTATTTATCATGAGGACTTTTTGTTCTTGATAGTCACAAATATAACTGTTCCAGTCTTTTTCAGTTGCTGCTGGGTGTGCTTCTTACTATTTCAGACAGCTGTGGTGAGAAGATCATCTAACCCAGGGTAGTTTCCACAACCCTAGTCTGAGGTGGTTTGGTGGAATGTTATGTCTGTGGACACTTGAATATGGCCCATCTAACCCAAATTATAGTTCTGTTAAACCTGGTAGAAAGTAGTGGAACAAAATTTAGGGTTTTATGTAGTTTCATGTGAGCTGTGAAATCCTACTCATGAGGCCTGCAAAGAATGAACAAGTCTCCAGGGATATCTAAAGCTTTAAAAGCTTATTGTCCTAAGGAAGAGCCATGTTCACGAATTTTCTATTCTCAAAAATGGCTTTGGTTGAAAAAGAGCTTTGGCAAATGTTGCACCTCCTGAGCAGTCAGCTCTAAATGGTATTTTGGGATTACTGCTTCTGCTCTGGAGGTCTGAGGAGAGACTTTAGGATTGCCATACTTGGTGCTGAAACATAAAACCAGATATTGCTATTTAACTGTGTGTCTGTTCAGTACATCTTTCATTGCGTAATCAGATTTGCCTCCTGTTTGAAGGTATTTGGTTAAGAAATCAAGAAAGGTAGAAAATAAAATAAAACTCAGTTCTCTAGTCATTATGACCTGCACACAAACTACAGTAGCTATTTTGAGGAGCAAAGTCAGATAATGCCCAAAAATATTTTAATTTTTATGGCTTCTGAAGTAATAGGAACATGCTGTGACTCTGGGGCATATTAACAAACTAAAATCCTTATTTGGATGAACCTCTTTAATACTAACTCAAGTATGATGCAAATTTTATAAGAAAATAAAGCATTTTAATTTTTAATGCTGTCAAATATCTTGGTAATGTTTGGAAAAGACAGAATTTCAGCTCTGTTCTGGAATATTTTTGCAAAATTACCTACCATCCATGCCTGGTTATGCAGATTACAAAGTTTTTAGATGGCATATGCCCTGACAGGCCCCCTCAGAGGATCATCAAGTATTTTAGTATGGAGATGAACTGTAAAATGTACAGTTTTCAGACTGTTATTTCCTGGTTGGAATGTGTGGTGAATTAGCAGAGGAACACTACATAAGAAGCCTTTGCCAATTTATCAAGGTGCTAATATTGCTGCAATGTTTAACTACCAATATCAGATCGCCCTCTTACATAGCATGGAAATTGCAGACTATCAGATGTGTGCAGTAGGAGGTCGACAGTCAAGTCCTGTACAATGCAGAATAGATGTTAAAAAAGTCAGTAAACAGCTGATGACACACTATGGGAAAATTAATGGGTGAGGAAGAAAGGTGGTGGAACGTTCTGTTATTTAGCTTAAAATAAAATTTTTGGGGAAAAAAACCTCATGTCTTCTTTTCATATTTAGTTTTTAGAACATCTTACAGGAAAAAAAGTCTTCATACAGAACTATGAATGTGTTAAGAAACGAATATTTTTTAACTATCCTTCTACAAAATACTTAACAAAGCACATGATTTTCTTTTTCAAGGCAGAAGACTGTCTTTTCCATGGAGTCATAGTAACAGAAATAGTTTCTAGTTCTTTTCATAGCTTCATTCCTGTCTTTGGAAATGGGTGTTACCCGTAAGACAGGGAAGGGAAACCTTCTTTGATTGGTCTGCTCTGCAAGACTGCTAATGCACCTATCCATGGCTTTCTGTTGCACAGAAGCTTGAAAAACTTGGACATTTGTTTTACCTCCATGAAGATCCATGGCTCTGAAAGCAAATGGTGCTTTCAGATGCAGTTTACAGAGCGTGACTCTGCTGGTGTTACCCAGGCATGTGGGGCCAAGGGAGGAGCAGCTCTGAGTCCAGCAAGTTCAACTAAAACAACATTTCTAAGCCCCAGCAGGGGAAGTTGAGAATAGACTTTTGTCCTATGGCCTTGAATCATGCCAACGTCAGCATCCAAAAAGCATAATTAAGAGGTGATTGGTTCTCTTTAACTGTTGTTGGAAATGACTGAAGGGATGGTGATGAAAAAATCCCATAGCTACAGCAGCAAAGCATGTTTTGTTAATCATTTTTTAAGCACTACTTTACAAGCAGGTTAAGCACATTAATAACTTGCAAACGGTAATGTGTGTGTTCCCTAAAGCATTTCTTCCATTAGTGTCGAACTCACATTGTGATTGGGAAAAAAAATCTTTGCTTATGAAACTTAACATTGATCATAGCAGGGTAAAATTGCACAGAAGAATGAGAAAGAGCTGCATAATCATGTACTTCTAGGACTTTCACTTGTCTTAATTCACTGCCACTTTTGAAACACAAAGCTAACTTTTAGTCTGTGTCTGTGTTCATGTGAATTCATTTCACACCTTGAAATTTTTTCTAGTTACAGACATATAATATTCCATTTTGCTGAAATAGATCTAGCACTTAACGGATTTCTTTTCCATCACTGTGTAGTTAGTTCTTCTAGTTTACATTCTTCATAAAGAATGGAAAAAAGAAATACAGTGGTAGTGGATATGGGAAGAAGCCATAAACCAAGGAATAAACATGGCTTCTCCTGTTGCTTCATCTGAGTTGCTTCTCTGATTGTCTTCCTTTATTTTTTTTTACTCTTTTCAGTTCCACTCAGTCATGATAGACCACAGATATGGTAGCATAAGTAAAGCTGATATTACTAGTGTGTTCGACTGGGTGTGCACTTGGTATAATAATTTCCTATTTCTTATTTTTTCCCATTATACATTTGATATTACAGAAGAAAAGACAATATATTGGTTTGTAAGAGAAACAGCAGTCAAACATAAAATACTCTTTGTCTTTTTCCTTGCTTCTTTTTATGCTTGATTGTGATAGTCTGGGCTTTCTCTATGACAAAACTTCATTTAAAAGATACTAACTAATCATGTTTAATTTGTTTTCCTTGAAGTTGTAAGGCTCAGTTCAGGTCCCAAAGCACAGCTCGTGAGTATCTCTGGAGATTGCTTGTGGTGTCCCTCGTGGTTTCTCCAGTCCAGAAGGACAGAGAGTTGCCTAAGAGCCCATCTTGTCTGAAATCTATCTACAGATCAGATATGCTGGAACATTTCAGGTAGCAGGCAACTAACCTATGCTCAGAAGCACTTTATTGAGTCATACTCAAGTAAATAGTATGGATGAATTTGTTGTTCATGTATTTATGTTTTCAGATTTTGCTATTTACTTGTGTGGGTGAAATCTTGATAGGTTAGTGCAGCAGCTTTTCCATCCTCATATTGCTTCTGCAGAAGGCAAACATTTGTATTCTGTTATTCTTAAAGTACAGAAATACATAGCAATTAGCACTGTGAGGATAATTGCCTCTTATGGGTACATTATGCCTCAGTTGTTTACTGCTAAGTGAAATGTGGAACGTTGATATCAAATTAGACAATAATGAAGGCAAGAGCTTGACAGAAGGGAACCTGTTCCTTGCTTGTGGGTTCTGAGTGAGGAACTCTATGTATGAGGAGTGTGAGTCTGCTAAGTCTGTAGATCTTGTCAAAAAAACCTCCTGCTGTGGTAAATATGCACCATTCCCCGTGACTGCTCGGCATTTATGTTGCATCCCGGTAATATGTTGCTATAAATCCAGAGAAAAATTGTCAGTTACCAGTATCCACTTGCATGCTCTGGTAACCAGCGTGAGCCTTGAAGAAAAAGACTTTGCTCCTCTCTGTCCTTCACATTTCATTTCTAAAACTGTTGTGCAGTTTCATCTGCAAAACTCATTCTGATAAGCTCACTGAACTGCTGAAATTGTCTCCTTTCAATAAATCTGCAATTACCATGTTATTTAGAGCATCCACTGCGGACTAAATCACAGTATGAAAGGGCATAAACTGTGTGTGTAATCACGAGTACAATGTGTACAGTTCTTTCTATACTGACCCTAATCACTGCTTTGCAAGAATGCCCTATACAACATTCACTACATGTAATGGGCAAAATAACATGGGGTTATACACAAATTCTGCTACTATTTTCCTTCCTTCATTCTTAACGGTAAAGAGAAACTCAACCGATTTCTTAAAGCTTCTTCTGAAGCATCCTAAAATAAGACCTCACCTTTTCCACCCTGCTCTCCAAAGAAACTTCTGGAGTATGAATTTCTGTGAAATGTAAACGCATGCAGTGGAGCAGTGAAAGACAAATTTTGTTTCTGTGTCCTTGACTTTTGGTGAAAAGTGTGAGTAATGCACTTAGATTTTTTTAAAATGTTTAAGTGTTTAAATGTTTTAAATGTGAAAGGGAGGTGGAGGAATGTAGCCTACACACAGACTGCAGAGGACAGGTTTTGTTGTGGAGTGTTGTCCCTTTCAGGTCTGTGCTGTTTGTCCTATTCGCTTGTGTTTGTCTGACATTATGGTATGTGCAAGAGTTCAGCATAAATAATGAAGAGAATTTTTTTTTAAATCAAAATGCATTAAAGAATCCCACACCCCACACTAAGGACTTTTTATTTCAAAAACATTAATATGGAAGAAATATTTTTTAAACTGTATTCTGCATAATGCTAAATATTTTAATGGACTATCCATAATGAAAGGCTAGAGATTTACCAGTCTAGAGGTTTGATTAACTATATAATTTGAACCCTTTGGAAATATATGGTAATTATAATTTGTGTTAGATTAGACCCTACTGGTAAAATATTGTCTGCTTTGTTGATGATTTAGTGTTATAACATTATTTTTTTAAATATATTAAAAGTGTTCTGTGGGTTTTTTAATAGACTGCTCTTGGAAACTACATTAATATAGTATCTAAAGCATCTTTTCCCTTTCCAAAAATTATTTTCCTCCCCTAAAGACTTCTATCTCTTGGGGTGCCTTGTTGGTTTTCTGAAAAAATTCTGTTTATACACTAGTCCATTATCTTCTCTGGGAAACCAGCGTTGCATTTTAAACCAGTCAAGTGAGCCGACTGGATTTGGCAGCACACACGTGTGGAGAGCTTGAAAGGAATGATACAATTGATTCCTTGTGTTTAACTACATTATCATCCACTTTTTGGTAGATGGCTATTCAGGAGATGAGTAGTGGGTGAAGACTTTAATAAAATCAAGAGCTAACTATTAAGTGTATGACAGGTCACTTTGGTGATTTTTAATACCCAGTCTTGAATGAGAAAATATTACTGTTATTCTAATGAAATGTAAGCAGGGATGTACAAGTTAAATAATTCAGTAAAGCAACATTTTTAAAGTAGGCAGTATTGAAAAAATGTTGCTTGGTTTTTTATGTCTTTTTATTTGTCACACACCATTAAATGTGCTTTCCTCCAGGCTAAACGAGACATCTGCTACTTTGGCCTACTTATCAAAAGAAATGAAACTTCTATTGGCATGACATCATTTCATTTAGGCTTCTTTAGGAGAGGAAGAAGATATAACTGGATGACGCTAGGATGCCATTTAATATCTAGGTGAACTACCTCCTGTTCAGAGAGAAGTGTTAATTTGTAAATGAACACTCATGTTTAAGCACTTCTGCGTGCATTCTCCTGCACTCGCAGACAAGCCCCCAGAGAGGGGGCTTATATCCCAAATTTTAACATCAGACCGGCCACCAGCTGCTGCCTTGGGAAGAAGAGAGATTAGCCAGTTAACAAGAAGTTAAAAAATGTTGATGTGTACACAGGTTTTAGAATTCAGGATTTCTTGACATCAGAGTTGGATTTTATGTTTCCTGAAGCTATTGTTTTAATCTACTGGCAGATTAAAAAGCAATGTGTAGTATACAGGCTATTGTCATCACTGTGATTGCAATCAAATGCAAGATGTTTTAGGGGGTTTTTGTGAGGTCTTTTTAATGCCAAAATTAAATCTTGATTTCTGGATAGAATTCTGAAACTACAGTCACAAAATACAGAAGAGATTGCTGCATTCCACCTGTTAGCCTGGAGCTCTCAGTTTTCCCTCTTCATCACATACTGCTGTCTCAAAGGAGTCAGTAACATTTGCTTTCTAATGCTGATGTCAGGTATTGCCAGTGGGGAAGCTACACTTTCCTCTGTCTAGGTTTCTGGAAGTTTTAGTTCATACCTAGCACTGGATTTCAAAACGCAAGCATGGGAGGGAACAATTAGTGGCAAACTTCTGCCTGGAAAAAAAAGCAGTTCTCTCTTTTCTCGTGTTCTTTACTAAGAAATTTTATCCAAGCAAACAGTGTCAAATTGAGTTTCCTAGAGGCTTGCCCAAAGCAAACCACATTAGTAATTGAGAGCTATGTTTCCAAATAATGGTGCAGTAATAATATTTGAATATTTCTTAGTAAAATCTGTGACCCAAAAAAAGGCCAAACCAAACCCTAAATAAATACTTTAGTATGTTTTTCCATTTCTCCATGTCCCCATGGTTTGCTTTTCATAGGGTCCTAGAATGGAAAGACTTTCAAGAGGCCTTCTCTTCCTTCCCTGTCTGAAAATATATTATGAGCCATGTTAGCTATATTTCTGTTCTTTGTGACATCTTTTTGACCACCTTTCAGAAAGTTCTTGAGGAAATTAGATTTTGTAATTTCTTCCTCCCACCCATTGCAGCAGTTCATGCAGTTACAAGTTTTTCTAATCCCTAAGCTCCGTCTTCTGTGCTGCAATGTAAATCTAATTTTTCAGCTATAGACACAAAGAAAAGGTTATCCACTACCTGAACACGGCATTCTAGTTGAGTCCTGTGTAGTCCCAACAGGGTTACCTTTTTCACATATGATACTGCTAAATAAAAATGATTTTAAAAAGTTTGTGCAATTCATTGTTCCTGCCTCATGGCAGCATCTCACAATTCTAATTAAGGAATAGTGTCATGGTGGTTGGTGGTGGGGTGGGATTATTCCTCCCTTTTTTTCCAGTATTTTTGGCTGAGATTTTCTCAGCTTTGCTGTTTCACACACCACTGGTGATAATTTTTAATAGCAACAGATCCTAGACAGATGCCTTTCAGCTACACTTTGGCAGGGTACCAGATCACTACATTTTCATGCAGTTTTCCAGTGAGATTTTTCTTTGAGTCCACAATGTAGCATCTTGATTTAAGCTAATCCTCCTTAGCTTCTTTGAGTTAAAGAAAACTTACTTAAAAGTAGTGTTAGTGGCCTTAATAAAGTCAAAACATATGTGTCTGCTAATCTGCTTCCAAACTTGAGGCCTGTTGCCTTGTCAAAGAAATAAAATGTTTTTAATTTTCTGTGTGATGTGTTTTTAGCAAGTCTTTTTTTGTCTCCTGCTAATTTGGCAGGGGTGGGGAGGAGTTCTGTTCCTTGCACGTAGTCTAGTTAGTTGTTCTAGAGGCCTTTAATTCTTCATGTGTCTTCCTTTAGTGTTTTAGAAACAGCCTTGGAAGAAAAGCATTTTTTTGCTTTCTTGAGATCTTGCATGCAAGTTTTCCAGAAATTCAATTTTCAGTTGAATAAACAGGATGACTAACAGGCCTAGATGTGAAAATACCCAGCTTAGATCCAACTACCCTTTAGCGTGCCTGTTCCTGCCCTACCTCAGGCTAAGATCTTGACTCCTCACATGGGCATTTCTGACAAACAGTAGGTCCTCGTTGATTATTGTAGTGGATACTCATACAAAAGGAGCATTGCCTACTGAGTTGTCTTGATGTCCATACATTTCCTTTTTTGTTCGATACCACACCTCTTTTCTCTTTGGTGTTCTTTTTACCATAGTTTGTATGGCAGTTGCGCTGCTCTGCTGCACAGTTCTGCTGCACTCTACTGATTTCTGTCTTTGCAGGCATCTGTACTTAGTGATTTGACCAACTTTGTCATATGTTTCCTTCTCATCTCCAGGGGTTGAAAGTACAGAGGATGATTCTCTGAACTTGGATAACTCTTGAACCATTATCATCTTTGCTCTATAGAAGATAACATCTGCTTTTCAAGATTTAACAGCCTATGAGAATTTCATAGGTTACAAACAAAAAGCCTTCCAGTCTCTGTACAGAGAAACTTACAGCAGATTGGACCTTGTTATATATGTATCTGTATTAATCTGTGGTCTCTTGGGACTTAATATGCACAATCCAAGTGGAAGTTTTTCTGAGTTCCCCTCAGCATCCTTTCCCACGCATCTTTTCTGTGTTAGGCTGTTGATTCTCTGCATTATGCAAAAGTAAAATATCACTCTGACCAACCAGAGTATGTTACCAGAAGAGCAGAATAAACCAGAGCATAATGTTTTAACAGTTTGCAAAATTTTTGTTATGCACTGTAAACTGAAGGAGTAGTGACCTGCCTCTCTGGTTTTAGACACAACTCTGTCAGTCACAATGAATGTTGTACATTTTTCTCTCCCTGAAATGGGTATCAATATCAGCAGTGTAAATGACTTGCATATGATTTGAAAAATGTATATAATTTTTTCCCCTAGAAACCTATGTAGTTCCTGATTATTTTTTGTTGTTGTTGTTTGCTGTTTCAGTATGTAAATCTCATCTATCACCTCTTGATTTCCAGGAATTTTTCAGTCTGTCTGCATAAAGGTGCTTCCAGGTATTGTAGAGCTAGACGTAAATGAATAACCAGGATTTAGCATTTTTTCTTATAGTCATTTTGTCTCTCTCACATTTGTCAGTCATAGTATGTGGTTAATGAACGAAGAGTGAGTTATTTTATTTACAACATAAGCTGTGTAGTGTCACTGTATAGGATTTCCATTCCTAGCTGTGTCATTATCAGTACGGCTAAAACCAAGACAAGTTTGCTAAATAAATCCCATGGGTTAACTTTATATTGAAATTTTCATTGTAAAAGTTGTTCTTTTGAGTAAGAAAGAAGAAGGAATAGAGGAAGAGAGGAGACAGAGAATGAGGCTCCTGGGATCATACAGATTCATAGAATCACTAAAGACCTTTAAGATCATTGAGTCCATTAATGCAGCATAGCCAAATCTACCACTAAACTGTGTCCCCAGGTGTCATATCTGCATGTCTTCTAAATACCTCCAGGAATGGGAACTCCATCCCTTTCCTGAGCAGCCTTTTCCATTGCTTGACAACATTTACCATGAAGAAATTTTTTCGTAATATCTGATCTTAACCTCTCTTAGAGCAACTTGAAACTATTTTCTCCTGTCCAATCACTTGTTACCTTTGAGAAGAGGACAACATCCACCCGGCTCCAACCTCCTTTCAAGAAGTTGTAGAGAGCAAAAAGATCCTCCCAAGCCTTCTGTTGTCCAGGCTAAAGAACCCCAGCTCCCTTAGCTTCTCCCCATAAACGTTATGCTCCAGACCCTTCCTCATCTCCCTTGCCCTTCTCTGGACATCTTCCAGCACTTCAATGTCTTTCTTGTAGTCAGGGGCCCAAGACTTAGCACGGCACTGAAAGTGTGGCCTCACCAGTGCCAAGTACAGGGGGACAATCACTGCCCCAGTCCTGCTGGTCACACTATTGCTGATCCAGGCCAGGATGCCATTGGCCTTCTTGGCCCCTGGGCACAGCTGGCTCAGCTTCAGCTGCTGTTAGCCAGCACTTCCAGGTCCTTTTCCGCAAAAACACTTTGCACCCACTCTTCCTTCAGCCTGTAGCTCAGCCTGTAGCACTGGCTGGGATGCCCAGATCCTTAATTTGGTTTCTTAAATGCATTTTGATTCAATTAATTCAGAGCTGTATGATTTCTAGAAACACAAATTACTTTTTGTTCCCTGTGAAAATGCATAATTTGTTTTTTCTATGTACAGATGGTGATGATTCATAACTAAAGGAGGAAAAAAACTATTTTTAACGGCTAGCAAGAAGAAAAGGTACCCTTGATCTCCCATCAGTCTTGCTCATCTCAGAGGTGCACTGTCTGTTGAAAGGTGTCCTTATGTGTTTCTAATGCTCAGAAGAGCTCTTATTCATAGACTGCATTGACAAATTGCTCTGCATTTTAAAAAGCTGCTTCCAACCCTCTTCTTCAATGGTCATAAGGTTATAGGTCCAAGTTTCAACTCGCCCGTGTGAAATAAGGCACCTGCTGAAATGATAAAGCACAATGCTTGTGGCAGACCCTTTTACAGGAGAGTGCTGTGAGTTGTTTCCACAATAGCTAACTAATGTCATCATGGCTCTGAAGAACAACAGGAAAAAGTGTTGAAGGGTAGAATATGAAAATGGTCACAAAAAAGGCAGTGGAGAGAAAACATGGATTCACAGACAGAACAGTCAAAGGCCAGGGGTGAGCAATGGAGACAAAGAAAATAATTAGTGCAAGCTTAATGAATGAAGAGGGAATTGGAAGGATCTTGACTCTGCAAATATGTA
>NW_005054443.1:1338299-1357866 GCF_000277835.1 Geospiza fortis
AATTAGTATCTCCCAATTATGAGGGGGGTAAATATAATAAAACAATGCATAACAAACTGAAAAAAGCATATATCAGATCAAAGCACAAATGGTAGAAGGTTAGTCTGCTATTTCAAATGCGATATGAGACATGTGGATGCCAGAGAGAGTGTCATTTGTCCAGGATAACTGGCTTCAGAAACCAAGAGACCAAAGTCACATTTTGATAGTACAATGGAGACAGAGAGAACTGGCTTTGATAATAGGCTGAGTGTACAGGGGCTTAGAGGGGGGGTGGTGTTGAGGTGCTTTAACCTCTTTCTTGCTCTGCAACTCGAAGAATTGTATTTTTTCTTTGTGGACTTCTGCCTATGTTATTAATTAACTGTAAGGTCTGTGGCTTAAAATAATGAGTTTCTGTTGTCTGGCCCTAAACAGGTGCTTATTCGTTTTTGGGGAGTATTTTTTCCTTTTCTATTATGTAGAGGTAATTATTTATTCATTGTTTTCATTAAACTTCAATAAATACATGAGAAGCTAGCTCACGTTTTGGTTGAGACATGTTAGTAACTCCTTTACATCTTCATCTGCTTGAAGATAACAGATGAAATGCAGGCTACTACTGGAAATTAAGGCTATAAATTTACAGGTAGGGATTTCAGTCTAATCAATATTTGCTGATAATGATAACAATTTAATCCTATGAAATATGTTGGCTTTAAGATGGAAAATCAGTGTTTGGACTGATGAAAAACAGGTGTGAAGTTTGACAGTGGCATTGCTGTCAATATCTGGAGGAGAGTGGATTAAGTCAGCAAGGAGAGCAGTAATTCTGTCAAATAGAGTATGTGAGAAACTGATGAAAAAGTTAGAAAGAGTGGTTCTTGCTTATGAGCTTTATTCCTTCAATAATATGTTCATCTATTTTTGGTTTTATCTTATGTCCCTTATCCCTCTCTTTTCTTTCAAGTTGCAATTAAGAATACAAAATGCATTTTCTCTACTTCAGTCAGTCTCTTCTGTATTGTGCTCTGAGAGCTGAATTTGTTTAATTGTGGCATATGGAAAGCACTGCATTGTGTTTCAGTGTTCCTAACAGTTACTACTTGAAAGAGAACCAGAGCTATGTGGTCATGCAAACAAATGCTCCAAGATTAAGAAAATGTTGAGAGACAGAAAAGGAGAACACAGGTAGGATAAATCCAAACACATTTCTTCATCAAATCGACAAGCACCAACAGGAAAAAGAGTTCTAAATATGTAATTTGCAATCAAATATAAGAACAATTGTTGTATTAAATTAAGTAGGAAGCTTTCATCTAGTGTATAAGAAAGCTCTGATTCTGCAATATGTTTTCCTGTACTACTTCAAATTTACCTGTCTACCAGGGAGCATGTTAACAGAGAGGAAGAGGCTGAATAAAGCATCTTTGCTGTTAGTTTCATCTCCTAAGCTTTGGAAACAGTTCAGATAACATGCTGAAGGCACACTGGCTGATGAAAAAATATTGTTCATAATCATGCTAATACAGAAATAATGGCATCATTTTGAAAAAGGGTCTCCAAATTCTTTAGGTCTTTGCTGTTCTGGTAATGTGGAGAGTTCAGGTCTGGCAGCAAGTAACAGTGGTCACCGTAGGTCAGGTGCTCACATTACACTGGGAGCTGCTCACCTTAGGAGCTGTCTTTCTGTCACTTGACAGGTCTCACTTCCTCTCTCCTCTTGTGACAACAGGAACCACTCCATCACTACCAGCTCCCAGTATTGCCAGATGCATCAGCAGCTGCTGCAGCTCTCATCTGCAAATTGTGGGGTTTAGCAGCACCATGCTGTTTCTCTGTGAACAGTTAGAAGATGTCAGTCATGCTCCCAGCTTACAACCAGCATGTCTGTGCATTTGCAGTGCCTTGAAGCAGGCACACTTGACCTTTAATTCTAATTATACTCTTCTAGTGACTAAACCACAGAATCAGGATATTTTAGTGGAATTCTTCTTGCAAAAGCAAAGCAGGATGTAATAATACGCATGCAGAGCTGCTCTCTGCCTGAGACACCACATGTTGCCTCATAAAAAAAAAAAGCTGGCCCTGGGACCAGGAGTTACAGAATCCCTGTCTTTATATAAACCTGAAACTATTGCTTGCTTTACTAATCTAAACTGCAAATAAATGAGAAGCTTTTGCCATAGATGCTGTGTCTTCATACAAACATTTAGTTAGGCCCCTGATTCACCTTATTTCATAATAGTATCTTAGCTGAAAATAAAGCCATGAGGCTTTTTAGCAATTCTCACCTTGTATTTCTAGGTGTCATTAGCTAGGCAGTGGACTGCTGGGGGAAGCTCTACAATGGACTGAAAAGAGAGAATATGCTCCTGTTTCTATGCCTTCTAGAAAGAAGTTTGTGTATTCCAGGAATTGTCTTTTCCTGATAAATGCATGCAAAGCAAAGATTGTGCATAGAGAATGAATACTGCATTCAATTATTGTAGGTTTATGGCATTAGCTGCAAGCAGTGATAATGTCCTTAGGATCTTAGACTCCCTGGAGAACCTAGACATCCATCATGAAATCTTACGCTTCAGCATTCTTTGTTCATTGCTGTTTCATTTTCCAGTAGGGTGATCTGTAAAGTTAATGTCCTGTTTTTTATCACATGTGGAAGCCATATGATTCATGTAGATTAAATCTTTTGCCCAGTGGATACATGTGGATCTGATATTTCATCTCAGAGTGCATATTAAGAGCTGAACAAATGGTCTCCACTTTGCCAGCCTTCTACCTTGCAGGAAAATGACCAAGGAAAACTGTCTTGTTCACAGAAATTGAATTACTCCAGGAAAATGCCATGACAGATTGTAAGACTAAATTTGTCATCAGTCTGGTAGGACAGGCTCATTGCTTGACAAACACAACAGCCTAGTTTCCATATGGATTTTTGAGGCCTGTGCTGCATGCATTCCAAATCCTTGGGTTGCGGTTGGTTTCCTGACAGAGTTACCAAAACATGACATTGGAGCATTTGCAAGCCAGAAATATCATTATCAACAGATCTACTATGAATCCATTTGCTAGGAGTCACAAACTTGTCAAAGAAGGCAAGTCAGCAAAGCTTGTGAGGACTGGAGAAAGTGTTTTCCCGGGTAGAGATGTCTCCCAGTTGTGTTTACTGACTAAATCACTTGCCAGCATTATTTCTTCAACAAGGGGAAGGTAGGTCTGTGCTGGCTTCTTGTTATTCCTGAAGATGGGCACTGCAGTAAATGCTTTCATTAGATAGGAAATGCTTTCATTGTTCTATTGAGAGAATAAACCGATGATGCGCTATAAATAACATAGCCAAATTGTATTACTCCTGAAAACATAGAAGTTACTGGATAAACCAGAAACTGTGTGCTCAAGCCTTAGGTCACCATATATTAAATACTCATGCATTATTTTGAATGAAAGCAGCACAGGCTATACCTACTCAGGTTTTAAGGCATAAACCCTTCTTTGTGTAATTTTAGGGTTTTACAAAACATCCAAAACATACCACAAAAATCATAGAAACTTCTCATTTTGTGAGATCTATGTAGTTATCAAATAATTAATGACAGTGGATCTGATTGTTTTTAATCACACAAGATATGGGTATGAAAGGTTAAAAAACCCTCATGTGGAGTGAAGAGAAAACATTAAGTGAAAATATGTGCTTAACAAAGAAAATGAAATGAATTGAGAAATCTTTGAAATGTACTGCTTTTTTTTTAAGACTGGATTGCCTCAGATCTGCTGTATCAGTGTAGGACAAGAACCTCCAGTCCTTCATCTTCTTACTTTGCAGCTAGTAGGTGAACAGTCTACAAGCACCTTGCAGATACCCTGGGCAATATGCTTGGGTTGGCTTTGTAACATTGTAATTTGTCTTTTGTTGAAAGGATAGATTTATTTCGTTTGCACTCAGGTGGCCAATTCTGCCCCTGGATGTGTACATTAGGTATCAGGCTGCCCAACCAAAAATGACAGAGTGTGTTTTACTATGAGCAATGTTTTACTATAATGCAAGATTGGAATGTTAGCCTGTGGTCACAAGGTGAGCCATTTGCCATCTAATGAAGTTGTTTTTGTTTTGGATGCAAGTGAAGCAGGTACTTTTTAGAAAGTAGAGTCGGTTGCAAAAGGAAAGGAAAGCTTAAAAATTACCAGCTCCACTTTGCCCTGTGCCTCAAGCCATGAATGTTTGATTTGTACAAAGGACTTTGGCTCTTCTTCCACCTCAGATATTGCATTATATGAGTTACATTTTCTATTTCCACAACATTATTGTAAAAATACTTTATCTAGAAAAACAAGTTCAAAGTGAAATGTAGTGACCATTTACATCATAATGAGCGTACAGATTGTGCTATCCGTATACTTCTCTGATTGGAATAATTGCTAAATAAAGGTGGTAATTAAGTTCTTTTTTCTTTCCTTTATCTTCTAATTTTTCATGGTTCTTCTGTATAGAAAACTTTTTTCTCCTCCGTAATGTTGCCAGCAGCTTCCATTCCTTAAACTTCAGCCTTGTCTTTGCTGCTGTTTAAGTTCTGCTCAACAGCAAGGATGCTCTCTCCTGTAAGTGCTGAAAGCAGTGTGAACTGCTCCTTCCTCCCCAGCACTTGGGAGTGTCTCCTCCTGCCATTGCAGCTTTTCTGGCCAGTCGTGCCTGCGCTGCCAAGGACTGGCTGTGATCTGCAGTCTGCAGTGACTTAGGACAGTTCTGTAGACGAGCTCTCACAGAAGAGCTCAATTTTTTTCACCAGACATGCTTGTTAATAAACATCTCATATGAGATCACAGCCATAAACTTGATGGGAGTCAAGAACAGGAATCCGGTATTTTGTGAAATCGTGCTTTTGCTGAAAAGAATGTTTTGCTGTTCTGATCTAAGTCCTGATAGTACTCCCTCTTGCTCCACTTTGCATCGTCATGCAGTGTGTTATTTTTTCTCTTACTTTCTTTCCATAAGTTCTGTAATGACCCGCTGCTCTTTAAACTAAAGTACCATTTATGAACTATTTTGTCTATTTTCAAGAAAGTCAATGATACTAAATTTTTAAATACACCTTTTTTTATATTACTTAATAATTGGGTTCAGGATAAAAATTAATGTACTGAGATGGCTTTACCTAAATTTTGGATCTGTGGATGTATTTTAAAGTGAAACAGCAATCATTAGTGTTACCATATGGACTGCCAGACTTAAATGCATAGAAAAATATATTTACACAGGAGTGAGATATCTGCAGATAGCTGCTAAATTTCTCTCCTGGTGGACAAGCAGCTACATCAGAACCTAAATGTAATATCTAAGGCATACACAAGAGAACCACAAGAGAGCTGAAATGGATACCAGCATTGCTTGTGCAATTCTGCAGCTTTATTGAGAAATAATAAAATTCTTTCTCAATAAAATATTTAATTCTTGCAATTAAATAAAGTAATTCAGCATTTTTAGTGTAGTCTGTGATACTGTCAGGCATTTTTGTCCCTGTTAGGTTTTCATGATGGCTTCTGTATGTACAGTGATCTTTATAATGACTACTGAGTGTTACATGGGGAGCTCTCTATTAGTCAGTGGTTTTGGTAGATTGCCTTTGGAATATTTCAGATGCTCTTCTTCATTCTTCCTTAAAATAAATGGAGAAAGTTTAAACCAACTATTAGGAATTTTATTTCGAGATATTCCAGACAGTGCCTTTGGCAAAAATAAAATACTTTGTGTATATATAGAGCAGCTGTCCTGCACATATTTCTTTTGTCTCCATAGTATTGCTGTATTCATTTTGTTGTCCATGTGTTTCTCTCTTGACTTAAAAGATAGTTTTCCTGATCATTATGTAGAACTATTTCTGTTTTTAAAAATTGAAATAAGTTGCAAATTCTTTTGAATCTAATGGGTTTGTTTGTTTGAATTTTAAATAGCTTTTCAGTTGCACTGGAAGCAAAATTGTTTCAACAACGTGCTGTCATATGACTGTCGTATGACCCGCTGAACACATGGTAAAAAATAATGTGGCTATAGTTAGAGGCATTAGACTTCGCCTTTAACAAGAGATTCTAGCAACATCATAAACAACAGGGTTGAATCTTGAGTCATTTGTTCATGCCTTTGAAAACTATAGATGGAATTATTGCCTTATTTTATGTGAATTCATGGGGATAAGTTTGTATGGACTGTGATTAATGCCTGTAAAGCTGCCAGAAGTCTCCTAGGGTTTGTACTGCTGGTTGTACCTAACTTCTTCAATGTGTTTTTAATCTTGTTACTGCAAATTTATCTAAAGAAAATTTGGATCAGTGATTTGGCATAAACTTGTAAAAATGCATTCTTTAAACTTCCCTCTGCTAGAAAGGAAAATCACCATAATAATAAGTTCAGATTTTAAGCTTTCTGTTTGTGGTTTTAAAGCCCTCTTAAAATATGTCAGGTGGCATTGCACAGCATGTATAAACACTACCTATTTTTGTCTTTCACCTACAGCATTGATATATAGTGCTTCCCTCCAATGACAGGTGACATTCTGAGCCAAAGCCTGATGCAAATAATCAACCTTTGTCTTTATTCAGCTGCTTTTTTATATGCCCTGAACCTGCTAAGGTAAACAGTCAACTAGTACCAAGAGGAGACTTTCTGATGAGACATTTGGCACCTCTGCTTCTGATCAGGGAGTCTGGTTAACTTGCAGATTTCACTAAGCATCTCTGCATGCTGCAGGAATCACCAAAGGTTTCCAGCATCCTTGAGGTCTGTCATTATCCAATTATATGTCTGTCTGGTGTGGGTCCCCCACGCTTCCTGTAGGCAGCTGAGAATAGCTGAAGCCTCTGTTCCAGTCTCCACTTACTGCTGCTTTTTGCCAAGGACCGTGGAGAGAAATGAAGAAAAACCAAAAGTGTGTTTTCCTGTTTGTGTCAGCCAGCAGCTTTTACCACACCTGTCAGTCAGAAAGCAAGACAGCAAGGATGGGAGTTCTTGGAATGCCTACAAAACATAGGACATGTCATAATATTGGGTGTATGCACAGGGATGCCTGATAGTGCTATGGTGAACATCTCTCCCAGGGCATTTGCATGCTCAAGCACAACCCTGAATGGGAAGGAGGATAGGATATCATCCTGAAAATTGATAGGAAGTTAAACTTAAATGCTCCAATCTGTTGGTGTTAGTGGAAGTGTGATATTTTGACTTTGGGTCACAATTTGATATTTGATGGGAAACTTGAGAACACATGAGACTTGTCTGTGTTAAGTGCTTTCACCTACCTGGAGTATGTCATCCACACTCCTGTCCAACTAAGGCAAAACTTCAGACCTTTGCCACATTGCTTTCATTAATGGGCCTCAGGTATGTCTGGGAGATTTTCAGGTCTCCTTGCTGTAGGTGGGATCCCCCATCCAGGGGTCCTGTGGGGAATTGCTGTTCTGCAGCATGCTGGAAAGGGCAGAGGATACAGGTCTTCTGAACTTGCAGATCTTTCTTCAGTGCACTGGGATGTTTTGCTATGACAGCCACATGTCATGTCTGTGCAGTGGCTGAATTCACTCATGAATTCAGGGAGAAAACTACACTTGGGCTTAGAGAAACACTTCTCTTATTTTAGCTCATAATTCAGAGCAGATTTTCTCCAGGGATAGTCTTGCCATATTGAACAACTGTAACACTTCCAAGAATTTATCTTTTTTGTTATTGGCAGAAGCCAGTGTTGGAAGTTTCAGATCAGCAAGTTAAATCAAGAATGCTTTTATACCATGCTAAACATTGTTATAAAAATTAGCACTGAAGTGGTTCCTTGCTGTTGCCTGCTGAGTTTTTTCTTCTGTCATAAGCAAGTGTCCTAGGGTGATGTTATGATGCTTGTATCCCCATTCATATGTTCTGTTTCTGCAGGATATTATGTTCTGTGCCTTTAAGACTGGCTTTGAAGAGTGAAAGTTTTGTTTGGGTTTTTCTTATCAAGGGCACAGAGATGTACATAGGGCTGCTTAGGCTTTTTTGCTTTGGCTTTCTGCTTTGCTTTTTGCTTTGCTCTCTTGCTCCTGCTTCTGCTTCCCTTCTGCTTGCTTTTTTGCTTCTGCTCATTAGCTAGTTTAGCTAAACAGTCCAGATTTCTTCCTGGACTGTTTTCTCCTCTCCTTTTTTGACCATCTCGAACCTGCTTCGGACTGGGACCTTGGAACACCGAGAATTTACAGCCTGTGGCTGCAGCAGCTGCCCCAGCGCCGGAGGGACTGACAACAGAGCGACGACCCCCCACCCCCGAGAGAGACTTTCTGAATTTGTCATCTTCTGTCAGAGTGGCGTCATCCGGTATTCATTTTGTGTGTTGGGGGGTGCTGTGCCTGTTAAATAAACAGGTTCTTTCCACTTCTCTCTGAGGAATTTTCCCAAATCGGTTGGGGGGAGGGGCCCCCTTTGGAAATTTTCTACCAAATTTGCCCTAAACCAGGACAGCAAGGACTGCAGTATGAAGGACCAGTCCCTCAAACCTCTGTTCACCTATATTCTTTATGGTAGTATTAGATGTTCAGTTCAGTGAAAGGGTTGAAGTGAATTTACATACTTCTGAGCTGTCATGTGAGCACCCTCTGCTTTAGCTAGTAAAAGAATGAATTTTCTGTTTTTTTGGTGGCATGGTATTTTCCCAGTTAGGAACAGTCTTGTATCAGAATATTTGTAAATATGAATTGAGGTAGTGAAATCTTCATTTAAACAAAGGGAAGGAAAAATTTTGGTCAAAATATTCTTAGACATCTAACAGTAATTTGCTTTAAGGCTTCTTGAAAGTTCTGTCCATGGAAACTCCTGTTTAATTTAATTCTTAATTAAAATCATTACTCTGTGGCATATCTAACTAATTGTTTAGCAAGAGTAAAAAATGTCTGTGTCTTAATAATTTTCCAGACTTAACGAGCTGTAGTTATCGGAAGAAAGATGTTCTTTCTTGGGTACTTCCTTTTCATGTGTCTTGAGTAGTCTTTTGTAATTTTAAAAAATAATATTGTTTTAATTACTATGGTTACATGCTGCTAGTGCTGATAGAATTTAAAATGATTGCTTTCTGCTCCAATACTTAATGCAGTGTGAATTCATCAAAAATTAAACACACAAAAAATTTTGTAATGCAAAATTTCTTGTCTATTCTAGGCTGCTATCTGTGGAGGCCTTGATACTGTGTTCTTCACTCAGGGAACACTCACTGTACCTGAATGCCACTGAAAATACTCACAATACCAAATTAATCAGTGGTGGGCTGACCTTGGCTGGCTCTGGCTGCCCGATGTGTTGCTATCCCAATGTTCTTCCTCAACAGAATGAAGGACAAAATAAGATAGAAAAGGTCATGCATCAAGGTGAAGAGAAGTAGATCTCTTGCCAATCACCATCAGATGCAAAACACACTTCACTTTGGAAGAATGAATATGATTTTTTGTGATTTGAAAGAGACTTGAATAGTGAGAAACAGAGAGAAATGGAAACAGTGAGGTTACCCATGCTCAGAGCTGTGTGTTGGCTGGAGCCAGCTGGAGCCTGGCATCTGTCTCCTCACAGAGGCTGCCCTAGAGACCCTCTGCCAGCACCTAAGCAGCTGCACCCCGGACAGCATCCTAACTCACCTGTTCCATGGTTTAGGAAAGGTTTTTCCCAGTTTAGTGCCCCCACCAAGACTTTCCAAAACCAGACCCACCTGCTCCTCCACCTTCCTACTCCAGGGATTTGAGAATTGGAGGCACGAAAGGTGAAAATCCGGCACTTGTATGGGTTGGTAAGTGCCTTCAGCATTTGAGTAGCTGGAGATAGCCTGATCTTCATGTTGCTTTTCTTTCAGCTTTCAGAGAATACTGGAAAAGTAACAATATCTCCTTCTGATGTAACACCAGTGAAGCTGGTGAACAGTCTAGAGCGTCTATCTTAGGAGGAGCTGCTGAGGAAACTGAGATCATTTAGCCTCAAGAAGAAGAGGCTCACTGGGAATGTTATCCCTCTTTACACTTACCTGAAACAAGGTTTTAGGGAGGGGATTTCAGTCCCTTCTCTCAGGTAACAAGTGACTGGACAAGGGGTAATGGTCTCACATTGCTCCAGGGGAGGTTTATATTGGGTATCAGGAAAAAAAAAATTGAGAAAGGATTATGAAGCCCTGCAAAAGGCTGCTCACGGAAGTGATGGAGTTACCATCCCCAGAGGTATTTAGAAGACATGTAGATGTGGTGCTTGGGGATGATGTTTAGTGATGGGCTTGGCAGTGCGCTGATTAATGGTTGGACTCCGTGATCTTAAAGGTCTTTTCCAAATTAACATTTCTATGATTCTGTTTTATGATTCTATAAATATCAAAGTACTTTGCAAACAGAGGATTTAGTTATTTAGATTGGAGTTACTGAATGGGATTTCTGTGATCTTACAGTGATAAGTACCTAAGTCAGAAATTGAGCTGAGGTTTCAAATTCTCCAGTACAGGGATCTTTCCACTAAAACTTACCTCTGTGGATAATACTGATCCACACAGACTTTAGCTGATGGATTGGATCTGGCAAACAAACTTTTGAGGACTTTGAGTCTCTGTCATTTTATTTTTCTGTGACTTTTTTTCCATTTCGTCTGTATGGTTTACCTTTGAGATCCAGTCAGGAGAACCTCACAGGAGTGTTGCCATCTACTCTGCCCTGGTGCTGCGTGACCTCGAGTTCTGTGTGCAGTTTTGGGCACCACAGTGTAGGAAAGATACTGAGCTATTAGAGAGTGTCCAAAGGAGGACACTGAAGGGGAAGCCATAAGGGGAACACCTGGGGTCTCTCCTCCACCTGGAGGAGACTGAGGGGGAGACCTCATTGCAGTTACAACTTCCTTGAAAAAGGGGAAGAGGAAGGGCAGGCTCTGATCTCTGCTCTGAGCTGACCGGTGACAGGACCCAAGGAAATGGCCTGAAGTTGTGCCAGGGGAGGTTTAGGTTGGCTATCAGGAAAAAGTTCTTCACTGAATCAATAGCTGGGCACTGGAACAGGCTCCCCAGGGAAGTGGTCACAGCACCAAGCCAGACAGGGTTCAAGAAGCATTTGGACAGTGCTCTCAGCCACAAAGGTGTGACTCTTGGGGTGTTGTCTGCAGGGCCAGGAATTGGACTAGATTATCCTTGTGGGTCCCTTCCAACTCTATGATTCTATGATTTAGTACTGCAAGATCAATTAATATTTATAATTCCTTATTAATGGCTACTTTCTGTTTTTGTAGATTACCTATTGGAGATGGAGTTCTGAATATCACAATCCTTATTACAAGTCAATGAAATTATTTGTTCCTACAGAAACAGTTTAAAATGCAGTTATTCTACTGGCAGGCTTAAAGAAACATAAACCAGATGCTCAGTTATCAAGAAATTTCTAGTTTAAGTTGGTTTTACGTTATAGGAATATTTCTAGATTTTATGTGCATATATATATACTAAATCCAGCAAACCATTTTTATTTGCATGTAGATTACTGACAAAAAAATAAGCATCATCGTAATTCATGATTATAGTAGAGGACCCCTGGACCATTCTGCAAATTCAAAAGCAGCAGCTCTTCTATTGTCGCCTTCTCATTTGGTTCAATTATGAGCTACAATAAGAGCTTAAATTTTCCATCATGCAAATGGAAATTTTGATACTTAAAATGTATGGTTTATATCTTTCTGAATATTTCCTATTTTCTAAAACTGCTTTAAAACTTTATTTTCATTTTTAAATAAGGATATCTCTGTGGCTATTCATTGACCTAAAACTCCAGAAACTGCTTGTTTTGAGATACTGTGGGTGCTCGTTGCTTTCTATAGGTTTGGATTTTATGGTGTTTTGCTTCCTCTTTACTCTCTTCCCAGTTTTGTTAGGAAAAACATGCTGAAAGATTAAAACTTCACAAACTCTGAGCACGTCACAAACTTTGTGTAACTTATTATCCTGAATTTTTCAGTTTCATCATTGGGATAAAGACAGGGCAAAGCTGGCAATGAGAAATTTCTGTGCTTGGAAGAAAACGGAATGATTTATAATAGATGTCATCAATTTATAAATTCAAATTAGAATAGCTTACGAATAGTGACTGTACACTATTTGTTTTTTATTACTTGGTGTATGACCTTTTTCAGCATAGGAATTATTTTCCATTAGTTCAGTTCAATTGGAAAAGAACGGTGCTTAATGGACTTTGAATCCCAAGTCATTGGTGATGGAATTAGATAGTTTTCAGATTTATTTAATTGCTGTCATATGCAGTTCTGTAATTTGTCACACCATCTTATATCTGGTGCACTTTTACTCTGTTTTCCTTGAGTTGTGTGGTAAAATTGTGATCCAGGGCTCCCGAGTGATCTGCAGAGTGATCTGGTTCTGTCTCAACAGAGTCCTGGCCCCTCTCCTTTGCTCATGTTCACAGGTACTTTAGCAACCTCCCATCACCTCTGCTTTCCTGAATATTTGATGGTTGCTTTGTGCTCTTCCATGTCAGTTATGGTTCTGGCATAAATGCACAGGTTCTTTAATCCATTTGACAGGACCAAGCTTAGAGGAGGGGAAGGAAGCAAAAGGACATAGCCAAATGCAAAGTGACGTGTAGAGTTTAAAACAAGGGATGCTGCAGGCAACAGAGGGAAATGTAGTCCTGATAAATGTTTAATCTTTAGGACTAGAGAAAGGAAATAAACAAAACAGGCTCAAGATCATGTATGGAAATAAAACATGGTTTAAAGGAAATAAACAACACAGGCTTGACTAATATGTGATACACATTACACAAAAGCATATTTATTTTCTTATTTTCTTCTTTATCCCATGCCTGTATTTGTTTATCCATATTTTTTATCATCTATTTCTGTAATTATGCAGATATCAAATTACCAGGCATATACATTTTTGTGGGAATCTTAGGACTCTGTTAAATCTTAAAAATAATTAACTTCAAAGCAGTTTACCATCCAGTACACCCCCTTTTCCCAGATGTTCTCCTTTCTCCTCCACTGCCAGTTTATTTTCTTCCCAAAATGTATCATTAACAATGATGGGCGGATTTCTTCTGTGTTTCAGGCTTCAGTATAACAATATAAATTCCCTTCATCGGCATGCATAGTTTCTTATGTTTGCTTTTATGGGGAGTGGTATAGCAAAGAAGACTGGTGGTAAATAACTTCTTGATCTGTCAAAGGAAAATTTAAAGATATCTACCAGAGAAGGAGCAATATGTGGCATTTCTTGAAGTATCTCCTAGATATAGCAGGGGGAAAAGGTTGAATATCTTCAACCAATAAATCAAGAGTGTATCCTCTTAATGTAGGGACTTTTCAAACACTTAAGTTTATAAAATACTATGTATAGTTGAATGTTGCAACTGATACTGAAACCAAATGTTTTAGTTAGTGACGGTATCAAAGACAAAGATGGCACTTGAGATTGTGGGTGAAAAAACACCTTAAATTGCGCAGTAGCTAGTGAGTAATTTTTTTACTCACTAGCTACTGAGTAATTTAAGATGTTTTTAGATGACCTCCTAGCTTTTACAGGAGCTTCATCCAAACTCGGGTTTGGATGAAGCTCCTGTAGAAGTCCTGAGGATGGACCTAACATGAGGACATGTATCCAGACTGAATTGCAAATACGAAGGGATTCTTTCAGAAAGTGAGTCTTGTCACAAATTAAACAGATGATCTTATCAACTTTACAGCTCTTACATGTTTATAGTAGTTAGGATGTAATAGTGTAGTAGGAAGACAGAATATTCTGTTCCCCTTTGACATGTATATAAGCTCAAAGTTTTTTACCAGTTGTTACAGAGAATCTGATTCATTTATCGGGTTTATGCATTTGAGAGTTGTTTGTCAGAACTGATCTCACTGTACATCATTTGGTTAAGGTTCATTGCACATGTCAGATTAGAAAGAATGGTAAATACTCTTTTTATATGAGTAACATTGATTGGTGACATTTTCTCTTCTACGTAGATTTATATGACCATGTTGTCCTGTCATCAAGGTTCAATCTGGGTTCTGTTTTCAATCCCCACTTTAGCTACCACCGCTGTACGTAACAGCTCTGAAGTAATGTGATTTGTCAGTGGTGATAGGCCACAGTGATAACCAGAACACACTGCTACATCTTATTCTGACTGATCTGTGAAACAGCATTGCCCATTTATTCTTTTGTGCAACATAATAAACAGTCTCTGGGCTTCTACTTTCAGGGAGTATTGAACAGCTGAAACCTTCACTAATTTACACAATGGTTTATCTTTTCTCCGGTTGGCTTTAGGGGTAACTCAGGCAGCTGTACCATGAAATGTAGGGTGTTTGAGCGTGCTAATCTGTCACACAGCAGAGCAACAGTGTATGGCTTTGCCATTAATACTAGTCACACTCAGAAGGTGATTGGGGCACTGTAAAAAATACATGCATCTTATTAGTGTATGGAGAGAATGGTTTAGCATCTTACAATGCCCTAGATGTATTCCAACCATTTCTAGGAAAATGGGTCAGAAAAATTCTCCTGAATTCTTCCCTCACACTATAACTTCCAAATGTTTATAATGTTCTCCTAGGTTCCCATTTTCTGAGCAGTGAATAGAAGAGTGTGTGTTGCATTAATGTAATTTCCCCTGTTGACAGTGTGTGGTCAAATTGTGTGTGTGTGTTATTCTCATGAATATGCTTAATCATGAGCCATCCACCTGCACCATCCCTTAATATATCTGAAAGTTTATGAATCGACCCATGAAACCAGATGGTTTTGCATTCACTGAACACAGTTCTGTGTTGTGATAAATGTGTGAAGGAGGTGGCCACAAAAGCAATTCCTCAGGCCTTCAGCTTCCTTTGTGTTGCCTGCATCTTCTCAAATATGAGCAGCATATGATCTGCATTCTGTATAAATTGTTCTGTAAGTCTGTGCCAGCTTCTGAAAGGTGCCACAGGTTTGGAGGTGCATGTCTGCCTAAATATGTCTGTGTCAGATCAGCAGATGATGATGTGCTGTGTTAAAAACAATGGAGAAGCAAGAGAAAAGGACAATAATGACACTGTAAAGCAGTCATGTGGTACCTCAGTCAAAGGGTTAAGTTTAAACGCCTGTGATAGATTCAGTCAAGAGGGACGGTGTACACATCACAGCTCATTTGACTTCAATTTTCCACAAAAATCATTCTGATCCAGCACCTATCAAAAGTAGATCTACCAAAAGTACCTTCTACCAGAAATAGGCACTTTATTTGCCATCTTACCATGGTAATTCTTCTGAGAGTTATTTGTCACCACCTTTTGATTCTTGATTTACATATTCATGGCAGTTCCTGAGGTGAAGTTGGGATAAATTGTTACTGCCATGTGTATGAAGTGGAAAGTATATATCTGCACTCTTTATTTTTCATTCCTCAGTTAGATGTGTGCTTTCTTCATGCAAAAGAAAGAATATCTTAAGAACACATACTTGTCGGTCTTTCAAACTCTGTAGAATTAGCTTGTCATGAAATATAAAACTAATGTGTAGTTGTAAAAACCACTGCCAGCATTTTCCTCACTAGTGGCTGATGGCTAAGAAGATTTAGAAATGAAAGGGGTTATTATAAAGTGATTACTGAATAGCTAGGTATGTCATTTTAAACAAGCAACTAAAATCTGTGTTGCAGATTTGGAATGTAATCTTGTTTGTATCATTCATACTTAAAATCTGATTTTGATTGTGGAGGAGTAATCATGTAATGTAGGTAATTTGACAAAAATACATCAAATGATGGTTTTTTCATACCTTATTTAAATGTATTAGAATTTAAATGATTTACCATTCAGAATATACCTATAAAATGACAACATAAAGAAATATTAGATTAAATTTACATGGGTTCAGATTTAAATTTTACTATAAAGTGAACTGATCATATCAGCCCTTTCTTGAAAGAAAATACTGTATAGAAACCAACATTTCAAAATGTTATTACCTTTAAAAGGATGTAATAGATGATTAAAAGGGTGTTATTGGTGATTAGACCAATATATTTTGCTACTGTGAATGTCAGCCTGAAGACACAGGCCTCATAGAATATGTGTAGCCATGAACTGGAGAAGAGATAAAAAGTTAAGAAAATTTCTCATGCATTATTTTATCACTCATTCATGTTTCTGTGTCAAGTGCTTGCAATAATATGTTACTAAAAGCTTAAATCAAATTCCTGATCTGGTTTCAAGCAACAGCTACAATTGCTTTTTGTAAGCAGTGAGCTGATGCCTTAGATGCTTACTAGAATTTGCTCTCCATTAATCTTCTATAGTTGGCTAAATAGTATAGTTCCCTCCCAACAATTCCTGTGTTTTAGCCTGTGTCTCATCTAGAAATAGCACAGAAAAAATTCTCTTAGTCATGATATGATGCTAGTATTTAGGATCCTTCCTGGTAAAAGTAGATTTCTACTATATCTCACATTTGAATTTGTGAAGTGAGAGAGGATTCAAGCTGGCTTACTATAGGAACATGGCCTATTCATTTTGTTGTGTGAGTATTTTATTGTTTTCTGAGCTCACACATTTTGGAATTAAGTTCTTTTGGCCACAAAGTACAGAAGAAAAAAGGCACGTTCTAGTGTTGTGTTCTAATGGGTTAGGAATGAGACTGAGAAGTAGGATTGCATGGCTTTTACTGATGAAGTGCAACCTTCAGCAGGCAGTTCAGTTTCTTCTGAGTTTGAGTTTCTTTGGATATAAACTGGGAGAACATGCTTTTGTCATGCCTGATACAGATACATGAGGTTTACCTACACATTAGTTAAAGTATATAATAACATCAGCGGAAGCATCTGGTTCCGTGCTGAAGAAGAGTGGTATTAGCTGTGATATTCTGGCAGCACCGCAGTTTGGGAGATGCTTTGGGAGATGCTGGCTTTACTCTTTCAGCTGGTAGACTGTTGGCATCTTGACCAGGAAATAGAGGCTGAGTATGGGCACATGCTCCAAATGTGAATCTTCCAGTTCTCAGATGATGGGAAGTGTTTTAGTCCAGAGAAAGAAAACTGTCTGTGGTAGCAGGTGCACTGAGATTTTTGGTATTTTTACTTCAGTGTAGTCCTGTTGATACCTTCTCTCTGACCATTGTGACCCTGTGGATGCTGATCATGAAAGTAAAGGTGCTGGGGAAAATGTGTGCAGGAGCCTTATTCCTGCTTCTCAGTGCTCTTAAGTCTGCAATAACTTAAGGGTGCAGAAGGATCCCCACAGGCTACTGCTCAAAGCTAGTACACTGCCTTTAGAGTATGTACATCTTTCTGTTCATCTTCTTTCACTGGCATTGTGACTGTGGAATTGAAAGAATATAATCAAGAATAAGAAAATATTTCTAATAATAATAAAATTAATAAGTCATTTTGCTCAGAATTGGCACAAGCATTTGTAGTCTAGCTTTCAGCATATATTTTATATATATAAGAAAACCTGATTATTCCTTCCTCTGTGGCATTGCAGGTGACTGCCAATTCAGTTTTGCTGTCTCGTTCTTTCTTTCATTAGTGCTGAAACTCTGTAGGTCTTGCATCCCAACATTTTTTAAAGTGTCAGAAGTGCTGCTTTTCTGCAGGAGGCATCTGGTTTTGCAGAAGTAGAAACATATTCTTTTGGAAATGTTATCAGTTAGTATTATGAAATATTGGTAAGAATTTTAAATACGATGATTTGGAATCTTTCCAGGAGATGCTGGATATCGTCTGTGGTCTTTTGCATTTACCTGAATAACCTTAGTAACTCTTGCTATCAACATTGGTGGCTGCTCCATGACAGGAAGTAGAGATATTTCATGTGACACCAGTGTTTCACAAATTTGCAATTTTTCTGTGCTGGTTTTTAACATTTTTGGTTGTTTCCTGAACATGCTGTGCTCTTAGATGAGTAAAATGACCGACCTCTAATGTGCCGCTCTTAACTCAAAGGTTGTTTCTGGATCTTCAACAGTTTTGTGCACACTGGCAGCTTAGCCTTTGTTTTCATTTTAAAATAGTGGGACTAGGCAGTACAATCACACCACCATCATCATTTTAGGATTTTGATTCTGTTCATGAGACATTTGTCCCTTTGTTTCTTTGTTTGCCCTCTCTTTGTTTGAATACTTTCTTTTATAACTCAAATAATAGACAGTATGAAAAATCATGTGGTTAAAGTGTTCTTTTTCTTCCTGTAATCCTAACTACAAAGCAGTTCTTTGTATTAACAAATCTGACTTAAATAAAAATATGCTAAAAAACTGTGAAATTGCACCACCCAAAATCTTGCACATTGTTTCTTTCATCAACTGCATTCTGCAGTTTTTGGCAAACTGGAATTCGAAAAACCCTGATCTGTTATCAGATCAGATAAATCATGTGGCATTTGGAGCAAAGAGCTCTTTTTGAACTTCAATCTGTTGTTGAAGAACCCAGGTGAAGAATAATAACAGTGTAGAAATCACACCATCGCAGATGAATGTGATCTTTTACAGCACTGTCTTACCAAGTTTGCAAATAACCTCAAATTGTTAGTCATGTGTAGATTAGATTTCAAACCAAATGAGGACAGGCCAAACAAGTCAATTATTTTACCTATATTCTTGTTTGGCGTTGGCTGTAGATGTAGACAAACACGGAGATTTGTTTTCTAGAAACAAACCAAATGTTGCTACTTTGATGGAAGCTGGCTCACAAGCCATGTTTTCTGTTCCCCTGTAGGTGGTCTCTGCCACTGTAACCTGTACATTCCTTGCAGGCATTCATGAAATTCTCTGTGACACCACAGGATACTGATGCTAGAGTACTGTGTCTCCACTTTACTCAGAGGGAATTAATGTGAAAAGATGTTAAATGATTTGAACAAGACTGCTTAGGCAATCTGTGAAGACTTTACTTTTAATTATCATTAATTAACTATTATGTTTTAAAAAGCTGCTTTGTAAATAATATCTTAAATATTCAGTTCTCATCCTATATTTGTTTATTTTCCTGTTCTACCTATCCCATACTTCCTGTGTGAGGACAATAGAGTCTGATCTGAAATGTCAGTCCTGAGAGTTGTTGCATGGCTAAACTCCAGTAATAGTTTGCCTGGACAAGAAATAAATTCTTAATTCCTACTGTTAGGTGCCTTTCAAATAGTATCTAACACAGACCACATGAAGTACTGAAGGACCATGGAGTGGCAGAAAATAGCCATTCCTTTCTTGTTCTTATCTCAGTAGGTTTGTGCAGGCTGTGATGAAAAGACAAAACTTCCAGTCCTGAATTTTCATCTTAAACACAAATTTTGATGATCAATGACAGGATGCTAAGAATACACCTAAATGTCTCTGTGATTCTGAAATTGAGTTTCTGAAAAAGCATTGCACTTGTGGTAAAAGGTAAAGAGTGAAGTTTCAGAGAAATAAGCTGTGAATTGCAGCTGCAGTGGAAATTGATCCTGTCTGTCTGTGCTCCATATTCTCAGGAAAACAGAGTGGAGCAGAGAAGGAGCCAAGATCACCAATTAAATGGGATGCTAAAGTGCCAGAGGCTAGAACCAGGCTTGCAGGTCCCTCAGGTCAGAGCTGCAGCTCTC
>NW_005054443.1:1357912-1374520 GCF_000277835.1 Geospiza fortis
CAGGCACCAGCAGGGGAATGGGGAAAGACGTAGCTGGCTAAGCTTCAGGCCTGACAGGCAGTGTGCTCCTTTGGGGAGAAAACCTCTTCCCTTACGAATCAGGTGGCCTCATTTTCCCCATTTGCCTCATGATTTGTACCAGTAAGGCATAAGAAAATAGCTAGAGTGCTAAGGAGCAGCAGAGGCTCGGTTCTAAAAAACTGCAGTGGGTGGAGAGATCTGCCTGTGTAACCTCTGCAGGTGGGCATTTGCCAGGTTAGGAGGTGGCAAAGGCTTAGCAAATAGCACTCATGCTATGAAGTACATATGTTGTATATAATACAGTTGGTGTCATGTGTTGAACTCCTTATTCTTCTGCTCTGAAATGTGTGATTTCAGCTGTGATCAGCAGCACTGTGACTCTATGTAGCTATCACTTACCATACCTGGTGCAAGGTAACAGCAACAGGCCATTGCTGGGATGACAGCCTTCCGCTTCACAGGGATAGTTAGTGCAAGTCTCCCGAGCACAATAGCAGCATCCCGGAAGGATGCCTGTTTCTTCACTTACAGTTGGGAACTCAGTACCTTCACCAAAATTGGGAAAGTGATAAATCCTTCAGAAAGTAAAATCAACTAAATGAAGTCATCATGCCCTAGTAATTAATTCAGTTTTCCCTTTTAAATCACAGTCATTAGCTGTCATTCTTTTAGTGCTGCTTAGCAGTTTCCTTTCCCCAAGTATCCTGTGTCCTTCCTGATGAAGAGCATATACCTTCCAGTATATTAGAAGTGATGTACTGTGCTCTCAGACCCATATTACAATAAAGATAGATAGATAGATAGATAGATAGATAGATAGATAGATAGATAGATAGATAGATAGATAGATAGATAGATAGATAGATAGATAGATAGATAGATAGATAGATAGATAGATAGATAGATAGATAGATAGATAGATAGATAGATAGATAGATAGATAGATAGATAGATAGATAGATAGATAGATAGATAGATAGATAGATAGATAGATAGATAGATAGATAGATAGATAGATAGATAGATAGATAGATAATCAGATTTTTTTTTCACAGTTAGGGTGGTCAGGCATCAGAATAGGTTGCCCAGGGAGGTGTTGGGAGTGACAATCCTTAGAGGTGCTCAAGAGGAATCTGGATCTAGCATTGGGTGTGGTGGTTTAGTGGTTTAGGGGTTACAGTGACAGCGCTGTTTTGACAGGTGGACTTCATGATGTTAAAGATCTCTTCCAACCTTGATGATTCTGTGATTCTATTCTGTGAAATATTTCCTCTGTCATATACAGTGGTACCACCAGAGAAATTCAGTTTAGCTGCTAAATTGAGCAAATGGAAACTTAGTTTTCTAGCTTTTGTTGCACTAACTGCTATTTTTCAGGGCTCTTTTGAGCCACATGGCTTTTTTAATCGCAAAATTCCATTGTTACCTTAGCCTTTTTTTTCTAGTTGAAAGTAGGGCTGTTAAAGGACTCATTAATGACAGGGTTCATTCGAGCCCTATTAGTTGTGTAATCTCTGAATGAATGGTAGGAAAAGATATATGAGCTGTATACCTGTCTGATGCTATGGTTTACAGAATCCAGTCAGGAGCCAAAGCAACCAGGGTATTGGCCTTGTCTGATGAGCTTTGTCCTTTGAATATCAAGGGAAACTGTATTGTCTCTATCCTTTACAGTCTAAACTCTTCTTTCCCTTGTGTCTTTTGTTGGAGGTGAAAATGTATCTGTCATTCTCATAGATTTAACTAGAGGGCTAACTTGTACTTTTTATTAAGGTAACATGACATAAGAATACCTTCCTCCTGGGCAGAAATCTTGGATAGGTTTTGATCCAGGTATTTTGTACAGCCACTCAGTTTCTCTTCTGAAATGCTATGAATTAGGTTTATGTCTCTAATAAAATGATTTCTCAGCTCCCCTGTGAATTTTCTGATGTGCCCACTGTGGAACTAAGCAGGCTGTTCCACATTCTTGCAGCCAGGAGCTTTGTTCAGTTGTTTAATGTTGTATGTCAGGGTCACCTCAATTTTTTTTGGTTTTTATTTCTATTTAGCCCATTCAGATACAATTACAGTTACACAATAATTCTCAAATGTCCTTTGCTATTCATCATCTCACCTAAAACAAGAAATTCTTAGAAGCTGGAATGAAATTAAAAAACAAAACAGGAAAACTCATTTTTCTATTAAGTTGATGTCTGAATTACACAGAAGTAAATGTTTAGGAAGTTACTGAATCCATATGCCAGTCTTTGAGGTTTGCTTCATATTAATTTTAATGGTTGTAGCAATAGAAATGTGGCAAAGCCCCCAGATGCCAGAATTCTTAGCTGGGATGCCTGAGCATGGAAGCAGATAAATGGCTCAATAGCGATTTATCCTTAGTGGGGACATTTCTACCTCTCAGTCAAGTCGTTAGAAAGGAGACTAGGATTAGTATTTGGTTTGGTTTTCCATTTTTTCACCAATTGCCAAATATTCTATGCTGATTATCAACATTGTTTGACAGTGAAAATTAATTTTAAAAAAATTAAAAAACAGCTGGATGATTTAAAAGGAGAAAAAAATAACCTGCTTTGTAGATGCTAGAACAAGCAATTTCTTAACACCTTTTCTTCAAGGAGTTAAGATGAATAACATCTTTGAACAAATATTTCAAGCATGCAGGGATAATGTTAAAAAGTAAAAAGATGAAATCCTGTGTAAATTGTTTAGAACATTCCTAGTGAAGACATGTTGATTAATAAACATAAAAGGAGGAAGATGCATATTAATTTGTTTACGTATAAGAGTCTTCTAACTCATTAAAAGTCTTCTAAGTGTTTAACTAGTGAAGCAGTGGATAAAACCTGACATTGTCTTTAATCTTTTTGAGGACTCAAATATGAAAAAACCCAGATTATTGCTAAGTATGTATAATAGCTCTGTTAATGACAGTGTTTTGAAAATATGGGGGGGTATCAGCTCAGTGGCTCTGCTGTAATATGGTTGAAATTTTAATTCGCTTTTCCATCTCAGTTGCTGTGACCAGTAGGATTGAAGAAAATTTAAGTTTATCAACCACAATCTTTGTTGCTTGTTTATATATTTTCGTAGTTTTGATTGATGGCTCATTTTCAACTAGGAGATCTCTAGAAAAGGATGCAGGAGAATATCTTGTTTATTTTGTATGTTTGCTAAACCACTATAACAAATTGAGGTATTTGCACTATTAACAGCTAATGTTTTTGTGGAAAAAACCCTATGGTCTAGTTTAAAGAAATTGGAGTATTAACTTACTGTCCTGGACAAATAGAGATTGCATAATTGCATTCAGTCTAACTTAAAAACAAATTAATAAGAAATAGCTTAAAGATGAGACATCTAGCCTTTGTATAATCAGTCCTGCAAGAAAATCAACATATATTTGCAAGTTTACTCTGAAATTACATTTTCTTTTTAGATACTTGTTTTGTGCAGGTTTTTGCTCTAAAAGTGTTAATACAAATAACTTGTGCAAAAGAAATTGGACATGCTTAATTTTTGCAAGCAACAAATAGTTATAGAAGCGTCATTTCAGCTGTATCATGCAATTTGAGTTGAATCATAAGAACTTTTTAGTGTTTTGTTTGCGCTTCATTTTTCAGCAGACGCTTCTCACTCATTTCTCCATTTTCCCCTGCTTTTTCAGAGGGGAATAATATGATACTTCTATTATACTGTGATTCTATACAGCAATGGATTTCTGTTTCTGCTTGTCTGGCATACTTGTAGAACTGTACGACTTATTTCTCACGTCACTATTCTAACATGAATAAGTAATCACAGCAGAATTGTGTTGGTTATTTTGCAGATCCCATGCGTGGGCCCCGAAGACTGGAGGTTGTGGAAATCAAATCTAGGCAGATCACCATCTGCTGGGAGCCCTTTGGATATAATGTCACACGTTGCCATCGCTACAACCTCACAGTCCATTACCGCTACCAGGCTGGAGGACAGGAGCAAGTGAGAGAGGAGGTCAGCTGGGATACAGAAAGTTCCCATCCCCAGCACACAATTACCAACCTATCACCATACACAAATGTCAGCATCAAATTAGTGCTGATGAATCCCGAAGGACGGAAGGAAAGCCAAGAACTTGTAGTGCAAACTGATGAAGATGGTGAGATTTTGTATTTGCATATACATGATACATGACCTGATAGTATAAATTTTCTGTATAAGAGCACGTTCTGCTTTCACTAAAATTCGTAACAGACTTTCCACCAACCTCACCAATTTTAGTAAAGCTCCATTATTAGAGGGATCTTTCACATAACCTCTAACATCCCACAATAGTTTAATAATTTCATCCTTAGATTTGTAGCTTCTGCTTGAACTATGTTCTGCCTCTTTAAAGTTCCAGTATGGGTTTGAAGAAATTCCGGGTGATTTTCAGCAGTATCCTCATGGAAGCTCCCCTACTGAGTGGTGTGCTCTGCACCAAATATTTGTTCTTGATTTGCAGTTTCAGTTTCTCTGTCTTTGGCTTTCTAACTACTAGACGCTGTTAGTTGCTAATTCAGACACTATATTCCATATACAGGTATTGAAATATACAGATATTCCCTTCCTTTTAATAATTTTCAACTCCCATGGGGTTTTCAGATCTCTTTTTCAAAAAAAAAAATATTTTGATTATTAATAAAAAATGTAATTAGCTAATGTATTTTTCAAGGCAGAGACAGCAGAACTGGGTAATGTGTCTCTGCAATGCTCTAATAATGTTACATGAAAAGATTAAACCTTCCTCTCAAGTCTTCTATGATATTATTTTGATTACACTTGCAGAGAGTTAACTGCAGCTCTGTTAGCTACAGTACCAAAATGCAACTTCCTTGTTGAATTGGTCATACACCAGGAATCAGTTTCACCTTTCCAGAATACTCTGTGCTGATATATAGCCCCTTACAAATTTACCTTAGTTTTTTTGACCTTGGTTTTTGTTCTTTCGAATGCATACAGTTCAAAGGAACCTTGTCAAATGACTTGGCATTGCTTTTTATCACAGATCTGTCTGCCTTCCATTTTTATCATCTGAAATCTGAACAGGAATGGATTTGTATTTTCTTCCTGATCAATGACAAATTTCCTTAAAACATGATGGAAATATTTCTAGTAAAAACTTTAGCAGTGATGAGCTCCTTTTATAATAAATACTTGAAGTCTGTCATTTAAGCCTATTAAATTATTTAATACATGCTGTATTGATTTTATGTAGTACTAATTTCTAATCAAAATATATGAGGGAATAAATTAAACAATTTAGGAATATATAGTTACTAATGAAACATTTTCAGCAAAGCATAGCTAACAAAAAGAAATGTTTAATTAGAATTAATTGTGCTGTCATGCTCTACATTTAATTTGGTTCAATTGTAGGATGACAGTGCTGAAGAGCTTAATGTTGTCTGGGATGTTTATGTGTTTTATCTAAAATTTCTTGTTCCTCTCCCTCTGGAACTTCACATTATTTCAGGACCTATTAAAAACCAGTGTCACTGTCTGAGAGAATACCTTGAAAAAAATTACAACTTTTTAGTGCACTGTACACATTCAGCAAGGTATATAAGTCTGAAAGTTAACATACTGACCCAAATAATCATCATAATTTTTCAAATCACACAATCTTGTTGGTTGCAAGGGACTTCTAGAGCTCATTTAGTCCAACCTTCTGCTCGCAGAAGATCAGGTGATAGCAGATTGCTCAAGGCCTTGTACAGTTGAGCATAAGTACATCTCTAGGTGACCTCAGCCAGTGTTTGAACCCGCCCTGTATGGCATAGCTGCTCAGCGTTCATGACCTTCAGGTAATTTGAGAGGTTATCACAATGCTTTGCTCTACTTCCAGCTTATTTACACTATATTTAATTCCTCATCCTTTACACATAAATCATTAATCTCATTATTCCAAATGACTTTTGCCAGTTCTCCTACTTGGAAGCAAGGTTTAGTGCCCAGAATTAAGGTTGCCCTAAAGGTGTCATTGTACTGGTGCACCTAGGACTGGTAAGCCAGTTCAGAGCCTGTGTCCTTGGAGCTTCCACTTGGTAGAGAAAGGAGCTCTCTGGAGAGCTATGGAGAGGTGATCAAAAAGCCTTAAACCTTGTAAACTCCCACAGCAACAGCATGGAACAGTAGAAGTTCTCTAGCAGAAATACAGAGGAAGTTCTGTACCAGAAGTGCCAACAGGAAGGAGTCACCAAATGTCTTGCAGATTTTTCTATTCCTTAACCATTTGAGTAAATCTCAGGAAGGAGTCTGAGAAATTATTTCACTGTAGCAAATGGCTTCCACCTTCTTTCTGTGGCAAGTAGAAAATGTTATGTGAATCTTTCTATTGGATTTTCATGTGGAGTTTGTGTCAAAGTGCTAATGCCATAATGCCTGTTGCTTCACAACAGTCCTGTGTGCATTTTTTAGGAGTTTTTTCTTTTTTGCATTACTTTACCAGTGTTGTTAAAAAATGAAATCACAGATATACGTCTACTTGCTGTTTACACATCTCCTCTAAAAATTACATTGTCTTGGGGATAAGGCAATGGTTGCAGAACAAATAGGAAACACAAGTTTCCTACCTGAGAGCAGTTTTGCACAGCTTTCCTCAGAACCTTCTGACATGCCTGACTCTTCACATCTTTTCTCCCACATTAAGAGACTTACAAGAAAAAATTATGTCAGATTTTTACTTTGACTATTTCGTACTTTTCTTATGTCCATCCTGTTGTCAGTTTTCAGCCCTACTGTCAGTGAGCATTGCTATTCAATGCAATATGTGGCTCATCTTTCCTGTATAACTTTCCTGTGAAACTATACTTTTTATTCAATGCTTGTCCATTTTCGTGTATGAATGTTTAATATGTTTTCTACTGTGGGAAGTAACACTGCTGATAAGTAGGTATCACGAGTAGATTTTACTTGTTTACTTGTGTTTACCTGTGTATATTTTACCTTATAAAAAGTTGATTTGTTCTATTTTTTAATTATCAGTAGGGGTTTACAGGAAATGTGTGATGCTCACTAATTCATTCTTACACTGAAGGTGACACGTTATGGCACTGTCTTGTTAAATAAATTGTTCTTCTCCTGAGCTACCCTGGCCTTTGCTTCGCTCTTTGGGGAAATTATGGTGGGATGGTTTTTATGCCTCAGCAGTACAAATATTTAAACAGAGCATGTCCTTCTGAGATTTTTCTTAAAACCACTTCTTTTTTTTGTAATCTGTTAGTCCCGAGTGCTGTGCCACTTGAATCGATTCAAGGGAGTACCTTTGAAGAGAAGATTTTTCTTCAGTGGAGGGAGCCAGCGCAGACATATGGTGTGATTACTTTGTATGAGGTATCTAGAAATTTGCCACATTTTATGTCTAGTTTTTATGCTCCAAAATGCATAATCATAAAAAAATCAATGTGTTTTTACAGTTTGTGTAAAATTAAGTTAATTTTAAGAACAGTAGCCATTTAAAATGAAATACGATGTAAGAGTGAATTATGCAGGACCCAGCATGTCCTCGAGTTACCAACTTTAAGAAACCTGCTGTATCTAGAACCATGATCTAGCATTATATCTAGTACTCTAGATCAAATATTTAAAAGATTGAAAGACAGATCTTAGCAAATTCCTTAAAAATTTAGTTACATAAGTCAGTGGTTACAGGCAATGTCACATTTAGATAAGCCTCATTACAGGAAGCCTATTATAATAGAAACAAGCAGGCATAATTTTTAAAAATCTAGCTTTTTTAAAATGCAAATTCAACAAAATTGTATGTTGTTAGGTGTCTAAAAATCACTTCTTTTTCTCATGTGGAAGCTCTGCCTGAATACCTCTTAGAAAAATTGACAAAAGACTGCACAGATTAAGCTGTCAGACAATAATCACTGTTAAGCTTCTTACCTGACCTTACTACAAAATTGGTATTGAAATGCTTTGTTTAAAAAAACCCACCTAAATACAGTGTAATAGAAAAGTTAAACTGAATGGTAACCTATTGATACTGTTTTGAAAACTACATTATTGTAAGAGAATAAAATGTTATGAAAAAGTATGAATTGATTTTTTGTAAAGCTAACAACTTTCTAGCTACCACGACAGTTGCCTATGTTCAGGGATCAGAATGTTTTAATTAAGTGTTAATGTCGTTACTGTTGCTAGATTTATGTGCATAGAAACACACAATGGTGGATCTGGTTTCTACTTAGGAGCATGCCTGCGTGCCTAATTCCTCTGCTGAGGAGTACACCCACTGTATCCAGGCAGTTCATCCTGAAGTGCATGACTCCATCAGCTGTATTGAGATAGGGAGATTCATGTGAGCAATATGTTACCTTAATTTCTTTACTGATAAAAGTTCAGACAGTTGGTGGTTTAATCTTCTGTCATCTGATAGAATTAGAAGGGTTAGTTGGGTCCTTTTTAAGGTACTTGGAGTTCAGTTTATGGTTGAGGATTTGTAGAAGATATGCCTGTATCTCCTGTAATAAGGTCGGGGTTTATCTGAATACTATGGAAGTTTTTATTACTAATTTTCAGCACTTCATTGATGTTATATTAGATGGCTCATATAAAAATCAATTTTCATTAGGTCAGAGGTTTTAGGAAATCTCAAGTGTTTAAGGTGTGTAACATCGACACTTGGATCTGTCTATATACTATATTATGGGTCCTCTTAATTAAAATTATATTGAATAAGTTTAGCAAAAAGAATGTTAATTATCACTTTATATAATAAGGGTCTTGGAATTACTCGCAGGAAAATGAAACTTTAAAAGCCAAAGGAGGGGTGAATAATTTTTACTTTTCTATTTTTTTAATAGCTTTCATATTTTTAAATGGCTTTCATATTCTTAAATTCTCATTACAGTGCATAGAAATCAGTAATTAATAGAAGAAGTCTGGATCAAGTTTTACTGTGAACTTACATTAACATTTCTAATGAAAACTAAAAATACTGTTTGAATCAAAGAAGGAACTGAGGATACAATATACATTGCATATATTACTTAACGCTTATCTTTTTTTCCCTCCAAACGAGAATCTGACCTAGGTACAATACAATAACCTGAAAAAATCCAAATTAGCAATTGTAATAGCTGAGCTTCAGACTGAAATAGAAGCTTTACCCAATTTCTGAAAAATTTGCCTTAAGCTGCCCTTATCATCTTTTACAGATAACCTCATTCAGGGCAAAGTGTAATTATAGTAAAGTCAGCTGGAAATGAGGGGCTGCACTCCCTCTTGGTCACTTCTCAGTTATTACCTGTTTGTATTGGTTTTGTTACTGGTGCTGATGAAAACCAACATTAAGATGAATTCAAAATGTGACACTGTTAAAGGCAGCATCTTGAAGGAATTAACGTAAGCCTGAACCCATCCTTTAGAGTTGTAATCTAGCTGCCTCTAAGTCTCTGTATCTCTAAAAGTAATAACTCATACAAGTTACGACTCAGTTCCTGTGCTCCTTCCTGGGATTCGGGATTTGAAGAGTATAAGAGAGTAAGATAGCTTATCATAAAATGTCTGACAGCGCATACATCAGAAGGGTTTACTGGATAAAGATGTAATCTCTGTCCATCTGCTCAAGACAGTTTATAACTTTCTTATTCTTTTGCAGATCACCTACAAGGCAGTCAGTTCCTTTGACCCAGAAATAGATTTATCCAATCAAAGTGGACGAGTGTCAAAGCTAGGAAATGAAACACACTATCTGTTTTTCGGACTGTATCCTGGCACTACCTACTCTTTCACCATCAGAGCCAGCACAGCTAAAGGCTTTGGACCACCAATAACAAATCAGTTCACGACTAAAATATCAGGTACTTGATCAAAGAATATTATTTCCTTAGGATAATGAGTTGGGTGATTCTTTTGTTGTTTACTTCTTTAGAATTTAACAAGCAGCAAATTGAAAAACGAAGAACACATTCATCCCAGAAGATGTCAAAGTGACATGTATTACCATGCATGAAGAACTTCCAAGTGCTTAAATATTAGCTAGTATTTTGAAATTCCTGTCCTCAACTGTAACATATCACTCAAGAAAACCCTGTGAATTATGTGTTTGCAGCCAGTGCCAGCTGCAGTTGCAACATTTAGCATAGGGTTTTTTTGGGCCTGAAGATGAGGGTTTCATTCAGAGCTTAGTCAGCCTTGCCATGATTCTAAATTAGAACAGTAACAGTGCTGGAAAATCTCTTTAATGAGCCATGAACAATCGAGAGTAGGGCAGAGATGCTGTACATCTAGAGCTCACTTAGGAACTGTAGTTAGCTGCCAGGCTGACTGTGTTCTAACAGGCATGGGGACTGAAGTGGATACGAAACCGTATTAGACAAGAACATCAGGACTGGTGGTTTTCAGATAACAGCAGCATGACTCTGTCACTTCTGCAGATCCTTGACCAATATTTCAAACCCTCCCTTGAGACAGAGGAACACTTCATTGAGGGGATGGAATATTATTGCATCTTCCAAAATGCTTATGTAATTCATGACAAAATGTTTTGCAAAGTTACGGTTGAAATCCCTTTATTCTTCACTTCTCTACGGTCTGCTTCAGAATTAAACTGGCAGTTCAATAATGAACTGGCCCCTTGATAATATTTATAGAAAATTGCCCTACCTATTTTTGGTCAACTGGGCTTTCCAGAAAGCATTTGGGTACAAAATCTTCTTATTCTTTTGCTCTCATTCTGTGTACTTCTCCCACATCCCTCATTTTCTGTCCTCACTGGAATGAAAAAACTGACAAGTTTTTATCAGAAATAGCATAATTTCTCCTATCTTATTATAGGAGAGGACAGTTAATGCTAGGTGGAAGTTATTGCCAATGCAGCTGTTTGTAGAGAAACAAAAATGTTGTTAATTTTCGAGTTAGACAATTAACTCTGTATGGAACAAGAAAGCAACACTGATCAGTAAAGATGGAGTTTGTTTTCCATCCCCTTTCCTATACCAAGCAGAAATTTTCTCTGTCAAAAATCAATTTCTGACCTGGCAGAAATGAGTTTTTTATGAGTTTGGATGATGAGAACACCCCTTATTAGAATGAGGAGTGGAGACTACTGAGTATGGATGAGAATCTGGACATTTGGGAATAGTACTAGATCTTAAATTGTTGTTTTCTAAAATGATACATCATCAAAAGAAATTCACTAGTGGGAACAGGCATTGCAGGAGTGCTTGAGAGTGAGGCAAACCTCCAAATCTCCATGTGGTGAGGTTCTGCAGACTGTCTTGTCTGCATCTCACTGTCTCATTGCTTCCTCAGTTACTGTACTAACAAGAAGTGTTTATGTCTTGTCGATAAGTAATTAAAACCAACTCTGAATTTAGAAGAGAAACAAAATGTATGTATTTTTAAATAAAATTAAAAAGTTCTGGCTAGCATTATAGCTGTTGAATATGGAACCCTCTTTGCAGTGCTATTGGCTGTGATCTCATTGTCTCACTGGAAAGCTTTGAGGCTCTTTCGTGTGGCCAGTGATCTCCATTTTGGACAGATGTGAAACAGAACTTCAGAACATTTCTGGATGAAAGGTTTCACTGTTTTTTAGAACATATTAGGTGCAATTTGACCAATTTTTGCATTTTACTCTGTCTAATTCTGGACTGCATTTTCTTCTGAATAAAAACCTCTAAATTTCCTGTCAAGTGTTTTGAATAGTACTCTTATGTACTGGAAACAGTTACTGTGTTTTATTTTACATTTATTACATGAATATTTGAATATTTCTGTTTTCTTTGTTTATTAATAAGTTCCTTCTTTACATCTAGGCAGTGTGGAGGAGGAATAGTCCTAAAGTAGTCAAGGAAAATGGAGAAAAGAAAAAGTAGCCAGGACTAAAGGTTATGACTGGGAGAACCACAACTCATTCTGGGAGAGGAAGACAGTCTTGCTCTTTATAGGGACACTAAAATTAGTAAAGAGAGCAAGTAGGGACTTAGGACTCATAAATTTAGGAAAATCAGAAGACTTGCTAAGATGTGGGCAGTAGAACAAGGACAAGAAGTGACAGAGTAGTCAAAAAATGTTCAGAGTTTATACAGCTTTTGGGGATACAGTTCCTGTCAATTCTTGTTTTCAGGATGGTCAGGTTGAGAATGGGACATTATATGAACAAGTTCTGGATATTCAAAACTGCAGCGTGTGCCTGAACCTTTAATGTAGTGTTTGATAGTATGACTTAAGTGGTACCCAAATTACTTAAAATGATTAGTCTTAATGTTTGTGCCTTATATCGAGGATTTTAAACAGAATAAAACCTTCTCAGCATTACAAGGAGGCTTTTGAAGACTATTTTTTTTTAATTTGTGAAACATTTCTAAACTGGTGAATACCAATGCAAAGCAATGAAGATTTTAATGTTTTCACAGCAGTCTGAGGAATTGCGGAGTACAGAGCAATTCTTAACACAGTCCTTACTTGGATACGTAGAGCCCTTTGGATAAAGAGAGAAATTCATTTACCTTTCAAGTAGATGCAGATAGTACTGGCAAAATGAAAATTATTGGAAAATACACTGGAAAATAATTTCCTAGAGGTTGATACTATCTGTATGTGAAGCATAATACACTCTATTGGTATGGTATACACAAAGTATTCAATAAGAGGAAACTGAATGAATTGAGAAGAACTAAATGAATCTTTGGAAGAATCTTCTCAGGAAAAAGTCTTCTTCCCCACCAAACATGTTTTGCCTTTCAAGTGGGAATTAGTTTAGGGAAGTTAATTGCCCTGCATTATTCCTGCAGTCAGAAGAAACCGTTGGAATGACCACTTTTTGCTTCTCTAGCCTTTAAATCTGTTAATTGTGCATCACCATTAACAAGTGAACAATAAGGATGCGGCAGCCTGTCAAATAACTAATTAACTGAGTAGCCTTCCCTCCGATGTAACGATACAAATGTGAGTAGATGATAGCAGTGAAGAAAGAAGCAACAGTAAAAGGCAGTAACTGAGGCATCATTTGTTTTAATCACAACTGTAAATCTTTAATGAAGACAGTTTGCAAAAGTGCTGAGTGGGGCTTCAGACCAAGATAAACTCTTGTCTTGGTGGACAATCGACTCAAGACAGTTATAGCACTAGTTAAAATTCCAGGAAAAACAAATTATGAGAGTACATCCTGATACAGCTGTCATACTGAGAAAACTGGGCTCAGTTTCAAAAGCAATAGTCACTTCAGCATGCACATTTGCAGATGCTGTTCTTAAGATAACTTTTCATTTCCAAGTCATGGATTCTCAATAGTTTCTGCAAACTTACTCCCACTACTATCGGTTTCCTGTCTTGAAACTGGGAGTGAGCTGGTATTTCTTTATTTGGGATTTGTTGGGGTTTATTTTCCTGAAGCTATTTAACAGTTGTCTCACACTTGCATCGTAACAGAAAGCATCTTAGACTTGTAGTATAGTCTTAATATTTGAAGAAGCCTTTAAAATTGCATATTCAAATAAAGATACACCTCTTGAAAGAAGAAATACAGGAATAATGATTTTATTTGCCTCTTTTCTTATTCTAGCACCCTCTATGCCACCGTATGAACTTGAAACACCTTTGAATCAAACTGACAGCACTGTGACAGTCTTGCTGAAACCTGCACAGAGCAGAGGCGCTCCTGTCAGGTACTGGGGGAGAAATTCTTTATGAAATTAAAAACCAAATTGATTGATTTCTTGGACATATTTTCTGGGGATTTTCTACACAGCAATCAGTGTCTAAATTCATGTCTGTATTAGCTCTAATTAAATTAAATAACTGAAGAAAATGAAAGTGCTTTGATGTTGAGTGTTCATGTATTGTTTAAAGGATTTGATCCAGATGCAAGTGGCTTGTTCTTTGAAGATAAGGAACAAAGCCATTGTTCTGTTGTGTGGGTGGCTTCTTTAAGGTAATTGCTTACTGCAGTGTTATAAGTTCAAGGGCATATCACATTTTTTATGCTGAGCTACTGTCTTTAATATTCAGTATTTTTGTTTACTTCACAGATTTAAGGTAGTGAACTCTTAGTAAGTTAGCCAATTTAAACAGTGTGTACCAGTATGTACTGTAACATTCATAAAGTATTTACATTATTTGACCATGATAGCAGAAATAATTTAAACAAGCAACCTTTAAAACCAGTATCTTGGATTCTTCAGTGTTGTATAGTATCCATTAATGAATTTCCAATTTTCAGAGGTTTATCTCCCTGCCAGATACATGGTACTGTGTAAGTTCTTTATGAGTAGAATAAAGGATGCCTGATTTTGAGTGAGGAAGACAGAGAAATTGTTAATTATTTTAAATGAGAACCAGTAATGAGCTCAATACTCTGAATAAACAAAAACAGAGATGAGAAAGAGATTTTTCACAGCTATAGGATGTTTTTCCTTTTGGCTAACTGTGTGTCTTCCTTAATTCTTTCATTACTGTAGGAAATGTTTCCATCTATACTGAATGACTATCATATATCTTCATCCTGATGCTGTTTTTGATAATTTCTGTTCATCTGGGAAATGCAGATCTGGTATGCTTGTATATGCATGAATGAAAACAGATGGTCTTTGGCTTTCTTCAGAATATTCATACAATTCACATAATTAGGAATTTTTACTGTTAGTTGTATGTATTATATGTACATAGGTCTGCATTTTGGAAATGCTTTCCAGTTTTTCATTCAGACACCTTTTTAAAAATGAAATGCAGCAGAAGTCTGAACCACCTGAGAGAAAAAGCAGCAAATATTAGAGCATGTTTAATGAAACTGCTTTAGCAGGTTAGGTTAGAAACAGAATTATTTGATATTTGTCTGACTTTGTCTCACAAAGCTCTAGTGTAGTCCTTCTGAATTCAAGCATCTGGATGAAAATGATACAAGTTGGAGTCATTTTTTAAACATGAATGTATTAGGCTATTAATAATAATTGTTTCATTCTTTTTATCTACATCGTGAACGAAAGATGATTGGCTCCTTAGCAGTAGTGACATAACAGAAACTTCACTGACAATAGAAAGGAGCTCATTAGGAGATGAAAGTGTGCTAAATATGTGGATGAGTGGTTAGGGAAATAGGAGGAGAGATTTAAAGTGACATGAAGTTATAGAACTGACAGATGAACACACAGCAGCAAATTTACCAAGGTCCTTTGCAACAGGTCTTAAAATAAAATGAAGGCTGACTGGAAACTTGGTGTGTAAATGCTGAGTGAAGCAGAGTGAAAATGAAAGTTAGAACTTCTTAATACTTCTAACATTTTATAGTACACTCCACTCCCAAGCACACTGCTTGCAAAATACATTCTGCATATGGATTTTATCATCTTAATCTGTATTCATTGGGTGTTGAAAGTTTAGTCATACTTCATTTATCCACACCACTAGGCAAGATGCCTTGTATATTGATTCTGCTACAGCTACCAGCTTGCTTAATGCAGATATCTGAAACTGCTCTAAACTTTCAGCGTAAAAGACTGTTGTAACTTTATTGATTAACACATCAACCATGACACATAAAATTCTTCAATTCCTGAGATGGAAAAGGAGAGCACAAATTTCTGTCATTCACATCAACAAAGCTGATACCTGAGGTCATTCTGAAGTCCAGCTTTTTTTCTGTGATTAATTTTTTTTTGTCTTCTTAAATAAGAAAAATCCTGATATTTTATGCCACTTAGAAGCTGCACACAACCAGCACAACATCAAAGGAGAGAAGGTGCAATGCTGATTGCTTACATGTTGATTCACAAAAACAGACTTTATAGAAATGTTCAGAAAGCTCTGTTTGCAATGATTAAGTACACAATCATCATGAAGGCCAAATTGTATTCCAGGTTGTTGTAGAATAGGACTGGACATGATTGAAATGTATTTTGTCAGATTTTAAATACAGCAAATACTGCTTGCTTTGTCTCCAGATTCAGGTCCAGCATGTGTTATGGCTGTTGCTGTCTTTTTTTCAAGGAGATTAGTTTGGAATTATATATGTTTAAAGCAGTAATGCGTTCAGTAATGATGAATGCATGTACTTCTTTAACAGCTGGCTAAGCTATTTTGACGTTTGGAATGATTGTAGTTTGCAAGGCTTAAATGAAACAAAAAATGTTTAATTTAAGATGATCCCTTTGTGGAAATTGTGTAATATATGTCTTATTGCAGATACTCTCTTTTTTCAGATATTTGAATTTAAGAGTCCATAAAGTTTTGAAGAATTTGCATAAAAAGCATACAAATGCAAATATATTTTCTATGAGGGCTCTTCAACATCTGTTGAGGGGGGACTCACTCTTCCAAGGCAATACTGTTTGTATATTTTACTTCTCCAGGGCAAGTTAGCCTAAGGTTTAGAAGACTCTGGGGTCAAATTTTCGACAAATGTATAAATTGGTCAGTGCCATATACCCAACCAAAGAATGCTAATTTATTGCAAAGATCTGGCTCATACACAGGAATGATAAGTGTAATGCTCAGTTACTGTGTGCGTTTAGTGCTATTTATACATTCATCTGTGTTAGAAAGAACTTTAGATTGTTTGCCGCAGTGCATAATGAAAGGTTCTTGTGACCTCCTGTGAAAAAAGTTGTCTTGCAATTT
>NW_005054443.1:1374543-1385495 GCF_000277835.1 Geospiza fortis
TGCACCTATTTCTATTCAGTCTTGCCATGATAAAGGTCAAGGGTTTCCACTTCTTTTATCTGTTTACATAAGCAGCAAAATGTTGTCCCCATACCACCCTCTTCCTGCTATTCTGTGCCACATCCTCAGAAAGCTTTAATAGTAAACATCCCAAAGATTTTGGCTCAGATAACACTGGAACTACCTGGTGATAGCAAGTCTCTGTGAGGAGCAGACTCGGGAAAGAGCAAAATAGATAAGAAAAAAGGCAAGACTATCCAGGCTCTACTTTGCCTCATGATCTGTTTTTCATGCTACATTATTACAGAGTTTGGCTCAGCTGGATTTGTCCCATTAAATTCTTCAGGCCAGTTAATGGCCCATTCAGCCAACCTTTCTACTCTTACAGGGACCACAGACATTTGGTACTTTCCTATTCCAGTCTGAAATGAAATGTGTCAGCTAGCAAATCCCTGTGGATGCAATGCTTGGCATTTGGGACACCAAAGTACTTCCTGCTCTGTGTGATCTGAGTATGTGGGGTCGGTCCAGCAGCATCTGGGGCTGCAAAGCCCAGACAGGATGAGAGGGAGAGAACTGCAGCAATTGCCAGGTAGTATAATTTAAAAGTATCTTAAAGAAAACCTGCAGAAGGAAGCAAATAAACTTTGAATTATGTGACTTGAAAGCTAAGCGTTCTAGAGTGACTGCAGTCTGTGTACATGCATGCCCTTTATCACCTGTGTGCCCAGCTTCTTCCAAGTGCATAAATAAGAACTCTACTGGGAAAATAAAGCAAACATCTCTACTTGAAGTGCTTAATTTTGAAAAATACTTTTAATCTCTCTTCCTTGAAGTAGTAGCATTTATTATACTTCAAAAGGACATAAGATAATAAGTATTTTGCAGTACAGCTGGAAACTACCATAGAAATTTCAAACTATATGTAATCTAAAGTGATAAGCATTCCTTCCTACTATCTCTACAGAGGGACACATGAGATTGCCTAAATTTCACAAAAGTGTACATTTCCCATTGTTTACCCAGAACTTTAAAGGCATCATGTAAATACTTGGTTTATTGTCACAGCTAGAATGAGGGTGATCTGCACATGGTCCCTGGCATAGGAACAGCATCATTCACAGGAAATGGAAATGGTGTAAAGAAACCTTTGTCAGCCCAAGTTCAAGGAGTACCTAATTCTGTGTTTGGCTTAGCCAGTTCAGCAGCACTCAGAGTGTAAAAGTTTTTAAATGAATGACAGAGGACACCTAACTCCTCCCCACTGGCAGTAGAAGGATGGAGCGAGTTAATCTGAGGGGGTCACCTTATACGCAAAGACTCGGATGTAATGCAGCACTTCCCCACGGAAGCACCTTGTGCTGCACCTGTAGCAGAGGTCACAATTGCCTTCCCGTGCCTGCCACATGTATTACAGGGCCAGGAGGATTTGTCTTAGGGCCTCATCTCTTCCCTTCAGCATGACTGGTGCTGTGAGGATCAGCCTTTCACATGTCTGGCCATCGCCTCTGCTCTGTCACTGTCCACTCCCTTCCTCGTAGGCTGGCGGCAGGCATTGGCACTCTTGTGCCACATAACTTAGGTCATGCAGCACTGTCCATCCACTTCCATATGAAGAAATGGGGTCATCTGAATCCTGAGAGAGCTTTATCAGGATTCTCCAATCTGAGAGCCCCCCAAAAAAGCTACTGCCTATCTTTATTCTTGAAATGTACTAGCTTTACAAAAATCACTCAGTCAGGAGATCAGCAGATTTGATTGTTTCACTGGCAATCAAGAAATAAAAAAAAACCCCAAAAACTAGGAAGCCAGGCAGGCTGTTGGGAAACACATGCAGATATCATTGAAACTCAGAAAGCAGCAGGGTTTCAAACACTCTGAATACCAGAGTTTCAGGATATTTTCCGTTACTGTGAAAAGTCCATGAGACACTTGCATTGCTCTTGTGAGTATATTGTAGCCACAGGCCTGGGCCTCAAATCCACTTCTCAAAGTTCCTGTCTGTGTTTCTATGTTGCATATTAAGAGTGCAGCATTAGTTACTGTGCATGAATTATGAAGGCAGACATCATGAGTATAATTATAAATTCAGGATATGTGAGCAAATGAGTTTTGAAATGGGAGAATGCTGATTGGCACAATAAGAGATGTTAGTGTTCTGTGCAGGCAAAAACATGGGAACAGCACATGCCAATAAAGACGTTGCAATACCTGCATTTTTAGCTATGTCCTCTCACAATTCCTGCCTTGCACATTATGTAATGCTAGCATGTTTTTGTAATTTTCTTCTATTCCCAGTGGCATTACATGGTAACACAGTAATGAGAAAAAAGAAAATCCCTTGTAGACGCAGCTGAGGAGGGAAGTATCAGAACTGTACATTAATCAGCAGAATTTGGAAAGCTTTTCAGTAAAATGAAATGTGAACTCAGGCCTTTCAAGAGCTCACAGATAAAACAAGTCTGGATATTAGGTGTATTTATGATAAAGAAATGGGCATGTTGAAATAATTTAACTGTATGTGTTTAAGTAGCATTACTAACTCACTAATACTCTGGAATGCCATGTTCAAAAGACAGCATTTCAAATTACTTGAGACTACAGGATCTAAAGAGCGTGAAGGGAACTTTTTAATTTGCTTGCTACAAACAGCCTTTCTATTGCTTAAGGGTCTGTAAACATAAAGGCCTGAATTGTGTGCTGTAGGGTCAGCTCTTTCCAAATCATAGTTTTACAACCTGTAAGGCAGCCAGTAAAGTTGTTTGAAGATGTCTGTGGTAGAGAAGGGATTGGGTTTTATTAATGCCCATAATTGTCACTTCTTTATAGCAACAAGTATAATTATTTACAGCAGAAGGGTCAATTTCTGTTTCGTTGAGGGAACAGTGCAGTAATTGCTTATGCTATAAAAATGCTGTAATTCTTTTTTCTTATGCAGTAGAACTTGTTCTTGGATTTTTTTACTGTGGCTTGAACTAGAATTTATGGTACCTGTTGCCTGGACATGCGTGGTGCAGCTTCACATGTCCTGTTAGCTTGTTCAGAAACTTCCATGGTCCTTTTACTGTGACTTCTCACATAGTCCCTGGGAAAAAGGAGTATTGATCCTTGATTTATTCAAGTACTAATTTGTCTCACTGAGAACTCAGCATGTAATGATACCTATCATTTAGCAATTAATAGAAATTAATTCATAATAAGTAAAGCAAGCTAGAGCAATTCAAGAATAAAAGAAAAAAAGATTATTCTGTATCTGTGAAGAGATTAATTTCAGTTTCATAACTCACTAATACTTTCTCACAGATTTTGGTTATAATTAACAACTTAAAAATATGCTGCACTGTTAGGAAGCTCTGCTCTTTTTTTTCACATTCTTTCTACATGCTGTCCTTACGTAGGTTGCAGTGGAGATCATATCTTTGCAAAATCCCTTATGATAGTCTTCTCTATATTGCTTATCTCTCATTCTGACAGCATGATAGTCCCGTTCATCTCCACCAGTTCTTTGTTAAGATCCTTTGAAGCTCTAGGTTTTTTCTAATGTCCCTCATGAAGGCTGAAGTCCATCAACAATTCAACCAGTGAATCATTAACTCATGGAATTCACACCTGTTTTGCTGGGTCTGGATTGCCAGCTTAAGTCAGAATTGATAAAACATGTTTTTCTTAAACCTACTTACTAAAATGAACAGCTCAATCTCTGAATATTCAAGGAACAGAACAGGGTCGTTTTTGCATGATCCCTTTGAGAGGGATGGCTACTCAGTGCTCAGATTAATGTATTTGAGCTCAGACTTCAGGTGCCCACCTGAAGTCACACATTTACCACTGAAATTTGTATGTCCAGTACCATTCTCTTGTGCTGAGGCCAACTGGCTAAAACCAGTCCATATTCATACTGCAGAGCTCCCATGCTCTGGCACCCCTTAACAGATTGCCATTTGGGAATGGGCCCTTATCAAGTCTGGGAAATTTGGGGAGAGTGGTGCCTGGCTGGTGCCACAGCCCTGCTCGGGACCTTTCCACCAATTTAACAGGGAGGATAGTGTTGCATTAATAGCTTAGATGGATTTTAAGCAGCTCAGTGTTAGCAAGTCTTAGCCACCAACCTGTTTTCAAGTATCATATGTTTCCAATAAAGCAGCAAAAACCTCTAACTAGAAGTACAAAGTTCCTGAAGCTCCCCTCAAGCAAACAAGAGACCTGAAGTCCATGTTCTTTTCTCATGGAACTTTTGGTGTGTTACAATTTAGATGGTATTTAAATAAAAACAAAAATAATGGACAGAAGAAAGAGAGTCTCCATTTGATTAGACAGGTTGCATCATGTGCACTCTCCTAGGTCTCTGATTTTTCTTGTATTTGTGTTTTCATGCTAGGCCAGCCTCAGCAGGAGACCACAGTAATGCTGTACAGATGGTTGGGGTGTGGGAGCAGTGTGGTGAAAGCCTCTCAGTTTGAAAACAGTGTTTAACCCCAGCCTCTGATTTCTGCAAACCTGCTGGAGTTGTTAGGTTATTGTGGAAAAAGCTGGTATGGATGTCACATCTCTTCTTAGAGAGCTCAGACACTGGTATCTTAAGCAGATGTAAACCTGTAGAGTAAAAATCCCAAATAAAGTGTATTTTGGGTCTTTAAATGTAAGCATATACTTCGTCTGAGTTTAGGAAGTTCCTTGATTAGGAGCACTGATCATCCCATAGAGACAGTGTGAGAGGTACAATCCTACCTTCGTGTCAGAGTGGCCCTCTGGAGTTGTAGAGGCATGTTTCTCCCACTGAACGTGTAGGTGGCTCAAATGTCCTTCTGGGTACTTGCCTTGGAAGAAGGAGGTGTTTAATGTAGGGACCACAGTGAAGGAATTATGAACGTCAGTAAAAATTACTGCATTGCATGATTTTTGAAGGAATACTCAGTTTAAATGTATCCAAGTTCAAATGCAGAACAACCAGAGCAGTCCTTGAAAATATAAGAATGAGGTGCTGTTGCTCTGTGCTTACTGAAGTGTGCCAGGGATTTGTTTTCGTTTTACTGTGTGCTATGGAAGGATTGAAGGCATAGTGTGTGGGCCAGCTACGTTTCCCCTGGTGGTTGTGGAACAGGATTATGTGGGGATGTATTTTTTGGAGACATTTCCAAGTAATTTTCTGACAGCATCACATGTATGGTAGTTGTAGCCACAGTGCTGAGTGTCCCATTCTAAATTCCTGTAAAACTGTGGTTAGGGAATGTCAGGCATGCATAACCCATTGCTCTCTCTGGGAGCCTTCTCTGTTGACATTAATGTGTATCATGTATGTGCACTTCCATATCCTTGTCCATGTGAAATTACTGTAGTTTTTCATCTTACCTCAGTTCTTCTGTTTTTGTGAAGGTTTGAATCCCATCAGTATTTTTCTTCTCAAATTCTAGATGCCAAAGGGAGATGTCCCAAGTGAAAAGTATGGTGTCACCTTTGGTCTTCGTTCACCCGTTTGACTCAATAAGCACTCAGGTCAGGCTTGCAGGTCATGCTGGAAGCCCTGGCTGCTTGGCCCCTGCTAGTGCTGAAGCCTTGGAAGTGTTGGACATCAATATTTCTGTGCTCTAACTACACCATGTACTTTCTATTTTTTGTGATTTTCAAGATTCACTTTTTTTCCTTCCATAAGTATTTGAATTAACTATGTATTTTTAAGTAGTTCATAAGAGCTCTGAAGCAGAGATTGTGATACAAGTACATGTTCACTGTGCTGTATAGTAACATACTGAATTATCAACTGAGAAGTGAATCAGTGCCTGTTTTGTTTATAGATCTAAAATATAACACATTTTGATCCATTTGACAGTAAAACTGCCTGCAGCACTGGATTGGAGTGTTGCACAGAAAATACTGAATAGTCTTCAGGATGAGATCTAAAGTTTGCCTTTTATGAGCTAATAAGAAGGATGCACGTTGTAAGATAGAGGCTCATTTTTGGAAATAACAGAGCAGAAGAAAGTGTGTGTGGATGGCTCACAGTATGACTGTGAATCTTCAAAACACGGCATGGGTGTGAAATAGGCAAATAGACTGTACTCACCAGGTGGGGTTTCCAGCAAAGGTGACAAGCTATCAGCATCGTTGTACAAGACCCTGGGAGGACCTCGTGTGAGCTCCTATGCCTTGTTCTGATCTACCAAGAAATACCAATGTACTGGCACTACAACAGTGGAGTGTTTTGGCACAAATGATCATAGAAAACCTATGTCACATATGGAGGAACCAAGAGAGCTTGACTTGTTTTTTAGCTAGCCAGTTAAGGCCAAGAGAAAAAATGGTTATTTTCTAAAAATGCATCAGAGGAATAAACTTCAGAGGGGAAGGAGAGCAATTTTAGTTCAGAGACCATATATGTAACTCTAGGTAGTTGTGAATTGAAACAGGTATATGTACCTGTCAGGAAGGTGGTGCTAGTTAAAGTCACAGAGCACTATGGCACCAAAAGCCCATTTTTCAGTGTTCTGTACATGACAACCCCCAAAAGAGCACAAACCTTTGTCAGCATTCTCACATGGATCAGAGTTGTCTGAGTGACAAGGACCAAAAAGTCAACGGGATTTTTCTAATTTAGGTTGTAACACAGTAGTAATCAGTACCACTTTAATTGGCTTTTCTACAGATTCTTTCACAACGGTGCATTTCCATACCGTTGTTGACCTTAGAATTTTTCTTCAGTATTGTGCATTTTGAGCAAGTTTGTATGAGCCCTTTATTCACTGGCAAACACTAAATGGCTACATTAAAAAGAATTCTGTTGCTAATACTTGAATGTACAGTAGGAGGACTGTGGTTTCCAGAAGAAAGTAATTTGGGGCAATTCTTAGCTCTCAGTATAAATTTTTGATTGAACCATTCTAAACCATTGAACCATTTATACTTAAGCATTTTGATCATGCATTGCAAGCAATCAAATAAATACTTTTATTTGATTCTAAGTAATGTTAAAGGAAAATAAAGGATAAAGAGAAGTGCTGCATGGAGAGAGGAAGAAAAGCTATAGATGCACTCCAAGTGGAACACTGTCATTCCCCACACTTGATACTGAAGGAGTATTCATTTTTCTGAATATTAGCATGTAAACTTTCTGTTATACTGTTCATTTAAGGAAAGGAAATCACTGGCATTTACAACAAGTATCATGACTCTAAAGCATTGCTAAGTAAAAGCTAATCTGCTCAACTGGATTACATTAAATGACACAAAGAAACATAAGAGTCACTTACTGGGCCCTACAACTGAGAGCAGCAGCTCTTTAGTCAGGAGAAGTGTAAAAGCCTCAGCCTAAAACAGCATCAGAGAGTGGTAGGATAGATGTGTATGGCCTTATAAAAATGTTGAATTTAGGGAGAAAGTTCCATGGGGAAATCAGATGAGGACAGATGAATTAACTGCATTCTCCCATCCGGAGTTGAAGCTGTTTTCAAGATTAACCTCGTAGGGTAGTAGAAGCACAAGGCCAAAATCTCATCTGTATTTAACAGTTGTGCTAATCCTGAACTGTGCAGAATCTTTTATCTACAGCCAGATTTCCTGTGGGAAGAGCTGTACAATGTCATGCTGCCAAGGTTTCTGTGCCACCTAATCCTACCAGAGTCATTCCCAGTGCAGGGGGGAGGAAGAGTTATACCTCCACTGACAGAATGGAAGGTCAGCCTTGTATTTATCCACAGAAGTCCTGAAAACTGGGGACAATGCCACAAAAACTGACTTGTGTTCTGTGTCTGCCTGCATCATTTTGCACTGCTGATTAAAGTGCCCTGCAGAGCTTTTTTGTAGGGAAGAAAGAATGAAAATGAACACAGTAATCTCCGTTTCCAAATTGCTGGACCGGAACCCACTGCATTTAAGTTGTGGAAAGAGACGATAGCATTGAGAGGCGAGAATTCTGTTGTGGTTATTTTTGTTGTGGTCTTGCTCTCCTACAGCAGAGCCAGCATGAGAAAATGTGCCTGTGTCTTGGGTGCTTAAGTGATAACGCTGGCCTCTGCAGTTGTAACTGAAGCACAGGCATGTGCTGCTTCCCACCAGTTCTCCCATGAAAACAAAGCATCTGGCCAGGAGAAAATGGACAAATGAGACAACATCTTAAATGACTGTAGTGGATCTGTTTGAGCTAGTTTCTCCATGCTCTACTTTGAATCCTCTCACTGAATTGATGAAAAACTTCATATCCTCTGTGAGTGCTTTAATGAGCAGTAAACAGTTTTCAAGCTTTGAATCAAAAAACCTGTTGAAATTGGCTTGTGTATTCAGTCAGCTGCCTCAGCAAATATTTTTCTTCCTGTGCTGTACACAAACCAGCAGATTGCAAAGCATCCTTGAATAAAGGGAGAAAATAAGCATTCTCCCTCTACTTATAAACTGCTCATTTTAATGCATCTATTTTCTTAATTCCCCAGCTCAATTCAGTAGTGAATTTCCAGTGCACAGCTTTGTAGAAGATGTAGGATATAGTTAGTGTTAACAGTGTTATTAATCCATTAGCACATCTCCTGCTCTAAATACTGTACTTCCTAATTTCTGTGTAATATGATCAATTTGCATGTGCATATTAATTCACGTTTATAAATAAAAGCTGTGCAACTGGCCATAGTCATGCCCATGAACATTGGTGCATTTGCAGACTGTCCACACCTCATGGATACTCTCCAGGGCATAGTTACAGCATTGCAGTAATCTGTTGTTTACTAGAAAACATTGAACTAGAATATCACTTGTAATCTTTATAATCAGTTTCTCTTAATAAAATTACTTTTATAATTTATAAACCCCTGACGATCTTTCAGCATACATGCAGATCTAATTGTTGTAATTTGAAATCCCTAAGCTGTATGTTTTTCCTACCTTCTGCAAACTGCATTTTCTACAAGTTTGTGGAGAACAGAATGAAAACCACTGCTCTAGGAGGCAGCATCACATATGCATAAATCGGGAGTTGAATACAAGAGGCTGAGCAATGGTGTATCTGTATCATTTATGCTTGGATTTAGATCTGAGGGAACGTTCCCATTCCTTAAGGACATCATTTCTCAAGGTATTTTTTTCATTGTTCTTCTTATTTAATGTTGTGTAGCTGTTGATCTTCTTCATAGCTATTGAGGAAGAAATCTAGTTTGAAAGTGGCCTTGGATTTCTTTGAAAGTAGATATTACTTGGACAGGTTCTTGCATGAAGACTTCTGCTTTTTTGTATTATTCCATGTCTTCTAACTCCAGTAGAGTATTTTATTGTATCATATCCAGCTACCCTGAAGGCTGTAGAATGAAAACAACATATTATAGTATTTATTTAAAAACAGATGCTTGAATCTCAGAACTATTTAGTGGACATGACATAACACATTCATCCCATTTAGACTTAACAGATTTGCCTCTGTTAGGTGGGAATTTACCTCCCTCTTTTCTTGAGAATCCAAGTAAACTGGTCATTCAGACCTTGCTAGATCTATTTTCTACATAATTTGTGAAGAAAGGATAAGAGCATTCTGTCATATTCTATAATAAGAAAAATGCCTAGTCTGTTTCTTCATTGCTCCCTGCCTCACATAGCAGGATGGAAGCAGGTGGAATCTGATGGTTTGGGTGCCATCAACAACTTTGCTGGAGCTGAAGATGTGTTGTAATGAATCTTTGCATTCCAGTCATAAGCAGTTTTCAAACAGCACTGAGCTGTCTTTGAGTATCAGAAAGTTAGGCATACACTTGCAGAAGTGATTCTTCTGATTCTGATAAGATGGGCTGTGTGATCTTGCAGATTGTTGCATATTGGTTTGCATGTGTTCAGACTCCTGGAATTTTCTTTTGTATCTTCCTCATTGATCTGTACTGCAGTACCATCGTGCATCAGCATTTCCATTCTCTGTGACAGATGGAAAAGAAAGGAAAAGTCAGCCCTGACATGGCTTTCCATTTTGAATATTTCCTTCAGATCCCCTCTAACTTTGTTCTTTTTTAGACTAAATTATTATAGACAGTTTTGCTTTCTTTATTTTAAACTGTGACAAGACTTTACTCCTTTTTCCATGCTTTCCTGTTGTTGTGTAAATTTGCTTTGTCAACCTGAAAACTGGTGAGTTAAATGGTGTAATATTGGCTTATAAAAGCACTTTGCTTTCTGTACCAAGATACTTTTATCTTATACTTATGAACTTATCATCTTTCTGTGTTCTTTCTAAAACGAAATTAAGCAAAGAACATAAAGCTGATTAAGAAGCTTTGAAATGGTCTTTGGATTGTTCCAAGTGTCATAAATGTAAATTCATTGGAAGTCTGTTTTCTGGCTTGGTACCAAAATATTTTGCCATAGTTTCAGCAAAATTTATTGAAATAGAAAACAATGTTTATAGAGAACACAGTTCATCAGACAATGAGAATCTTATTTTATGATCTAATAGTGCATTTCAGCCTGCAGTAATAGATAAGATTTCTTAGTTCTTATGATTTGCTACTAAGCATAGGATTTCAAGGTCATATTATTTGATTTGGACTAACTTTTGATCACAGTTTTGCTTGTTTGCAATCTGGTCACATTCTCTTAAGTCTTTGGTAATGCTTCTGACTTCACACTCGGGTAAATCAAACCAAGGAACAAAAATGTATGTATTAAGAAGTCTTAGAATAACTTATATTCCACTGCTGGTATTTTTTGAAAAAAACAAACAAACCAAAAAAGAGGATTTCTAAGATGGTATAACCACATCTGCTTACAGTTCTGAGAAACTGGCAATCTGACTGAAATTAAGACTTCTAGAATAAGCTGCTAATTCTTGACACAATATAAGGTGATAATTTTGCATACTATATATGATATCTAAACTTCTATTACAATTGCTGTGTCCTTGTGCTTGTTACAAATTTCTGATTACTAAATTGCAGTGCCATCAAAGAAAAAATACTCAGATAAAGCTTTAAATTAGTTAATTAAAAAAATCA
>NW_005054443.1:1385505-1416502 GCF_000277835.1 Geospiza fortis
TCTATGCCTGATGTGAAGATTAATAACAGGTGGCCTTTTAGGGAGCACTCAGTTTGAGTCTAATGTTCTAGTTGTTCTTTTATTATCCCAAACATCTATAACTAAAGGATTTTTTCACTGTGCCCTTTGTTCACAATGTGGGACTGTAATTGAGTTCATATTTCTCACCCAACCTTTCAGCTGTAATTAATATTTTATTATATCAGATTTTATCACTAAATAGCCTAGCAGCAGGGCATTGAACCACACGCACGCTCCCACACACGCGTACACACACAAAAGCCACAGCGACTTATTGATGCCAGGCAAGTTCCATGTAATGAGTTATGGTTGAGAGAATACAAAATAAATTCGTGGCACCCAGCTAATATTCCAAAGCAATTTAGAACTGATCTTATCTTGATCAAGCCAGGACTGAGAGAAATTAAAGTTACTAGACTGAAATATTCAGTGTTGTGTGGTTATCAGACATGTGGCATCTACAAAAATTGTCTTTGCAAGACCAGCTATTAACTGTTTTCATTATTGTATTTTATGAGCAAGACCAGTTTAGGTCATACACTCTTTGTGCTAAGAGTTACACACTGTCCTCTGAGCTCTGCTAAGCACAAACACCTCCACAGCATGACAAATGTAAAAATCTGAACATCTAAGTTGTTTTGCTATTTGTCCTTTAAACTGGAATAAACCAAAATGATTTCTTTGTGCTACACTGCATACTAAGGGGATTGTGGGTGTTACTCTAAGCTATTCTGATGGAAATAAGGTATTTTTAATACAAATTTTGAAAGATGGAGAAAGTCTTATAAATATCTGTAAACAAGACTGGAGAGAAATATTTCATAAACCTTGGTAACTTTGATGATGGGTTGTTTTCATTATAAAAACTTCCCACATAACTTGTGACTAACTGGCATTCCTCTTCTCAGCAGGATTTTACACAGAAGTTTCCCACTCCCTCTGCCTCTCCCTCTCTGTCCCTCCCTGTTTTCCTCTGCATCCCTCTTTCTCCCCATCTCCCCTCACTGCTTTGATTTGAACAGGTGATTACTGAAAGTACTCAAATTAAGAGCAGATCAGTAGCAGGATAGTACAGAACAAGCTCTGCACTTGAAATGCTTTGTTCATTGTTAACAGCAGAAATAACCTCTTGAAATCTATACCTGCAACTTTCTTTTTAAATTCTTTTTAGTCGTTTGTACACAACAATGTTGCCTAGAGAATGAGTAGACCCTTCTTCCCCAAGGGAGAGCTCTGTTGCAAAGATGAAGAGCTAAGCCTACTCACATGGTCACGTCAGGAGCTGCAGTGTGTTTCTGGCTACAGAAAAGTGTAGCCTTGCTGTGGTGGGAAGGATGGCCTGGGAAGTCAAGCCTGGGGGATCAGCTGAGATGAGAGCAGTTTTATTTCTGCTGGGGGTAGGGACAATCTGTTTAGCTTTCTGCAAGTAAATATATCATGCTTTCTCCATTCCGGTATCTCAAGTTAAAATAACTGGAAATACTCTAAAGAAAAAGAGGAAAAGATCCCTATATATGGTTGTAAACAACTTGGCGATGGTGAGGAGTGGCGTAATAAACAGCTGAATGTATTTATTTATTTTTTATTCAGTTTTTCCATGTTCACCACCAGAAGACCTTAGAATAGTGGCTTTGTGGACTATTTTGTAGAATAAATAATCTCACAATCTCTCTGTGGTTTGCATTAATTTTAAAGGCAAGTTGTGAGATGAGCATAAAGAAAGTAGGAGGCATCCCTGTTTTGTACTGCTTGGTAATGAAGTCGGTCTCAAAGCCCTGGAGGATCTAAGCTTTAGGTTAGTTCAGTTTAGACCAGCATCATTGAAGTTAGTGATATTGCTGCTTGGGTTTAAAAGAGCATAAACCCATGTGGAGTGAGATCAATAGTATCTGGTTCCTAGAGGGACTGAGTCATTACTCAGTAGGAAATAAACTTTTCACTGGTTAAATGAAGAAAGGGAGTACTCCTTGTCTTCTGTGCGCTATATTACATGTCCAAGATTAGAATTAAACTTTCTGACTCATAAATAAGTTAAAGCTTACACCTGACTTTTTTCCTGGTTTCCTAAGAAAAGAAGTCTTAAGTATCATCCTGTTCATCTGCCTGTATGTTCCTTCCTTCCCTCATTAATAGAGGACCTCTTGGAAATTTTCAAGCAATAGTTTGAATGTTGCACAAACAGTGAGTTTCTCACATACTTTGGCATCTCTGTGAAAGACCCAGATTGGCATCTGGAGAGTTAGGCTGTGTTAGAGTATGAGTTAGTTCATTTCATGTGGGCCATCAGCAGAGAGCTACAATTCTCATACCAGCAGGCCAGGATGGAGCCCAGAAGCACCCACAGCATGTGTCTCCTCTTTCCCAGCCAGTGTTTGGGAGATACTAAAAGGAGCTGAGCATATTGAAGGTGGGAGCTGGGTATCACAAATGACATGTGGAATAGAGATGGGATTACAACATTCTGGATTTCTTTCAGTAAAACCTGTAGTGTCTTAATCTATTTATAAGGCTTTGATGCATCTTCTGTTTCACATGTCCTTTAAAAAACACAGTACCTGCTCAATGTAAATGGCATGTTTTTGTCCCTTAAACATGAAAGAGTGATCAGCAGAGATGTTTTGTTGCTGCCAAAAAGATAATGGTGACATACTTACCAAAAATATTATGAGGTTACATTTACCAGAGTTATTTATGGAAGAAGTCAAGTGTCAATTGGCAGAGCAATTTAAAAAAATGTTCAGTAGATCACAGTGAGTGTAAAGACATCTTGTAGGCAGTCATTCTTGGATAACCATCCCCCCCCCCAATCTTAAGAAAGTACGTAATAAGATTTTTCATCTCATATGAAATAAATTAATTTCATAAATTATGCACAATTTGTTTGTAAAAGGTATTTGATTTTGTAATATAGCTATGAAATAAAAAATCTTTTGCAAACACTGTGTGTAATTTATAAAAAAGTAGCTGGGTGTAAGTTGTTAAAAATGCTTTGTTTAAAGTGTATCTATATTAGGGAGATTTCATTTTTATTTTATCTTTCCTACTACTGGTTTTTATTTTCACTTCTTATTTACCAAACAAGATGATGCATGTCAAGCTGTTTTCAGTACATCATCTGTTATTTTCTTCTTTTCTTCTCTGCATTTCTGCCTTGTGTAAACTTTTGTATTCTTGAATATTTCAATCTTTTCCTAGTTTTGTTTTGTCTCTTTCTCTTTTCATATGCACAGTTACTTGTCTGCAATATTTCTTGCTTTTCTGTGAAAAAAAAAACCAACAAATTAAACCAAACAAAAACAAACAAACAAACAAACAAAACCAAAAACCAAACAACCCCCAGCCAAACAAAAAAGCCCAAAAAACACCCAAGGGGGAAAAAAACCACCACCACCAAAATACATTGCCAGGAGCCCCTCTTAGTTTGTCACTTGCAACTGTATTTAGCAGATTGATCTCATTGATACTGTATGGGGCACATTAGGGGAGTTCTGTAGTCAAAGATGTCCTGTCCTTTTCTTGTCCAGCATTTAATAGCTGAAATAAATGATGAATATAGAGCTAAATTCTCTCTTGTCCCATATTACTTACACCTGTAGAAAACTGCTTTGAACTCCTTGTGAAACAGTACTATTTTAAGCAGGTTTAATTTTATTTACATTTTGTACTCACTTTGTATTGTGTTGGTCTACAGACTGCGTACAAAATTTATATATTTTCTTGACATTTTTGAATTTGAAGAAAAAGCAGCCAAGTACATAAATCTGTATTAAGTATGGAGAGTACAAGCCATTGTGAAGTTATAAGTGTTTCAGAAAAAGTATGTTTCTGATCGTGGGGGGGCGGTGTGGCCTGCAATATTTTAGAACATTTAATATTTTCAACAGAAGAAACAATAATTAAAAACTTCCCCCACAAAATAGCAAAGAGGTGGCTTGTAGAGGAAAAAGAAAGGTAGAATGACGTGGTTATTTCTATGTATGCAGAATTACTAAGACATGTCTCATCAGATGGATCGTATCAGTATAGGGCAGTATTCAGCCCTTGGGAGAATAGGGCTGGGGAAACTGATGATGAAGGAATTTCAGCTGTAGCAATGTACATAACAGTTGTGAAAACATAGTTGCATCCTGTCATTTTTGTCATCCTGTTTGTGGTAATTATGGCAGTCGCTCTTGTAGGCCAGTGCAGTAACAACACTGCCAAGTCCTAGTTGGGCACCAGTATTTAAATAATTACAAATAATTAACCATGCAGTGGTATAACCAGGGAGAAAAAAAGTACAATTTCATCAATATTTCATCAAGGGTATGGGGGGTTGGGAGGGTTGAGAGAGCAGTTTTGATTCCCTTGCCAGTTCACAATAACAGAGCAGTCTCTTGTGCCACAAATATTGTTGGCGTTATGTCTAACCACCACTTATATACTTGTTGGGCAAATGGGTCTTATAAATTTTAATATGCTGTTTCAATAGTAAACTAATACTTCTTTTGAACAAGTGTAGGTTAGCATATGTATTGAATTTATTGATTTTTTGCAAAGGATGGATGGGACAAAGTTAAAACTGCAGTCCATCAGCAGGCTATATGTTGTAAAACCAAGTACAGATTATCTACTGCCACAATCTTTATTGTCCTGCTAAATAACAAAGTATTACAAACTTAAATTCTTGTAAGATTTTTCACTCTTTCTCTCCCCTTCTCTACTAACAAAACAAAACTGTATTTTGGATTGTCATTTGTGATGACTGAATCTAAAGGCAGAAACATTTCAGAAAGGTTTCACGAAAGGTGTTATGGTTTCCTGCAGTTATGAGGCTGAAGATGGGCACTCTTAGCTGGACACTCTCTGTCCCTGACAAGTGTGCTTAGATTCTCTAAAACAATGAATCTCTGCGTTAGGAAATAAAACAAAAAGTTAAACACACAGTGTCATCAGGACTAGGTGACACCCATCTGGCCCCTGGAAAGTGGAAGGAGCATGCATCGCTGTCTCCTTTTCCTTGCAGATTTTCTTCATGCGATTTTCTGAGCCAAAGCTCTGATGTGTCCCTTAAATCCTAGGGAGTCCAGATTTGCAAAAGAGAAATGTATTTTTTCTTCTGCATCTGGAAAAAAGAATTTGAATGTGTTGTGAACTTATGGTGGCCATTAAATTACTGTTTTCAGAGCCTATCTCTTCTGCAATTGAGATTCTATGTAGCAAATGTTTTCCTTCTCAAGGGAATTGGACCTGTTGTCATATCCTTCCCTGGTGACTGTCCTTAGAGGAAAGAACAAGCAAAATATCTTTAACTTCCAGTGACATAATGCTTTCAATTTGAAAAATTGTCAGGATTTCCTGTATAAAACCGTAGGAATGCTAAGGAGAGGTTTGCTTGGATGTATTTTCCCCAGAAAATCTCCTTTGTAAATGCTGACTTTTAAGTCTTTGAGACCATCCATACAAAAGAGTTGGGCAGTCACAAAGAAGCTTTGGAGTTTTACATTAAAAACCAGATACTGTTCCCCAGTGGACTTGGGTCTGTGAAGATAAAGCTTATTACGACACCTGAGAGTTTACATTTGGCACTATCTCCAGGGACTGAACCTAAGCTGTCTTATCTCCTCCTTTACAGCCGTTTAGGTATTTCTGCTGTGATTGATCTGAGAAATAGGGCTCCTTGCATGACAATGGAGGTGTTGTATAATATTAGTCTCTCTTATGTTCATGACAGGTCTGATTCCAAAAGATTCCTTGAATTTTATTTTTTCCCCCATGGGCTGAAAATTTCAGGTGCCAGTAATAGTATTTCCTGAGAATTTAGAAAGGCCATGCCTTGGAGAATCTAACCAGACTTATCTCTTGACCTGCAAAGCTAGTAAATAAGGGCAGATGTAAAAGTAGAATCATTCCATTCAAGTTTGAACAAGCTGGTAGCACAAAGTATTTTATTTACTTAGCATCTTTTCTGCATTTGTGAGGCAACAACTGTGCCTCATAGTTGGAAACCTTCCAAAAAATGGTGCAGCTTTTGTTTACATGGAACCTCCTAGCTTCAAGTAAAGATGCAAACCAAAAGTTAAAAGGATTTAAGATTCTCTTCACTCCAAAAAGCTATAAGGATTTAAGATTCCCTTTGCTCAGCCAAAAAACCAGGAAATACACTTCTAACACTAGTATGTCAAATGCTTAAATGGGAACCATTGCAAGAATTTTGATGATTATGTGTTGCGTGAATATTACTTGCGGCATTGCCTAAATCGCTCCCCCCCCTATAAATTACATATTAACTTAAGATTTTAAAAATACTTGTTGACATTGTTGTGGGTACAGTAACATCAATTTAGAGGTTTTGCTCAGTCTGCTTGTTTTTCTTCACCCTAAGTTCTATATTTTCATATCTGAACATTATGTTCCTACAAGAGATTTTTTTTAAGCTTCTTCACCTTTTTTAAAAAGCTATAGTGAGCAATGCTGTATTTTGCATAAAGCCCAGAAAATATCTGATATCCCAAATAAAACATCCCTGAAATAGAGGTGTCTACCTTAAACAGCCTTCTCCATCATTAGTAGGTGCACTCATTTGTCCTGCTGCTAATCAAAAACTCCCTGGTCTTACTTTTAGTCCACAGCTGAACCATGCGTGCTTCCCCTTTGATAAAATATGCAAGGTGGTCACAGGGACAGTGGTCAGCAGGACAGGACTGCTATTCAGCTGGTTCTCTGGCATTGAATCCGTTCTGGAAATGACTGCACACAGAGTATATTTTATTCACTGTATATTAGGTGTTGCTAGAACTCCTCACCCACTGGCAAAGCCTGTGTAGCTGTGATGATGAGACACCTGATAAATAAGGGGTTGTTCATCACCTTTGTTTAATCCACTTATAATAAATAAGGCTTTTGCACAGTAGGAGGAGAGTTAGTGGCAATTTCTTGTAGCCTTTTTCTATTTGCCTGCTAACCATAAATTATTAATTCCTGTCCTTTAAAGAGTAATTTCCCTCTTTCATTTCAAGGTGCATTACATGTGTGTAATTACATATAATTTCTAGAACTGTAAAATTTGAAGTTACGGGATGAATTACAAGAATCTAGTGCATTATAAGGGCATGGAGAAATAGATATGTATCTCCAGTGCTAATCCATATAAATATGATATGACCGTGTCAGAGACAGCTGATGACAGAGCTGAAATTATGTTGCATATTACACAGAAAAAACTGTCCAAAGGCTGTATTCTTTTCAAGAAGCAATATTAGGCAATAAAATTGCATAACACATGACAATCAAAGATATATGAAGTTTTAGATACAAAGCATGAAAAAAACAACTGATACATTTTAAAAATCTTAATGGCAGTACGATAGAAGAATTTGCAGGGTCTACAGATTTCCCCCCCTACAAACTGTGGGGACTCTTATGGTTTGAGCAATCAGGTTCTTCATGGACTTAGAGCTGTGATAATGGGGTGGGATTTGGGTTTCTTAATTTTGCCCTCTATTGGAACTGGTATTTTAGCAGAAAAATACAGTAAAGTGATTCTAGCATGCAGATAAATAGGGCTGTGGGAATAACTGAAATAATGGTCAATATGTAGATTAAGGGTTATTCTGTTTTTTTACTCTATAAGCATTAAGACAAAGTAAGCATGCAAGTCAAAATACAGAAATAGATCTACAAAAGTACTGGTTTTCTATATTTCTAATAAAGCATGAACTTACAGCAGTGAGCAGAAAACTTCAAAGTAGTCTCAAGAGTGTTACCACGACAGTCTGCAAAGGTAGCCCAATAGTTTACACAGCTTATTAGGGCACTCCTAGTGGACCTTAAGAGCTTTGCAGGCTTTGTAGATTTCTTAAGGGAAAAAAAAATCAAGGATAATAATTTGAAGAGATTTTAAACAATTGAAGCAGGATTGAGAAAGTTTCTTATTCTTACTTTACAACTGGATTTCTGAGGCCCATAATAGTTGATTGACTTGCTAGGATGACACACAGCAGCTGTATTGAGACTAGTAAATAAATTCAGATAGTCTTTGTCTATATTCAGTTCCTTAGGCCATCTCCCTTCTGTGAAATTAATTCTAAAAATTTCTTTAATGCTTCAGTTATATAAAACATCAAGACTGTTTTAGAGAGACAAATAATAGAGCTGACAGTTTGATAATGAAGTAATCAAGCTTGTTTTCCCTTTGTTTGCAATTTGGAATTACTTTGGAATTAGGTGTAATTATAGATTAATAAGTTTCAATAAATGCCTAGATTGTACATGTTAAGTATGTACATGTACATACTCCTATATGAAGACTTCTGAAGTCTATGTTTGCATCCAATAGGTCCTTCTTGGAAAGTTATTCTGTAACTTTGAATGAGATTTTGATTAATTAAAATTTGATTTACAGCATTCCAGTAATGTGGAGTAATGTCCTGATTCAGGAGGTTACCAAAACCCATCATTTCATGGAGTTAAGACTACATATATACTTAAGTCTTCTTTGAAGTTGTCTTTTGTTTAAGTACTCTGAGCATGTTTTATTACCATGCTAATACGTTTTCTTTCTGCTTTCATGTCTCTTTTTAGCTCTGAAAAAAAGTTAGTGTATTTATCAGACATTGACACACCATTCCAATTTAAGCAATCCAAATTCAATAAATATCTGAGAGACCTGCTATGTTTAATTTCTTACAATAATTAAAATATAGTGTTCAGATCTGTATCTTTGCATAATCATTTAAATTTGGAACTGGTTTGGAATTGTTAGAATAAAAAGCACTGTAAAAATAATGTAATTTTTTTTATTTTCCCATACACCTTTTTAATCCCCAAATTTGAAGCATTTGAATCCTAGGTTAAAAATAACTGTCATGTGTTCCTTTCCCAATGCAGCAACGAACTATTTATTTATAAAAATAAATTTTGAATTTAATTTCCAAGGCATTGAAATTCTTTAGCAGAACTGTGTAACATGAATTGTACTTAAATTACATTTCTTTGCTTCTGGAAAATCAGTCTAAATGCTGCTGATAAGTGATATGCTTTTGGCACATTTCACTGTAGTGTAGGACTTGTTTTCTCGATTACAGGTAAGAAGACTTTATTCTCTGAAATGTAGAGGTGTGGAAAAGGAATAATTCAACTTCAAACAAGCCAGAAATCTGACTAATATGTAAGAGTAGTAGAGTCGTGGCACGTGCTAGCTCAATTCGCTGGGCTTGAACCCTTTTCAGAGTAGGCAGTCCAGCTGTTACATATTAAAGAAAGTAATATTAATTGTAAGACCTAGAGAAAGCTTTTGGATTATAATTGTAATTGGGGTAATTTTGTAAAAATCATTAGCAAGATGATCTCATTTGTGCAAATGTAAAAAGTATCACTGGTAAAATTCTGTCAGGTTTCCATTGATCCAGGTGCTCATAATGTGTTAATTTACATCAGAGAAACAGCAGTGTGTGGAAATTGGCCAGCAGATAGGATTTAGTTATTTTTCATTAGCACTTGGACTTTGATGAAGGGGAACAGAAAAGAGTTGTTTGACCTTTCAGTGCTTAAATTATTAAAGAGCAAATAGATTTGAGGTCTAGATGCTTGCAAATCTAATTTGTCTTGTGGAGTAAGGATTAAAAGACATTTTGAGTTTGAAATTGCTCCAGTCAACTTCTTTCTTTAAAGTATCTGAAAATGAGTAGATGGCAGGCATCTAAAAGGTTTACAAGGAGTAGTGCATGTAATATAAATAAATACGGATTTACCACAGGAAAAGGAGCATTTTAATGACAGATTTGTTTCTAAAATGTCTACTGTCTTTAGCTTTAATCACTGAGTGAAAAATTAAGAGAATCCTCATTTCAGTACTGAAACAAGTCATACTATCTTGTCTGGTCTGGAGTCCCTCTTATATTCAGGCTTGCTGCAAGGGGAAGTAACTGAGTTTGCTATCCATCATGCTTAGGGAAACTGCTGGATTCTTATATTTGCTGGAGTATTAGGCAAGCATATCCAGCTCCACTATCTTGCAAGAATGAATGCTTACATCACCTTCTGCATTTTTTTCCAATACTCCATTTAAGTTTGCAAATGGTATTTATTGTAGATTAATATTGCAAATTAATAGTTAGAGGAGGCAACATGCTGTCTTCCAAGTAGCTTGGAGTCCCAGTTCTAAGAAACTCTGTTTTGTTCTAGAAAATCAATTGTGAAAATCATGTCAAAAATTTATTTGTAAGAAAAAAACCAAGATTTTATTGTAGATATTCTCTGGCTAGGTTTTTTACAAATCAGTTCCCACAGGACCAAAGAAACATTGCTGTGGATTGACCTTAATTTACTACTCAGCATGGAATTAATCAACTAATGAAAATGTTTCTGCTTGATATGAAGCAGAATATCTCTTGTTGCACAGAGCTGCAAAATGTACAAGCAGAGGCCTTCAAGTGAACCCTCAAGACATTCCTCTGTCCCTGGCTATACTAAATTTATGCATGGTTAGATTTCTGCGTGAAGCTCAGCATTAAATTAAAGCATTTAAATTTGAGTGTCTGCTTTTAGATGTCTACATGTGAGCTGAGTATTTAGTTATTATAATCAATGAAATCTGAGAAGCAATTAGGTTGACCCATAAGTGGACACTTTCTTTCTGCTCATGTCTCTTGGAACTGTAGATGTGTAGACATCTTCATGAAGGCAGATAGGTTTAAATGTGTTAACATTGAGCTAAAGCTCCACCATATTGAAAGTCTAAATCAGGCAGAAGGAAAGGTGCATTCCCAGTGTTAACTTTGTGGGCATTTTTTGTGAGCATAGAAGTACAGCATCTCCTACTGGAGATGCTAGATCTTAAAAATACAGTCAACAAGGTCTGTGGCACATGATCAATAAGTCTGGTAAAAAAACAGTAAGATGGTCAAGAAAATTGGCATTTTCTACCCCTTGGTGATATTTGACTGTAACGACTCTGCAGACCTTAAATGTTGGTGTCCTAGAATCATGGAATAGTTTGGGTTGGAAGGGACCTTAAAGATCATCTGGTCTGATCCCCTAATCTGGTCAATGGATGCCTTCCCCTCCAGGTTGCTTAAAGCACCATCCCTCCTGTCATTGGACAGTTCATCCCTTTATTTCTAAACCAGGTTTGCCTCTAGAAGGGAAGTAGCCACAGCTGTGCAGGGATATGACTAAGCCAATAAACCCTGTTTGGTCCAGACTGAGATGGTCCTGCAGAAGCTCAGCCGATGTGTCCCTGTACTTCGGACAGAATCTTCTGTAAACATAATTCTCTAACTACAGATGACAGAACAGTTACACATTAGAAAACTGTGGATATTTCATCGTTAAGAAGCTTTCTATGCAGAGTTTCCTGGTTTTTATGAACTGTCAACTTGAAAGATCATAAAGTGTTACTGGATGTAGATGATACACAAAAATGTGGACACATTGCCACTTTGACATCAGTTATCTAGTCTGACTTGTTTACTGGGATTCAAGATTCCAGGAGACAAATACTGATTAAGAATCACTGGTCCCCAGTGAAGCAATAAACTTGTAAGCCAGTCCTCTTTAGAGACATGGACTTCCCACATCACGAATTTAAAAGCCCTGACTCAGTCTTTTACAGCAACTGCAAGGGTATAATGATTACACTGTTTGCATATACAGCAGAAATTGCAATTTCTTTGTTCCTGTTTGAATGTCCATAGCACCTTTACAGTGGAGAGGGATGGACTGTTCTCTGTAGGTCCCAGTACAGCAGAGACTGCAAGTGCAAACTGACTTGCTTTGCAGAATGCAGAAACTGAAAAATATGGTTATCTATGAGATGTGTGAAAGTGCTTTGCTGAGTGATAATAGTGTTATCAAAAAGTGTTTTATTCTTGCTCAGCAATAGTCAATATGCCACTGAAGTTTTGCTTTGTGCTTTTATAAATACTTATAATGTCAGCAGTTAAGCAAATACTGGTCCCTATGTCTCTGTAATTTATGTCTTCATTTTTATCTTAATACTAATTTAATTTCATTTAGGTAAGATAACAGGTTAGAGAAAGGACTCTATAGCTTTATGCTTGCTTTGGTGAACAAAATAATACTTAATTTCACATTTTAGCACTGATTAAACACAATTTTTCTGAACCAGAATTTGAACAGGAAAATGTGCTGTGCATTCACTTGTGTGAAAAGCTGTGGTGTGTATGGCTATTTTTGTCTTTCCAGAACAAAATTAACTTGAAAACATGAATCTATTCCACAAATTTATACACCTGAATATTAAAATGTATTTCTTTCCTGTTCTTTACTTTTAACAGGTTTTTTTTCCAATAAATACTGTACACTGTTATGGTTTTAGGATGGTTTGACTGCCCAAGTTTTAAAATAACCACTGTTTCTTTTGTTCTTTCCTTTCTACACTCCTAGTGTCTATCAAATCGTTGTTGAGGAAGAGCGCCCACGGAGGACCAAAAAGACAACTGAAATCCTGAAGTGCTACCCAGTGCCCATTCATTTCCAGAATGCCTCACTCCTGAATTCCCAGTACTACTTTGCTGCAGAGATTCCAGCCAATGGTTTACTAGCTGCTCAACCTTTTACTATTGGAGATAACAAAACCTACAGTGGTTTCTGGAATACTCCTCTTCTTCCTCATAAGAGCTACAGCATCTATTTTCAAGCTGCTAGCAGAGCCAATGGGGTAGGTCTTGCAACAGGCGCGATTTTATACAGTGTTTGTGTGTAAATAAATGATTGGCATCAACTAGCAGGATGCCCAATTTAGTTGCTAATGAGAAAATGAAGTAACCGTGAAATCTAACACACTGAGTTTAAAAAATAGCAGTTTTCCTAACATAATATTGCTTAATGATTAAAGGTTAGAGGAAAGAGGAGGGGAAAACCACATGTTTTGTCAGTAGTGAGCAGGCAAAGTAGTATGTTACCATTCTGTCTTATTAGCTAAAAGCTGTCCAGTGACTGTGTTTGACTGGCTTTTTTTCTTCCTTTTTGGTTTTTTTCCTTGCTTTGAACAAGAAAACGTTGTGATTTCTTTCGTTACATTTAAGCCAAACACAATTGTGGGTTTTAGCACATCTGGCTTGGCATGTCCAGTCCTGTTACCTTCGTTTGTAACATCTTGATCTCCCTTTTTCTCATTTGGTTGTCCTGATTGAATTAGAAATCACTTTTTTTTTTTTGGTCCCTTTCTGCAAACAAAGTAAAAGGAAAACGAAGTAGATGGAACTGAAATGAAAAGTGTGTAAAAGGATCCTCACAGATCATGTTTCATCAGACTAATTCTTCCTGGAATTGTTTTTCATTTCCTGGACAGACCAACCCAGAGCCCTTCAATTCTTGATAAGCTTTGGCTGTCTGTGCTGACAGCCTGGAAATGTTTTCTGCCAGAAACCATAATGCTCCCTCATTCACAGTGCACTGACGGTGCACAAATGTGAAACACCATTGATTATTTTTTCTTCCTAAAGTTGTCTAACATGATGCCTCAAACTATACTTTGTGTAAAAAAAGGAAATATTTCCCAAGGTCATTATGTTGCCAGTTAAAAAGCTGAACACTTGCCTGTGCTCCTGTGAATATCTTTCACATTTTCTACTTTTAGATGAATCTTCAGTGAAATGTTTACGTACCATACCCAAGCAGTGCTTGTCCATATTAAGAAAGCACTTTGGAGTTAGCTAATAAGCAGTTAAATATGGAATGAGGCACATTCTGCTTTGACATTTTATCAGTACTTTTAAGAATAGGATAATGGATGACTTTCTCTGTCTAGAAACACAAGATGTGACCTTTTTCCTCTTTGTTTGACACAGGAAACTAAAATCGACTGCGTCAGGGTAGCCACAAAAGGTATGTTTGGGTTATGTCATGTATTCTGTACTTCAGCTTGTTGACCTTCCCCTCACATGGTGTTTGGAAACTTCCAGAAGTGTTTATATTGCTGAAACAGATCACTAAACATATTATAGAATTTTCATAGAATCATTTGCATCCTTAGCTGAGATTTAGGAAATTTGCTTGTTTGTTTGTTTGTAATCATAAATTTATTAATTACTTCTGGTTGTCTGCTTGAACACAGGGCTTTTAAAATATATTCTCTGGGTTTTTATATGATCTCATTTACATACATATATATATGTATTTATATAGTAGAGTTGTAAAATTGCCAGTTGCAGAGTACATACTGGCTGCTTATACATCTGTAGTGAAAAATTGCCCCTTACTTGTAAGGAATTACCTTAACTTAATTGCTGTATAAAAGAGAAGTGGAGATACCATGTTCTTCATTTTAATGAGACAGATCAGCTGTATTTACTCATCTGTCAGCAGATGATACTGCCATTTGTGAGACAAATATGTATAATTGAGACAGTACTGGCTATAGGTTTTGTCTCCAAACAGGGAAACATAAACACATTGCTGATCTATTTATCTTTGGGGGCTAGATCTATCTGTGATTATCTTTGTAGTCTCACCTTTTTAGTACCTTTAGCTGGTGGCAACTTAAAAGCCTGAGAAAGAAGTGATGGAATAGTATAGTTGACTTGGAGATGGTAGTAGAGGAACAGGAAAGAACATGCTGCTCTGAGTGGGAACAGGTAGTACCACCTGGCAGTTTGGGCACCTGGCAAGAGCATGAAACAAAAATTGCTTCATCCCTATACCACTGCACCTTGTAGGAGATCATGCTTGTTTCTAGTGACTCTCCCTAATGGAAGACATTCCACCATGATTTCCTTTACCTGTAGACTTCTCAATTTCATCACTACCTCTAAGTCTAAAAGTAACAGAAATGTTAGCATGAAGTTACTCCTGTTGAAATTTTGTGTACTCCCTAATTTGACAAATATATTTTCGTGCCTGTTTGAACTGATTTCTGGCTGCTTCTCTTTTCCAAACCAAAGGAAGTAGTTTTAGTTTCAATATACTGGCTGCTTACTAAACCACAGAAATCTTTCAAATATCTGAACTCAACCCAAGTATAATACAGATGAGAATTTAATTCCAGATGCAAGTGAAATCCAGTATTGTTTTCAAGTAGCTTCAGAGATATCAGGGGTGAACTAGGGTGCATCAGAAATCATAATAGATGATTAGAAGAATGGATTTTAAAGTTTTTGAAGATTTGTATTCTGGATCACTAATGGATGTTCAACTATTTAAATTACTTGACTGACTGAAAATTTTTACTCTCTCATTTGAGAAGTGAGAGTAACTTCATGGATTGGAATAGCTCCCATAGCAACAAGCTACTTTGAGCTAACCCATTTGGCAATGGAGATGTGAGAAATGCAGCTTTTATTTTAATACAATCTCTCAACATTCCTGTTTTGAAAGCATATTTCAGATTTTTTCATAATAAAATAATGTTAGAGGTTGTTGTGAGGACTTTTTTTTTTAAACCAGAGGTAGCCTTGGTGGTATTTTTAGTCCCTGGTGCAAAATTTTCTTGGGGGGCTACAGTAAAGCACTGATTTCCATGATTTAAAATGGAATGCTTGTATTATATTTTTAATCTGTATTAATTTAAAAAGATTAAATGGAGATCATGACATATTTTAAGATGGTATTAAAAGTATCTGTCTGCACAGCTGTTTTCCCTTTGGATCTAACTGAGATACTTAAGGGAAAAGCAGAATTTTGTGCCCTCTCCGGACCTCCCACATTTGCATTAGAAGAAAACAGCAAAAATTATCTATAGGTGTAGGTCAGAAATCACTATACCTGCATTGGGACAAGACATAAAATTGTCCTCTCCCAATCTCCTCTCCCTCTGTTTAATCCCCACAAACAGCTCAGTAAAGCTCAGTACATTCACATTGTTTGTGCCCCAGTAAGCAAGGGCTGCTCTGACCATTCTGCCAGATTTCTTAGACTTGCACCATTTTCCACTGGGCTTTGAGACCACAGTGTAACTACTAGACAGTGAGCTACTTAAGCTCTATGTGCTTGTTATGTCCATCTACTTATGTGCTGGAGTGCTCTTGACAAATAAGATTGGGAGAGCTCTCCAGTACCACATCTAGCTTTCACATACTAGTAACATTCCTGAATTATTTGTCATCTGGGCTTCTCTTATCTTCAGAAATTGACGTTTGGTGTTTTTAGAGCTAGAGGATGTGCTTCAGGACATTCATGTATAAAACTGGTAAAATCTTCTTTTGAATTAAGGTCTGATCCTGAAAATACCTACAGCCTTGTGTAGGCCATTGGAACCAGTAGACACACTGTGGATTTTACTATGTATGTGAGAAGCCATATGGTTTTACAGAATCACAGAATATTCTGAATTGCAAAGGATCATCGAATCCAGCTCCTAAGTGGGTGGCCCTTATGGCAATTGAACCCACAACCTTAGTGTTGCTAGCACCATGCTCTGACCAGCTAGGCCCTAATCAAGTCAATCATGTACCTGCTTTTGCACACAGAGAATAATCTCATCGACTACTTCACAACTGTTCCATCTTAAAGTAGAGATGTAAGTATTTTACTGGATAAAGGCCAGTGCCATTCCTAGGATCAAGAGCCCTTCCTAGGATCAAGGTCACTCAGGTAACTTCCAGGTTGCTCCACTGAGCCAGCTGAGATTGGCCAGGCCGCCTCATTGTGGTTAGCCTGTTTGAAGTCTGCCCTGAGGACCAGTATGGGGATTCAGAACATGTCACAAGCAGAGCTATGCCACTTGCTTGTTATATTCCCTTTAATTATCTCACCTCCAGATAATAAAGTTGTTGGTGCCCTTGAGACCTTCTTAAGGTCAGTGAGAGTTGGTTTTATCAATGTCCTGCAGTGTTCATTCCATGGCCCACCATACACTTTTTATTTTTTTAAAAATAAAAATATGTAATTGTAATAGAAACATAATGTTCATGTCCCAGATCCAGCAGAACAGTTCTGTACCTTGAGTACCCTCTTCCCTCCCGTTGATGTCAGCAGTAATAATGCATGTGCTCTGCTGCCGAGCATGTGCTCAACTGGCAGACATTAAACCTTGTTGCTGTGTCAGAGACCAAGTGCAGCAGATAGCTTATTATCATATTGACAGGTTTCCTGTTAGAAGAGTACAGCCTAGCTCCAGAAAAGTGCAGCCTAATTCTGCTGGGTCAAATGCATGTCTGGGGTCAGTAGCTAGATAATAGTTTCTCATTCCATCAAGTGTATTTTAAACAACCTCAGTTTGTACCCTTTTAAATAATGATCTTGTTTTATGACCATTACATTTTTACAAATGAAACCCTGTTAAATGTGTTCCTGTAGAGATCATATAAAAATCCTGATTGCAGTGATTACAAGTATAAATTAAGATGAGAATGTTTGATTTTGTAGAGCTGAAAGTTCTCCTGCTTCTGATGAAGTCAAAGGAAGCCTTTGCCAGTGACTTTGTTAGTAGGAGGATCTTACAGCCCATTATTATGATGTGGAGTCTCCTGATCTCAGTTTTCTGTAGAGAAAGGCTTCTGGGACCTCTGTGACTATTTGGTGTATATACAAATGGGGAGACTGCAGGGTTTCCACTCCCATTATTTTTGACAAGATAATTAAACAAACAAACAAACAAAAATCTGGAATAGCTTTTTGTACCAGTGGTAATAAAGGTTGTCATATATTGCTTGAAATATGGCTTTCATATTCCTACTCTTTCTTCAAGCTAAATGACTGTAAAATCTCAACAGACTAAGTTGAAAACATTCCAAAACTCCTCCAAGTTTATTACTATCAACTTTGTGGTGGTTTGTGATTTATATTAAGACTATATTTCCTGATATGACTTACAACACTGTCTAGATAGAAACATCTTGATTATCTCCGAGGAATGCAGTTCTCGAGAGGGAGGCATCATTGTTCTAATTTTGCAATATTGGAAGGCTTTCATTAATTATGAGAGAGAAAAGGATATTATAATATTTTACATCCAATAGCAACAGTACTCTAGAAGCTACTATCAACACTGCAGTTCAGTGTTGCAGAGGGATATTTCCAAATATTATGCAGCAGCAGTTTTGAGTTTAATTGTCTGCAGATGGTAGATGATCTATTTTCCTCTCTCTCTGCCACATTTCTAATAGCACCCAGGCTGTTCTATGGTAATGAGTGATCTTTCATATAATTTTGTCCTTAATTTTCCAATATTTTTTCTTTGCATCGTTCTCCAGCTGCATCGTGTTGGATCTGACCTTTTAATTTTTTTAATATTCCTTAATATATATGTATCACAGCATGCTTAACCATTTAGAGGCAATCATAGAACTGCTGGAAAACAAAGAAATAACAAATTTTATTAATGTGAGCCACAGTAACAGTTGTCTGTAGCAGGGAGTGGTTGTTATAACTCTGTCAGAAAAGTCTAGATATTTTAGGATACAAACAAGTCAGGGTTTCAGCTTTTTCTTGTGAACTTGAAACTCAGACCTGGGGCAGTTACACACATACTTAATTAAAGGTGTGCCACCTCTCAGCGGTCATTCTCTGTATGCTGAACATTAGGTATATGGGCAGTGCATGCATTTTTAGAACAGTAACCCAAGTGGGTACAAGAAAAGTTAATCTTAACTAGCTCAAAAATGCTTTACATAAAAATTGTCTTTTAAAATTGTAGGAAAAATGTAGTATTATGAAATAGGAAAATAAAAATGAAACTAGCTCAAATTACTTGGAGAAGTTGATATTAGAGTACTCTGAATAATCGGCTTGTTTTCACTTAGAAAGCTTAGTGCTGTGACTGGCAGAGCCAAAGAGTCTCCAGTTTCCTTAAATGCAGTAAATAATGTGCTTGGAGTCCTTTTCCTGAATGAAATTCACACATGACAGCTTATTAATTTGCAGAATAACCGCACTAACAACTAAAAATGAAAAGGAACTGGTGGGAGTTTTTTGGTTTTAATTTGTGAAGTTCAGACAATAAATGACTGACCAAGATTCTTCTTGCTGGCGTAGCTTCAGTCTGGCTTTTTTTTCCCTCATGCATGCTGACCTGGAACTCTTCCTTTGCCTTAGCTGCGATAATCGTGACTCAGCTTACAACACCATACATTCGCATCGCCCCTGCTGCAGGCGATGACCAGCTAACAGGTGAGATGTTCAAGGACAGACCAGTCACCATGCCCATTCTGTCTCTTTCTCTTTGGCTCCTTTTCCCTGACAGTCTCTTCATTCTCTGCTCATGAACAGTTTCCTGTGTTAAAAGTTCCTTTCTGTTCATAATTTTTTTTCCCTCAGCTCCATTAAACTCAGTGGTGTGCTTGGCACCAAAACTCACACACACATCCCTGTACATATGACTCCGCTGCATGTGCCCATTGTGTGTGTGATCTGTGGAGTGTTCCTTCAAGCTGCATGTTGTAAAGAGATCTCATCTTGCTCCATCCATAAATTAAATGAAAGTTTGCATATAGATATATATTTGTGCTCCTGTTTATTTTTTTCTCTGTTTTTAGATCAAGACACTAGAATTTTTGAGGCTCAAAAGTTGCATATGCAAGTTAGGACAAAGATCTAGTATTAGTGGATTCAGGGGTTTTTTTCCTGTGTAATGGTAGGAAGATCATGTCTTTTGGCAAAATTTCAATATGAAAGAAACTAAAGAAATAAAAAAGATTCATTTTTATTATGTCATACGTGAGTTCTAGGATTAAAATAAAACAACCTAGCAAGTGACATATGAGAATGAGCAAGACTTAAGGATTTAAAATCTAATTGTAAAAGTAAACTCAGTATTCAAGTGGAACCATTATTAGGCTGTATATGGCTTGAAGGATGGCTTAGAATATGCTAGAAAACCTTTGTGATCCTGGGGAAATGATTGATTTTGTCAGAAAAGAAACCTGTGCCTAAAACCTTTCAGGTATTTGTAAACATTTTTATTTTCAAAGACAATCAAAGAGCATTAAAAACTCTAGAATCAGAAGTGATGAAATATCTAATAGGGGAAGTAAACCTAGTCCATCAGCTTTTAGCATATGATAAATCTTTGCCTTTTTGAAGAATACTGGCATAGTTCCTTGGGATAGCACATTGTTACCTAAGAGATGAGTTCAGATGTCTGGTATCTGGATACTGCTACAGTAAATAAGAGGCAGTTAAATGATTGAGCTTAAGATAAGAGGATTAGTGACATGTCTACTCTAGCTTTTAATTCTGGGGTATGTGTTATAATAATAAAGCTGAGTGATCCATAATGCCCAAGTTGCCTTGTCAATCACGAAAAAATTGCTTCATGGAATACTTTTATTTACTAATAATGTATGAACTAACTAGAATAACATACTTACAATGCCATTAGGTAGCTTGTTCTTGTTACTGCTGCTTGGCAGAAGCTGTGTCTGCATACATATTTATACCTCAGTTAATTTTTACTTGACAATTCAAATAAAGCATTGAAGAGACAGGATCTCTTCCATATGCTTGAACTTCAAGTTTTGATTTCTTTATCACAGAATTCAAATAAGCTTCTGTATTTTTCCATGTAGAGATTGAAATGTTTCTCTTCTCATGTTTTGTTTTTTTATTTCAATGCAAAACTGGGTAGCTATAGGTAATACTGGAGGCATGCCTGTTCCACAAGAAGATGATCACAGTACTTAACAGTGAGAGAAAAAAGATATGGCTAGCTGGCTGTAAAGAGATATGGATAGCTAGCTAACATATGATTTATTTCATTGCTTTGTAACTGGTGGCATTGGCAGTCTGTGGTTGTCTGTCAGATCTGTGAAGTTTGTTTCCTTTTTCTTGAAAAGAAAATAAAAATGTTCTACCAGAATCTAATTTTGTAGTGAAAAAGAACATATCAGATTATACCTGCCAACAGCATTTCTAGCTATTTGTAAAATGTATTAGAGAGCCTTTGAAATACCCTCATCATCTTCCCACCCCCATTGCATGTTTGAAAGACTGTGCTCAAAAGGAAACGTCTTCTTCCTCATTTGCCACAACTGCAGTAGCAAGCGAAGAAACCTCGCCCAGCCCACATGGTTGTCTCATGAGAGCAACAAGAATTCCTGTTTTTCTAGGGAGACATCCTGTCTAGGGGTCCTTGGGGCAGGCTTTTCAACGTCAGGGCAGTACAGCAGTAATGGGATCTGCAGTACCCATGAGAAGCACAAAGGGTTTCTTGAAGGAGATTTACAGAAACTGGACCGCACACGAGGGAGCTGAGTGAGATACACATTGTCCCCACATTTTTGTCCTATAAATTTCAAGACTGTGGAAAGGATTTCCACGTAAAAGGATTTGTTTATGTGAAAGTACAGGGGTGTTTCTAGCTGTAGTTACCACAAGCCCTGCAGCTGTAACTGTTAAATGTCACCTAGCATTTTCTGTTCAGTGCTTTTTCCTCACTTCTTTGCTCAGAACCAAAATAATTATATTTGAGATTAAGAAATTACTTTCATCTTTTAGCATTTGAGGAGATACATAAGCGGCAGTGGGAAGGTCAAGGATGGCATTTTCGGGTTTCTTTACATTGGAAGTTGATGCTTCTTGCATAATGAAAATTTAAAATCTTGGCTGCATTCCTGAATATCGTTACCAAATTTGAAAGGTCTGCCTCTTCACAAATATCATGATAATACAGCTCAGCTTTCAAGCCAATTCTGCTTGCACTCATTTCCTCCATCCTCGTCATCGTCTTGCCTCTTACTGGTGCAGTTGATAAACAATGCATTATTAATTTCTCTTTGTCCTTCCTTTCTCCTTCCTTTTTCATATAAAAATAACAGGTCTACCATTTAAAGGATTATAGGCTAGTTACCCTAAATATCTTGACAGCCAGTCCAAGTTGCTTTTGCAGCCCGTAGCAAAGAGAACTTTTCCTTGCACTTAAATACTTACAGTGTAGTTGTCCTTGAGTTATAGAATAAGGTAACCTAGTGTAAAAGCTACTGTGTGATTTTGATTCTTAGAAGCCAAAGCAGGGAAATCAGTGTTTAGTCAATACATAGTTATCAGTGGTCCAATAATATAGTAGCTAAGGAATTCAAATTTGGGGGATAGTGTTTAGCTTTCAGTGTTACCTTACAAAAGTAACTAACTTGAAATCTACTCAATTGACCCTGTTGTTCAACAGACAGAGAATATCTAATATCTTACACCTGTGTGCGAGGAAAAAAGATTATGTATACATGAAGCACAGTAGTACTCATGATACTGTCTCCATGTTTTCATAAAAAATTTGGTTTAACATACAATTGAAATCATGTAGAATGTTATCAAAAAACTTAACACATAAAATTTGATTGTATGATCTTAACTTCAAAGTTGAATAAAAAAATCCATCTTTTTGAGAAATACTGAAATAATTTGCAGTTTGTTTCAGTATTTTGTAAGAGACACTTCATCTAATAGGTTTAAATTGGCCATATTTGGTATTCACTTGGCCCTCATATATTTTGTTCTCTGCATTCTGATAAAATAGCATGCTTGGAATCATGATTAGGGTGTTCATTCTGTCAGGCATTTACTTAATTGTGGAAATATGTCTGAGCTACTTGTATTTGAATTAAAGTATTTCCATTTGTGATTTAGTGGAGCAGCCACTACTTTGCTGGATATTATTAAGACTGATTTCCATAGAACGCCCTTTTTACGACCCATTGTAATTACACATCCAGCTGCAAGAGAGAGCTCTGTATTGCACATTCTTCATACATTAAATTCTTGGTTTAAATCAAATGCAGCAAGATCTATCAGAAGTTTTGTAAAGTAACTGATACTTAGTGATTGGGAAGATTTTCTTTTTTTTGTAAAAGAGGCAAAAGCTTATAACACAAATTAGTTTTATACTACACACCTTAATGTCTAGATGATCTCTACATTTTATAAACAAGTTAAAAGCAGTCATAAAATAATCCTAGTAAGTTTCTTCTCCTTTATGAAGTTAGCACCATAATAAAATATACCTATTTCTTAAGATGTGCATTCAGTACCCAGCAAGATTTGTTGCAGTGTTCTGGGTCGCATTCTGTTCTCAGCCATTCCACTGTAAAAGTGGAAAAAATAGACTGAAATCTTTGATTGATTAAATTGCAACTTCATGGAATATTTTATGTCAAGAGATTTACTCCAGTTTTGTACTGCATTTCTGAAAATACAGTTTGTTTATTAACACAAAAAACAACAGCATAAATTTGAGAAGGAGTTTTGCTATTTACCTCGATTGTTTTTGCTTTACAATGCATCTGAGTTGTAGCAACATGTACTGGACAGACTTTCACATTAATTTTTTCTCCATCCTGGACCATGTAACATTGATTTAGATGTACTCTGACGTGCTAAAACTTGAAGTGCTGTTTTGGGCAATGTAAAACCCACTATTTCGTAGTTGAGACTATTTCCTAGTTGAGTCTGTAATAACAAACCTATGTGCAGACATGTCTGTCTACAGGTTTGATACACTATTTCAGAAGTTTATTCTTGTCTTGATACTTCTGGGCAACTTTGCATTAGTTGGAGTTGTGGATAGTTATCCAGGGGAGAATAAGCACCTGTGTGCTGTAAAGTCAAAGCCATATTGCAGTGCTGTTGCAAGATAAGTGACAAGGAAAGCAGAATGAGAATGGATCTGACTTTCCAAAGTGAAATTCTAAGCCTGTTTTTATGTGATGGCCCCAATGATTGTTGTACCAATTGTTCAAGGATTCCGGTCCCTTTCTCAGCTGGGCAGAATGCAAAACAAGGAAATGTTCCTACTTTCTACAGCACTGGCTGAATGCATTTCAATGGGCTGAAGTGTCACTTGTGATTTATTGCCCATTTTCGTTCTTTTATGTGTTATATTTGTCATTTTTGCAGTGACAGTTTCATCTATAAAACAGTATAGTTACAAGAAAATGTTAAGAGGATACAGGAGTGCCATGGGAGTTGCTGTTTCCTTTTCTTCCTTTTATTTCCCTTAGTATGTTATAGAGTCAAATGTCAGGTTTTCTGTAAGACAGTGCTGCCAAAGCATCTATGCTTTTAAGCATAAGTACATTTTCCACAGAGCAACTGAAGAAGAGCTGAAGTTAAACAATAAGACAAAGAAGGCCTAAAAATAATGCTAATAACATTTCCCAAATGGTGAAATAACCCATAATACAAATGCAAGCCATTGCTATCTGTACACAATAAAGAGCCAAACTTGATTAGAAGTCAGTTATCAGTGTGATTATATTTGTTATATTAAATACTGCACTTCTTGTTTTAAAATAATCATTCCTTTAATGTTCTCTGGAAATGGGGCCTTTCCAACTCGCATGCATAAGTAGAAGAAGAGGGAGGATAAACTAAGTATCTAAGTAACTAAGATATCAGCAGTTTTTCTCTGGCCATTGATGCTTCTGGTTGGCCAAGGGGGTGTGGGTTCTTCTGCTGTCCTGGTGCTGCATGGCCAGAGCCACTGTGTTACACACCTGGGACAGAAACAGCTGGAGAAGATCCCATGAACTAGAGGAAAGTATCAACCTTTCCCTGCCTTTAGGAAGGACAAGTGGCCTAATTAGGTATGTTTACCGCTGTAGCCTAATTAGGTATGTCTTTTATTCAGGGCAGTTAAAAAGTTGGTTGCCACAGAAATAAGAGTCAGTCACTGCAGGAGCTGTGCTACATCCCCCAAGTACAAAACCATTCTGGAAGTTGGAGTATTCCAGTTCATACCTGAGAGAAAAATATGATTCCAAGTGTCTAATATCTCCTTCGTGACAAGAGTCATCCAAATTTAATGTAAGCCACTAAAGATGGGTCTGTTTGGTTCATCCTAGCTTGAAAAATAATTTGTTCTCTTAGTAATGTGTAATCTTCATGTCAGGATGTCTGTGAGGCTGAGGTTGGGCTGGGAGGAGAGGGAGCTTTTCTTAATCACATTACAGAGAATGGAAGCATAAAACCCAGTCATGAAAGTAATCATATGAATGAAATGACCAGGATAAATTCTTAACAAACTGAATGAATCTGTCATCTGTTTAGTACTGGTTCTGGTCAGTATCACACCTACTTCAAAATGTTTCAGCATCAGCAATGTACAGAGAACAGAAAACCTGAAACTATGCAAAAATAACAGTAGGTAATTTTTAGAGCATAACTGTCATATAGTGTGTTACTTCATTTCTGTATTAAAAAAATATGCCTCTGATTTTTACATTTGAAACAGAGTTTTGTATGTATTACAATGAAAAATTAAGGAGATACAAGGGAAGACAAAGAAACTCAGAGATATAAGTAATAACTAAAAAAACCCTGTGAATTTCAGTGTTTACCATCTGTAGTTTCTGACTGTATTCATAAAATGCTAAGCAATTTGAATTTTAACTTGAAATAAAATGTGGGACCAGATGTGGGTAAAATAATCTGTAGTTCTTGGAGTCTGCAAATCTGGTGTTTGTACCACTGGAGACTTTGAGAAATGTTGAAGGCAATGTTATGTGGATTGCCTCTGTTTTAATGTACAGGTGAGAATTCAGATATGTTACAGTTCAACAGAGTAGTGCAGCAAAGAGAGTAATACTGTCAACTTTAAGCTAAAGTTACAGAACATACTGTCTTGGGCAAAATAATGTTTCAGCAACTCATCCAGTTTAGTTTCATTGAAATAGCTCAAATCTGAATAAGTATCTAAGCCACATTTGTCTGCTGGTAGTAACAGTTCAGCACTGTGCAAGCCATAACTGCAGCTATTGACGTGTTTTTAACATCATCTTCAGACAATATATTGAAAATGTCTGCAAGAACCTCTGATTTTAGAGCCCTGAGAAAGACACTCAGGTGTATCTGTGCATTTTCAAGTCTTCATTTTTCAAAAATTTTGAATTTTCATTTCCTTCCCTTCATCTGATTTTCTATCAATGCTGAGCACTAAGAAGGTTTTGTGTACATAGAAAATTCCCGTGCAAATGAAAGTTGAGTCACAGTTTTCCATAAAAATGAACAGAAGTTGGTGTCTTGCATGGTTTTAAGCTGTCAGGAGGAGAAATAAGTACTATCAGTTTCTGTTTAAACTTTTGGGTTCACATTGGAAGAACAAAGTAAAAAATAGAGGAAAATAGTAAATTCTAATTGGTCAGGAGCAAACAAAGCATTCTATAAACCTTTTTGAAGCAAAATAGTTGCACTTTTCAGTATGCCCACAGCAGTAGACTGCTTCTGGTTATGAGTCAATGTGTCAATAATTAAAAGTGAAAAGAGCTTACTATAAAAATGACTGTTCAGAGCATTCTTAATCAAGTAGGACAAGTGGAGATTTTCCTTTAACCCCTAAAACCTCCAGGAAATAAATGAAAACCCAAATGTAAATCAGTGATAACTATTCAGAGGAGGCCTAGTCTATTCTTGTCCCTGTACTAGGATATTGGTGCATTCAACATTATTTCAGTCTGAATAGGTTTTTTATTGGCAATACTATAAAAATTTCTGAAATGTGAACAAAAGAACTGCTACACTGTATTGGCACAAAGACAGATTTAGAATTCTGTGGAATTATATTTCGTTTGTTGTGCTGATTCTGCTTTCCAGTTCCTCTAGCTGACCTTCCTGTCCCAAGACAGTGTTGACTCTGAAATGCTTTAAAAGAAGTTTTGAGTCTTTTTTCCTACTTTTTATAAATTTATCACAAACATATTTTTCTATTTTATATTTCTTCATGCAGCATTACATGTATAATTCCATTTATTTGTTAGTAGAATGAACTATGTTCATTCTATGTTCATAACTATGTTATGTTTTCTTCCAGGAAAATGTGTGGGTAGTGAAAAATGAGAAATAAATTCCAATTGTGATTGTTTTTGAAGGATTTCTGAAGAATCCTTCATAAGGATTGCAGTGGGAAGGAAGGTTGGTAGTGGAAGTCACCAGGGATGTCAGCCTCATATGTGAGCCAGTGGCAGAGCTGGCAAAAACAGCCATGAGTGTTCAGACCTCCCACAGGGATACCTATACTGCATTACCCTCTGCCTCTCTCCTCCTAATGGCAAAGTAACCAGGCCTTCACTGACTTTCCACTTGGACTATTCATTTGTGTTCCTCTGCTTAAGTCCTTGGCTGACCGTGAGATCAGAAGATGATACCTCACTCTGCTACTTCTTACCCATAGCTTCAGGTTGCTTTGTTCCCATGCTGGATGTGTTCCCTTGCATTCAGGGATGGAAAATAAAACAGGTCTGTTTGTCCAGGCCAAAAGCATCTAGTGTTGTAGCTGAGTTTTACCCCGAGTAGGTCAGCTCCAGAAACGTTACTGCGATCTGATTTCACATCTTCTCTGCTTGGTAGAAGGCAGTTGAGTACTAGAAAACCACATTTTGTCTCCCCTGAAGAGGGCAGAGTCCTCTTCAGTCTTCAAATGCATACCTTTCCTGTTTCTAGAAAACAGCTGAAATAAATTCTCAGTGGTGTTGGATATTGCTTGTCGTGTCTCAGTACACTTTCAGGAGTAGATCTAGTGTTGAAAGCATGGGAGTCAACAAGAGGTCTCCTTCAGAAAAAGGTGAAAGTCACATGCATGTGGTGGGTCTGATGGTAAATTGTCCACTTCTTCTGTAGGGATGGCCTGAAAGTGTCTCATCATATTGGTCATTGTTGTGTTTGTGTAGTCAGAGGGGAGTTGGTGAAGAAGCCCAGTTTTGTCTTTCCACAGAAGTCAGGAGGATTTCAACTTTTATTTCAGTGGTGGGAACTGTTTTCAGATATGCTGCCATGGGGCTTTTCAATTTGTTGGCATAGAGGTCTGTGATGTGTTCCATAGTGGCTGCTTCTTTGGCCACACATAGTGAATACTTATAAATGTGTAACCATCCTTTTTTTCTTCATACAACAGACTAAAGTGTGTGGAAGTACCCTTTAGGGTCATTTGAAAGCTTAAGGTTCCAAAGACTTTATACTTTTTTCCCTTAGTAAATTATTTATTTCCTAGAAAGAGATACACTGTATCTGTATATTTGAGACTTGTTAATAATTTCTGGTTATGGTACAGCTATTGAGTGTGCTTTAAACATCCCCTAATGATTTCAATGCTGTTAAAGTGTGAGGGCTTGTGCTTTTTTCTCAAATTAATGAGGGCTTCCAGCTCCTTGGGTGCCCACAAAAGATGAAAATTTTTATGAATTTTAATTATTTAAGTTTCTTTGCTTAAAAGAAAAAGCCAAAAAGGAGCTAGTAGAAAGGATGGTGGCTTTGTTTCAAAGGAGAAATGAGCTGTGTATCAACACTTGCTTGTTTAAGTTTTTTTTTAAAAAACAGTCTCCAGAAAAAGTCCAGACTAAATAGTCTGGATTAAAATCCTGTTAAAAATAGATTGTGATGAGACCAAAAGTCAAACTGGGAACTTCATTTGTTTTAGGCATGTTTTGTAAAGAATGTTGTTATTCCTGACAACCAGAAATGCAGATGTTTAACCAAAATAGTCTTTCTGCTCACATACACCAACATGAATCATCCACCAGTGAGAGACACAGTTCATGTGATAGTCAGTTAAATGAGTTGTATTCATCAGTGAAATAGCTCTTTGCATGTCTTTTCATGTTGTTCTTTGTCACTTATATTTACATTTTCCTAAAGAATATCATAAACAAAATTAATTATTCATAACTATTGCTACACAGCAGAGCCTTATTTTGATACTCTCTTCTTATCACAGACATTCTAACAAGGCTGTATTTTCCTCTATTTAAAAAACACCAAATAAAAAATGTACCAAATCAACATGCTGGTCCTTGGGAAATACAGAAACCTTTTTCTGGGCAAAGAGGATCTGTACACAGCAATATGTATTGTGATGATGATCATAAATTGCAAAGAAAATACTTTCCTGCTAAAATGTAAATGCTTGCCCTCCTTCCCAGACTTCAAAAAAATAGAGTCACGAGCATGACATCATAGGAGGGAAAGTCAGACTGTGTTGATTTCAACACTTAAATGACTCCTATGCTTAGCAAAATAGAAGGAAAACATTGTCTCTGCCATATGAGCATTTCCAAGAGAAACCAGGAACAGAAAGGAACAATATTGTAAATAGAGAAGTAAACAGACCTTACTCTTGCCACATTTCCAAAACTAATATATTCAAGACATGGGCTAGAGAGAAAACTGAAAAAATGCTGATTAAAACCACCTTCTGGCACAAAGTGTACCCTGCCCAACAAGACCTTGTAATGTCCACCATATGGACAGAAACCTGGAGTTTTGAAGGAGAGCGAGGAACGCTGATTGGAAAGCTAACAATGAGAATGGCAAGGGAGAACTCACTCTCCTAGCTGGAGTTCTACCAGGAGTAATAAAACAAAGACTTTGTTAGCAGAATACGTGCTGGCTAGCAGATGAGGACTGAATGCCAGTCACTTAGAGTATAAACAGAAGAGCCAGGTGGTAATTCATTTCATCTACAGATCTGTATGTGTTTTGGGTCTTCTCCAAGACAGGCTCAAATCCTGGCATCTGGAATGAACTTGAAAACATGTCAGACTGGCTTGTCCCTCACAGCATCAGTAATGCTGCTGCTGCAGATTTATAAATAAGGGTATCATTTTTTGCAGTCATGGGTGAGATGAAGGGAGAAATGGTGTTTCTGGAGGAAACAGGACATTTTGCACTGCTGCCCTGTTGCAGTGTGTTTTGGGATTAAGGATTGGGTTTCCTGTTGGTCATTTGACATTTGTAAGGACCTACCTCTGTGAAGCACCTGTTTTCATACCAAGATAGACATATCATCATTATTTCTAACTTTGTCACACTGCCTTTTATCTCAGCCCTTTACTTTCAGCAACTCTGCTTTTCCTACCTTTATGTTAATGAACCTTTATGTTGCTTCCTTCCTTGAAACACCCCAACCAACATCATCAATTAAAACATTTGTAAGTCCCTCAAATCCCTCCTGAGGATCTGTTTCTCCTGTGGTACTAACTGGAAATGCTGAGTGATACCAGCTAATTAAAAGAGCAGGAAGGGTAGAACTATTCGGGTATTGCAAATACATCTTTTTAGGGGGTTTTGCCTCCCCCTTCCCCCTGTGATTGCTACACCTGCCTCCTACAGCCTAGCTCAGCTAGGTTGTGTGCTTTTAGTGGCCAAGATTACTTAGCTGTGTGCCTGCCCTGTTCTTAGCACAGTGGGGCTCCCAGTCTGATTTACAGCTTCTAGCTCCTACTATCAGACAAATAATAGGAAGTAATGATGATAGTAGCCTCTGTAATTCATGTTGTCCTTGGAGAGCGTGGAGAGAGTCTTTAAAGCCAAGTTTTCAGTCTTCTCACTTTGTGGCAGGGACAGTAGGAGCCTAGTGATGGGTGTTCCAAGGAAGCATCATACCTCTCTGCCTCTCTTCTGCCTTGTACCATTTGGCGTGATTTCTGCCACCTCATCACAGTGCAGCTGTCACACAGGGTATAATGTTTCATTTTCCTGACTCACTCTGTAGAATAACTCAAAAGTAGGTGCTGAGATATGATAGTTGAATCTCACGGCCTGCATAAAAAAATCACAGGGCAGTTACTAACTCAAAAGTTGGTTTCAAATTTGACTGGAAAATGGGATGATCTGAACTAACTGTATTACTATCTTAAGGCCTTGTAAGGTTAGCCGTTACATCAGTTACTGGAGCACCTGTGGATGAAATGGAGTTGGAAAGGCTTGCAAGCCTTGCTTGGTAAGAGGCTTGCAAGCGTCTTTCTTTGCGAGTGTAAAGCTGCAGAAAGGAAGCACAAGAGGCAGGAACTACGGTCAGCCTTGAGTGGGAGAAATAAAATGGAACTGGTCTAGTTAATTAATAGAAGAGATTATTTTTTGACTCAAATAAAAAACCTGGATTTTTTAAAGACTGCTTTAGATGAAACAACCTTAAGCTAGTTTTTACTAGTAACAGCTTAAATCTTACACCTCCCTTTTTAAGTATAACCAGGAGGGCCTAGACTTTTAAGCCAGGATTATTTTATAGGTTATTCTGTTCTGTAAAATAGTCCGTCATTTCTAAGTACATTTTTTGTAGAAAAGAAATACTGAAAAGCAAGGCCAAACTTCGTTCATTTACAAAGAGAAGGAGAAA
>NW_005054443.1:1416512-1441663 GCF_000277835.1 Geospiza fortis
TGTTTATTCAGTTTGGTAGAGGTCCATTTCTTTTACTGGAAAACATTTTCATTTTTCTTGAAAAACAAGACAGTGCTTGCCTCAGAATTAAAGGAATGATTATTTTTCTCACATAATTCATTCACCTTAGCTTTCATTATGGTGAAAAGTAGTTCTGCTACAACCTTTTCTATCCATAAGCTACCTGCAAGAGATTCTTCTTTATGAAGTTTTGAGGCTGATTATAGCCTGGTACTTGTGCCTTCTGAGTGAGAAAGGAAAATTTTCCACCAAAGGAAGTGCAGAACTGGAACTACTTCAAAGAGAGAGTCAGAGTTTTTTTAACCCAGTCTTCTAACTTGTTGTGTGGAAATAGAAATTTAGATGCACAAAGTCATTTAAGAATTTGAACTCTGGCAGACACTAATGCAGCAACTAGAATATAATTCAGTTCTCATTCTGAAGAGGGAGTAAGATGCCATGAAATGGCAAAGTAATGACTAAACTTCAGAGGAGATTCCAATATTAAGAAAAAGTTAATGGAATACGTCTGAGAGTAAAAACTAAGTGAAATACTGTCTTTGGATGTTTCATGGGTACTACTTAAAAATATTATCACTGAGGCTTGCAAAGTATGGAACAAAACACGATCCATGAGGAAAAGTCAGTCCAGCTGAATCCCATTCTTTCTAAGCGAAGGAAAAGAAACATATTTCACATTTTAAATGCTACTGTTGGGAGAGCCACAAAGAATGGGAAATCAGTCAGTAAAATTGTAGTTGCTGACATTAACTAGAAAAGTAAATATCTAAGGGTATGGAACCAAGCAATGTGATTGTCTTCTACTGTATTCAGCAGAGGAAGCCTGGGGAAATACTTTGCTGGGTTTTGCAGCACCTTAGGGTTTATCTTTAAGTGTATCTCTGTTTTTCACTTCTGGCAGGAAGCACTCTAGCTTGTTTTCATCAAGTAAAGACTTTCCAAAGTCAGCACCTTAATCTTTTTTAAACTGGCAGGAAACATCTCCTTGTCCTTTCATTTTCTAAGCAGCTCCCTTGAGCTGTCCTCCAGTCACTGCTCTTTAGTGACCTATTGTCTTTCTAGAGGTGCACCACAGGATATATGTCAGTTTAGCCTTGATTCTTGCAGCTCCACTAGCAAGAGCTGGTGTTTTCGCACTGTGTTCAGCTTCTGTTTTCTGAGATTGCCCAGACAATCTCAGAGAACAGAAGTGAGGATTTTTTATGCAAGGCTTGAAGTCAGTCATTGTATGCAAGGGTAGAATCAAAATCTTAAAAGAAAAACAAACAAAAAAATCCAAGTAAGTCATTAGGTCCACTGTTGTGAGGAAAATGCAGTGGGCATAGCTCAGTTGCTGGCATCAACTTAATGACCTGTTTTCATTAAATACAGATATTTTACTGGAGGCACAGAATTAGTCTCCTAGCTATATATTCTTAAAGGCTCCAGGGTGACCAAGGACATTAAAAATTACTGTGTCAGACAAAGAGGTTGCAAGAATGGTAATAAAATAAAGAAATAAACCACCAAGACTAGATCATCATGATAAAATAGTGTATCAGTAGCACTGTGAAATGAAAGATTACATTTCACTCAATATTTTTAGCACCTGTCAGTTCAGCAGAGTAAAAGAGAAATCAAAGCACCTTTTTTTTTTAAGACTTGCAATGGTACTTTTCCACATCTCTCTTGAAAACATGGAAACAAAACCACATGCACAAATGGACATTACAGTTTATCAGGAGGCAAAATGAATTTCAGAACTACTGCCCTGAGTTGCCTTGCTCCCCTTAGGGACAGCTCACCCTTCTCTCCATGGTGCCAGTGCAATTGCCTGTGTGAATATGGGTTAAAAGTCAGTTAAGAATTAATTATGAGGTGAGAGGAAAATACCATTCAATCAACCTCTACCTATCAGACAGAAACACAGGAGAACTAAAGTGGCATTGCTTTTCATAGTTAACACACTTCAGTATTTAATATTAAATCCTGCATGGTATGTTTATTAAATGCCAGGAAGAGTCAGTGTCAGGGCAGCAGCTGTTGATTACAATGCTAGATGGTACAAGTTAGCAGAATTCACATGGGACTATGAAGAATTATAGTGGGATAAAAGTAAACTGAATGAAGAGGTAGTACCAACTCAAATTTCAGTCTTGATAAGTGCTAAAATGTAAATTTGAATGGCTTTTAACTTGTAAAGGGTTCAAAGCTGAGCACCACACTGAAGAAAGGGATGCATGTTTCACTGTAAACAATACACAGTAAAAAACTTCCAGTGTCCATCTGATGTTGAAATAAAACCAAGCAGGAGTATAGAGAGTGGATTGGAACACAGCAATTTCCTAAAATCCAGTTGTAGAAAAACTGAGATACATTAGATGAATAAGCAGCATTAAATAAAATGCAGAAAGGTAATCCCAAATTTCTAATGCTAAAAGACTCAAGGAAAGTTCAAGAAGGATGAAAGTTCTTTTCATTTACCCAAATAGATTTTGGAAACCACTAAGAACAATAGTGGAGCAACATTTTGTCAGCAAATAAATAATCTGCTGAATGGAAATGAAGAAGAATTGAGATAATGCTAATAATTTGTTATAATAATTAATGATAGGGGTTTTTAAAAGGCTTGTTAAACATCATGCTTCCAGTTTAAGGCAGCCTCTATTGTGTGTAAGGCTGAGTCCATCACTGTGAGAAGCTGTATCCTATTTTTAACTCGGCATTAAAATTCTTTTCATAGACAATTTGAGCTGATTCCTCAATCAGATAATCAATACATTATGCAATATGGGAGTTTGAGTGTCCTGATGCTAGGCTCTGTGCCACTTCCTGTGTAGGCTTTCTGTAGAGATTTTGCATTTTTGTGGATTCACCAGCTTGTTCAATACTGCTGTCAGGATAATGCTTTGTGTGATGGAAGGCATTTCATGAAGTTTGTGCTCCATCATATGTAGAAAATGTGTGTGCTGTGAATATGATTTTCTCTCCTCTGTGTAGTGTAAGTGTAGCTGGTTCCACTGAACTGAGGACCACGAGCTGCTAAAGAGAGACATGGCACTGAGATAGAACACATTGGATAGTACTGTGAATGGTTGCCTTTACTTAATTTCACTGTTTAGCACTCATATTCCCAAAACTAATGCTGGAAGCCTTAACATAAGGAATGAAACCATAAGGCAGAAACTGTTTTTAGCAAGTCATTACTGATGACTCTTCCAGTTGGCTGGGGTAACCTGAAGGAGATAATGAAGGGTAGGCTTTGGAAGGAACTAGTCTTAGAAGCTACATCTGAAAAGATACTACATGCTATTGACTTTAGATTCTTTCTTTCTTGGGTTTTAGATTTAAAAGAGAGCTTTGGAGTCCTTCATATGCCTTACCATTTGCATCATACTTGACTCACTGCTTCCTGTTGGCCAAGTGCAGCCCAACAGCTGCTTTTTGCATGAAATGCTCTAGATGTCTTCTGAATATCTACTGCAATACTGAGTGCTGTGAAGAGTACAGCAATATAGAATTTTTAAATTTTTTTATATAGGATACAGGAAAATAAAAATAGAACTGTTTATTCATACAAAGTAAGGATTTTACCAATTGAGAAAAGTGTGTGTGTATTTCTATCAAATTAATATTCTTGTGGGACTAAGCGCAGGGACAGCAAGCACATCATCTTCTCTGATTTAGCACTCATGTGAAGTACCTTGGCCAGAATTTTCCAAAGAACCTGGTTCCTGCAGTTAGCTCTAGATATGATTTGATTAGTGGTTATCACCTTTTCTGGCAGGTTTTTCTGGCATTTCTCTTGGCAAGGAGTTTTGAAGATGTAGGCCAAAAGTGTAACTGTGGGCACTCAGAAATACTCTTCATCTTAGAATATCCTGGTTAAAATTGAGAAGAAACATTGGAAACCTTTTCATTTTTCAGAAAATAGCTCTTCGTGTAAATTGGCCATTAATTTCCTTCCTTTCCAGAAGGAGAAAGTGAAGAAACAAGTAAAATATAGTTGGAGCTGTCAGAATCCTCTCTGAAACCCAGTTAGTGGTACAAGAATGTGGTCTTAAAAGATTACAGTTCACTTAGGCTTTACTCTTTCTTCTCGCTTCCCAAAAAAGCTATACCAGGAAAGCGATCCCTAAATCCCTGTGTCCATTTTATGGCATGGTGCCTCAAATGATGAATGCTGACGCGTTTTGATTTAAAAAAAAAATGCAAGTCCATAAAAATATAAAATCAGCTTAGTGAATTGAATGTTGCTTCCTAAACGTTTTTTCATCCTGAACTCATTTGGTAGGGGAAATGGATATTTCATCAGACATGGATTTGACGTTCCATCACATTATACAGTAAACAGTACAAACGATGTTATTTTTTTTTTAATGGAGAAGCTGGAGGAGCTAAGACAGTAGCTGCTGTAAGGCACTGGTTATCTCATTTAAACAGATATTAAATGTAGGTGCCAGTGGTGTGATCATCAGCTGCTTCCCACTTTGTGAATAAATTGCTTAGAAGGAGTCTTTTTTCCTACCAGATGTGACCTAGATTTAGATTTCCAAAGGCAAAAAAAAAAAAGTCTATTGTGTAAAAAAACAATTGTGGGTAAAATGCATGGTAAATGAGCTTATCTCACTTTTCCAGGTGTTTAAGCTAATATGTTACGGAATTACAGCTTCATTTATGAAAAATAATTGAGGAAAGTGTTCCAGCAAATCAAATTTGGATAAAGGCTTAGTATAGTTATTGTGTTGTTAGCAAGTTTCTAAATGGAAGAAAGAAAAGGGAGCCAGCACAGATAATAAAAATATAGAAATTTGTGAATCTGTGAAGAGGCTCCTGTGAAGGGTCAGGGCTGGCAATGGTATCCCACCTATATTGTGGTCCTACACAATATCTTGGAACAATATAAATAATTATATTCCCAGCAATGCATATAAAAGCAGAAATTTTTCTTAAAAGACCAAGCATTTATATCTGTTGGCGCTGGATAAGATTAATGACGTTAGTAGGTTAAGTGTATAAACATCAAAAGAATAACACCTTTATTCTTTTCCTCATTCCCATTTTTCTTTTGTTAATTCCGTAGGGGCTGCCACTCGAAAACCAGACCCGGAGCCTGAGAAGCAGACAGACCACACTGTTAAAATTGCTGGAGTCATTGCAGGCATCTTGCTGTTTGTCATTATATTTTTGGGAGTCGTGCTGGTAATGAAGAAAAGGTGAGCAATTAGTGGATGTTTTCTATGTCCATATTCATATTGCATCTCCTACAGCAGTACTCAGTTTGATATTGGTGAAAATATCCAGCCACCTTCATATCCACATAGAATTAATGTTTGTGTCTTTGTTTTATATATAACAACTCGAGGTTAATGATTGTAGCACTCCTTACATCAGTCCTGCATGAGGGACTCTAATAATCAGAGAGTATCTGGTCCTGTGTGAGTCTCCACCCTATTTGACAGATCAGCTGGAAGCTAGATGTACTTTCATTTTTGCATGTAGAAGAAATCCTTAGTCAGACAGGGGCTAGAGCTAAGGTAATTTGTGCTAAGAATGAGGTCTGTATTGTTCTGCATAAACTTCATCCCTGAAACAACGGAAAATGTTACAGTGGTGCTGAATGTTTCCAAATGCTGGTTCACCACACTCACACATTGAGATTATTTTGCCTTGAATATCATTTGAAAACAGCTACATTATTAGAAGTGAAAGGCTTTTAAAACTGTTTGTCTTTCTCAGCACTGTAAGATAAAACAGTAAGAGGAAAAATATAGCTAGGGAGGTGGCACAGATATAAAAAAAACTCTATATGATCTTAGAAGCTTAGTCTAGATTGGGAGAAATCAGCAAATAGAATTAAGGTTTTGGGTTCTGTAATGAGCAATGTGAGATTTTCATCTGTTAGAGGTGGGGTTGGGAATGTACAAGAGCTGTGTAAAGGGGCTGAGTGACAAATTCTCCTTCCACTTCAGCCACACTCTCCTTACTGTGTCCCATAACCCCTCACCTCCTTGCTATTCCCCTTGAATTATCCCCTTTTTTTTCCTCTGAGAGCAATCCTGGCCTGATTTGGCTCATCCCAACCCTGTGTGGTTTAATTGTATGTTAACTAGTTCGGCAGGTCTGAGATGTCCAAACCCCTGAGCTGCCTGAATTTCTTCCAGAATTTGAACAGTGGAGGTGCACAGCAAAGGAGGCAGCTGTCTGACAGTGCCTCAGGGCAGGCAACAGAAGTAGCTGCTTTTCACTCTCCTTGAAGACAGAGGCAGGGCCATGAGTTAGAAGGGCTCTATGGAGAGAAAGAAGAGCTGTGGCCAGGGCTGGGGGCCAGGTCATGACAAGAGGTATGTAAAGAAGAGACTGAGATTTAAGCCCCAGGCTGAGTCTGACTGGGGCAATGGAATTGACCCATTAACCAAGTCTACTTAATAAAGTACAGTGTAACAGAGTTGAAGTCTGTTCTGACTTTGCAGTACTTTTTTCTTCCCACTTCCGATTTCTTGCATCATTCATACCTTCAATTTTAACAGTTGAACTCTCAAACTCCTCCCTAGGGCCAGACAGAGCACTTGGCATGCAGGGAGGAAGGCTTCTTGTATTTTCTGGCCAATCCTTCTTCACACAATTCCTGACCAGCATTCATCATACTCTCTGTTCAGTTCTGAGCCTCTCCTTAAGTGTTTCTGCCAAAGGTAGAATGTATTCACCCAAGGGAGACAAGTTATTCTTCATCTTGAAGGGAGAGCATTGCAAAATAATCCAAATAGTTGCAAAGTGAATAAGGTGTCCGGGTCTCTGGCTAAATGGATGCTATGCCTGCTCCTGCTTAATTCTCTAGAGAAAAACTCTTTGATAATCTAATTATTAGAGGCAGGAGGGCTCAGATCCTAAGTGTTTGCATTAATGCAGAAGGATGCTTGATTCCTTCTGTCTACCACAGTAGAGTAATTATTATTCATAGTAATTCTGTTGTTAAAGAAAAAGTGCATTTTGTGAGCTTCCTTGGTTTCTGGAATGAATCTGCTTGTGACAGAGATGGAACTATTGAAAATACAAGTCCAGGAATTCTCTTGCCAAATACACACAATTCCATTGTGTAGTACAGAAAGAATGATACCAATAACTTAAAACATGTCCCAGAATGATGCTGCAGCCTTGAACAAAACAAACTGAAATGAGTTGAAGCGAATATTAAAAAGTAAGGTTGGTTCATTTGTGTAACAGGATGTGACTAGGCTTTAATGAGAGTTTTGGGAGGTGGGTATATTGTGTCCCAAGCCTCTTAAAGCATCTGCTGTAGCATAAAAGATCTTGAATACAATTACACTCATGACTTAAGCAGAAGATGAACCGATTATTCAATAGATTGCTATTGGTGCATTAATTCACAAGGCTGCTGAAGGCCCCTATGGTTTCACCTTGGTTCAGTTACTGTGTATACATTATGCATTTGAAGAAAACTTATAAATCATGCCACAAGCTTAGTGTGACTGTAGCGATTTTGCAGTTCTGCAGTATTTTAGGTGCTACTTTGGGAAACAGTCTTATCAAGCTAGTGAGCCATTTGACTTCTGCACTTGATCATTTTATTTCATTTACTTTATCAGGAGCTTTACTGGTGTAAAGATCTGAGTGAAAAATAAAATAGCACCTTGTAATTCAGTGGCACTTTTCCCCTGAGAACCACTTTGTTCTCTGCACTATTATGTGCAGACACTCTGGGCTACAATGGTGGGTTTCATTGTGCTGAGTCTACGTGCTTTGAAACTTCTCTTGTTTGGAGCTGGCTACAGCAAAATCCCATTCACATTCTGCTATCCTAAGGCATATCCCAAAGCAAATGTGTTGTTCATTCTTCCACAGAGTCTTGTGTATTTGATCTTCAGTTCATACCGGCAGATGAAACTGACTCTGTCCTTGGGGCTTCACAGTGCTTAATTAACTTAATATCAAACTATTTATTTCCATTGTCAAGAGATTTGGAAAGCAGTTTCACTTGTGTTACAACCATGGCTTTGTCCAGCACATTCCTTAAGTAGCCACCTCATTTCACTCAACAACCATTCTTTGCTTGGTTGGTGCCAGGCACCACAGATTTTCACAGATCAATCTCTTGAACTTTTAATTCAGTAGCCAAGTAGAGAAGACCAACATTCAAGGAGGTTTTCAGTGCAGCACAGCCGTGCTTTGGATATGCCCATTATCAAAGCAGTATGTAAAGAAGTTCTGCAAATATTTATAGTCATTAAGCAGCATTGTTAATTTCACTATATAATTGTCTTCTGAAGCAGCTCTATCATGAACCAGAGAGATTAGGTGGCCTAGCAATTCAGTGCATAGTTTGGAGTCACTAGGTGAGGGTAAAAATGTCATGGATGCTGAAGCATTTTCTGTAGGGACACTCAGCTTTTGACTGAAGTAAAACAAATTTGTAAACTTGGCACATGGGGCAGGGGAGGACTGCTAGTGCTTTCCTCTTTATCTGTCCACTTGGTTGTTCATAGTTCTTTATCCGTTCTGATCTGTCTTTTCTTTATCCATTAGCATTCCTTCTTTATCCGTTCTGATCTGTCTTTTCTTTATCCATTATCATTCCTGCATAAAGGTGTTGTGTAATGTAGTCTAGGAACCTGCAAGCTGTTCCTAACACCAGTATGGTCATATCAATGAGATGATTCTTCTTTGTGAAGTTAGAATAGTACCAATAGGCTTTCCTCTCCTCAGATATGCTCTGTGTCTCTCACATAAGAATTAACACAAAGTTAGATGAAAACAATACCCATATTTCCCCAAAAATTGATCCACAATAAAGTGGATTTTGAGTCTGACCCTGAATGGTAAATCTTGGGCAAGACCCAGTCTTTGATTTACTTGCATAAGATTTTATAAAAACATTAAAAATAAAGAATGCCAAGTAATTAAATTCACCAAGTAACTTCATCTTTTGGTCAACTTAAAGTGAAGCAGTGAAAATGAGAGTGCTGTTGCTACAACATTTGGAAAAGCAATAGCAATAGCAATTAAATCAATAAGTTAGACACTTACTGCTTTATTTTCTCCTTCCCTGTTTTTTTTTCCTTTATATTCTATATAAGTTAAATTTTAAAATTTGCCTAAGTTGGTAAGTTAGTGGTACAACATTTGCTTAAAAGCCCTTTGTATGTCTTTGGGGCAGCTGTTTCCACTGGGGCTGCCATTTTGTTGCTGCAGTGGGAGTGCAGTAAGGAAGCAGTTATTAAAATTTTATTCCATTGGCTTCTGATTCAGTTGTAGAACGGAGTTTTTCTGATCATAAAAAGGCTGTTTTGTTTTGCCTGGGTTTAGTTTCTGTTTTCAGCTGTCTCTGTGCCTGAGCCTTCCATGAGTTTCTAATGTATGTAATTGTAGCATCTGTTCAAGTCAGAGACCTTGGTTCTTGGCAGTGGATAAGGAAGGGTTTTGCACTCAGTGGAGCTGGGCTGGGAATGCATTGTTCCCATTCCCTGATAGCAAATCAGGCTGTTCAGTTATACATACACCTTTGCCAACAATTTCAAACATTTAGGATAGAAACTGAAGATAATAAAGCTGAAGGAAAATTCCAGCCTCCTCTCCCTGAACCGTGTTTTTCCCTGTAGGCCAACTATAAATGAGAGATGATGGAAGAAAACACTGAGGTAATGACACAGTTCCAAAAGTTTCCATTCTGATGGGTCAGTCCTTCTGCAGCCAGCCTCCTGTGCTGGTTTTGGTAAATTTTGTAGTGGGGCCTTATTCTTCAGGTGGTATTCATGAGATTAATTTATGTATTCATTCCTAAAGGAGTTTAAAGTGTATAATATTGTCACTATATGCAGAAACAGTTTATTGACATAAAGTAACCTCACTACCTGGAAGTGACTGAAGAGCTATGCTCATAAGAAAATTCGGCCTGGGTTGGCCAAAATCTTTGCATCAGTCTTTTTAACAGGAAAAGACTTTTCATACATAGACAGAAACTTTAGTTTGTATTCATTATGTAGGAGGAAAAATGGAGCTTGTCTGTATTTCTTAAAAAAGCTAAATCCATTCAGTTATGGGTGGTGCTTTAGCGTGTGGCCTGAAATGCTTGTATAAAATTTGCAAGTATAAAACTTTCTGCAGGATTTTAACATATTCTTTTTACCTGTTTCAGTGTATGGTATTGTTGAGAGTCAAAACCTTGGTGCTCTTTTTCAAGGACTTTTATATGGAAAATCTCACAACTGTAGCAATATAAAAATAGCTGGAGCTTGAGACTTCCAATTTTTCTCATGTTACACAAATGCTTAATGGGACATTTACACACAATAAAGTTCCCGGATTTTCAGCATTTTTTTCATAAGGAATAATTTATCTTTATAACATATTTGGCAGAATTCTGCATATAAGTACCAGCAGTGCTTCACTGATTAATTGTATTCATTGTTGTTTTTCAAATTATTATACATCTTTTGGAAATATGAGAACATTTGTACTAATTACATTAAATCTCTCTCATGGCAACATATGGCAAGGAACAAGGTTGACAGTGTCATGAGATTCTAAATCAAAGTGAGAGAATGAGTAATTCTGAAAAGAAAGGTAGGGGGAAATATAATTATGACTGAACTTGAAAACAACCACTTGCTTATAGTGCAGGTAAGTGCATTGACAGGACCTGATCCCATGCTCCCTATGGAATGCAAAGAGGCTTACAACGATTTTGCAGCTTGCCCCTTACTCTATTCTTAGTTATCTTCTAAAACTTATCTTCTAAAACTTTAGCAGGTATACATTTTCCAGATGTGCCATGTGATTAAGTATGCAGTGTGTAGTGTCTTGTGTTTGAACAATACTGTTTGCATCAGAAAAATGGGAATAAAAACTGGGAAATATTTCTAACGGCATCTTCACACAAAGAAGATGAGAGAGAAAATTTGATGAAAGCCTAGTTTTCAAAGGGATGCCTGAAGCATGTAGCCAGAGGCAAGTTAACATTAGTTATAGTCCTTTGCAAGGCCTGTTTACATGTTTCCTCTGTAGTCAAAGGGCTGTATGCATGTGCTGCAAAAATTACAAATGCCTACATGGCTCCTTTCAGTCTTTTATCTTGCCAACATGTGAATGCTAGTTGACATTATGCTCAGAGATGTTTTAAGATCTCCAGCCTTTTTTTAATTGCAGTCAATATATGGAATTTATTTGGGTTGAAACTTGCCCTTTCTGGAGGCTTGCAGTCCTGCTTGTAGAGGGCTCATAGCTGAGGGAGGGAGGGAGGGAAGGATATAAAAAGCAGAAGAGCATAGCTGGAGGGCTTCTATACTTCGTGCTCACACAGAGCATGTCTACGTGGAATATCTGGCTGTCCAAGAGGTTATGCAAGGCTGACAGAGCCCATATTTGTTAAGGTGATGGTGCTAGGTCTCCCAAGTTGTTCTTTGTGGCATTCACATGATCAGGAATAACATGGATACAGGATCAATTCTTATTTTTATCACTGCCACATGGGCAAATACCACCAATACAATTTTAGCCCACGGGGATAGATTTTTTTATTTACATGACAGTAAGTATCTTTTCCTTCTGAATTTAAAAGGTTATTTAAAAGCTGAAATATTGAAAGAGCTTTGGCAATGGATTTTCTCCAGACTGGAAATAAGTCCTTTCAAAGGCAGAACTGACTGCCTTAAGTAAAAAAAGGGATAGGCTAAGATTCTACAGTGCTATGACAGAAGAGGAGCTACTTAAAGTGTATTCTGAAATTCTTTATTCCTAAGCATCTAACACCATGCTAGAATTTCCATATCCTTATTCCTAATACAGCTGAGATGTAATCAGAAGTGATTTAGCACTTTAATTGGGAATATTTGTGTGTGTAGTATATGCAGATATGAACAGACATTAAATATGTAACATTACTTGGTAGGTGTACCTTAAGGTGGTTTGATTTAACAACTGGAGATGCATTATATATTGTACTGCTCAAAGTGTTATGGAGATTGGATATGTCACCTGTCTATTCCAGAAACATTGCATGATATGCCCAGATATACATTCTTGCTACCTTTCATTTGTGTCACCAGTTCAGGTCTCAGTTTCATCTTGATTTTTCATACATTAATATTTGACTTTTCTTTCCTTCCATTTCATCTTTTCCACCACTGCCTAATCCTTCCACCATCATGGCAGAAGAAGCTATCACTCCTACACTTACTACCTGTAAGTAACTTCTTTGTCATCAGAGACACACTATCTGCCATGTTGTTCCATGCCTGAGTAGTGAATGCTAATACTGAAAATTCCTTTATAAAAGCATACGTTGTAAAAGTTTCACCAAGATGAAAACAACATGGTCAATAATGTAACGAAATATTTAGCGTTTTAAGAGTTTCTTATGTCTCATACTGTGCATTAGAGTCCTTTGAATGACATTATGTAAAGAATTTTCTTAATTGAGAAGTAGTAGGTATAAATATCACTGCCATGTCAATGAGAAATTTTCATGCCTAAATAACTACTTTTAGAATTTATTTAGTAGTTTCTTTCTCATTTGTACTGTTGAAATTACAGCATTGGTTAGACATGTACAGGCATTTCCATTTGTTGCTGTGTACGTATTACTACTTTTTTATGAATAATTGATCATGCATAAACATCATAAGTTACCATTTCAGAAGAAAATTTCAAAGGGGAGAGCACTAAAAAATGAGGGCAGGATGAAGCATAACTTTCAATAACTAACAATTTTTTTGTTTTGATACAGTCCTTAGTAATACCATTATATGCTTCTTTATTTACCCAAAGCCTTGCTTCGTTCCCTGTTGTCAGCAGATGATGAATGAGAAAGGTTCTTCTGTGAATTTAGAAAATCCCTTTCTGAGGCTATTCACTTTTTCTTGCTTTCCAGGTACAAGGAGTACATAATAGATCAGCAAAATACTAGGAGTCCTGCTTAGTTGCAAGATGAGATGTGTTTAATCTTGTGTAATCCTGTTGGCCAGCAGCAAAAATCAGCTGTCCAGCAGTTATCTGTTTTATTAAACCTCAGATTTAAAAACCACAGGAACCTGTGAGATATTTTTACATAGTTACAGAAGTTGGGATGTTACTTGCATTAGATAAATTTTAGTACCAGTTTTTAAGTACATATAGTGGTAGCATACTCTTGAAAGGAACACATTTCAGTAATGTTTTTAATTTAGATGCAATATAAAGTTTATCGTGTTCCCTCTAGTTGCTCCTCAAACTTTTTAAATGCATATTTTTTCAGTTCATATTTTGAAAAAGCATCGAACATTCATTTATAGATTTTAAGGAAAAATTATTAAATGTTTTTTATCTTGAACACTTGGTCTTCAAGAAACCAAGCAGAACCATTCTTCAAATTAATTAAAGCAACTAAAATTTAAACCTCATAACTGAAATTCCCTAAGACTTCACAATATATGGGAACTGCTCATGTGGTTGGTAATTCAGAATTCATATTACGTTATTTGATACTATGTATAGTGCAATTTTTTAAACTGTTGTTTAAAGCATTTTATTAATGTGAAGGTCTGAAAAAATTAGCTTTTCCACATATACAGTATTCCAAAATCTGTTTCTGTTCCTGAGATGAAAAGACATATTTTCCATTAAATATACCTTAAAAAAAATAAATTCAGTTTGGGACCATTTAAATGTAGTTCTTCAAAATGTCAAAAGAATATAACGCAATAAGCCATGTAGCATGGTCTTGCCTTAATAAGTAAATATATTTAAATTTATATTTTAATATGATTCATGTCTCAAGGCTAAATCAAAAACAAAATTGAAACAAATGGAACATTAAATGAAACACTGTTTCATTATTTAGATAAATTGGATTATATTTTTTTTCTCTCTTTTTCCACAGGCAAAGGAAAAGGCCTGAATTGAAATGGTTTCTTTAGGTTTTACAAACAGGTTTTGTCCCTAGTTTTGCAATCACAGAGACTGTTAATAGTGGATGGAATAGGGCATCTCAGGATTATTTGAAGTACTCTCCTAGTGACTTCAAGAAAAGATCTTTTTGTTAGTGTGATACAAATTCAGTAACTTTGTAGATTGGGTTGATTAACTCTTCCAAAATAAATTGTGGGATTTTGACCTCGTAGTGTTTTGTTCCCCATCTGGGAAAAGAAGGGAAGTAAGAGCCCTGAAAAGTGCAGTCAAGATTGGCTGTCAGTAGGAGGAAATATTTTGGACCAAATTCCCCACCTGTTTACGCATCACACAATTTGACTGAAATTGGTGGAAATCTTAGATGAATGCAGGATTCATTACAGTTTTATTTTTAGCTGAGGAAGTTAGTATGGATTATAAAATGTTCTATATTTTGAGAAACATAATTTCAAGTACTCTGCCATTGCTAATTTACCACTTCTATACTGAGTATCATATTCAAATTTACTGATTAGTCATTGTAAATGCAAGCTGTAACATCCAAGTGAGCATCTATGCACTGAAATAGTTACTATTGTCTTGTGTGCTGCTTTCCTTGTGTGCTGTGGGCTCCTTTTCCCTAGCAGACTGCAATCTCTGCCACTTCTAGATCCATCCTAAATTAAAATTTAAAAAGAAAAAATTGGCAGATGCCTAGAGCTGCTGATGAATCATCAGAGGTGGACCTACAGCTGTGCATATTTGGCAGAGAATTATTTCTATTTTATCTTGTGTTTACTAGTTAGCCAGTCAATAGATATTACAGAAAAAAGAGTTGAGTACTGCTATTGAGAATTCTTTTTAATGGGCCTAAGTACCTCTGCCAGTCTTTCCTCCCACTCTTGCATTCCTGACATCTGGTGCATTTTTTACCTTTCGCCTCAATCGGACAGCAGATTTTTTTTTTTTTGTCTGCACATAGTTAGTCCTCTATGACTTCTTTTGTTCTTAAGATTGGAGCAAATTTCATAGTGCTCATTAACTCTGCAGCAGATCTTTTGGCTTGGCAGTTGATTCTAGGTGGGAAAAAAGAAGAATGGAGATGGTGTCATTTGTTACACTGGCAATGAGTGATGTTCTCAGCATGGCAGGTGGCACTGGCACAACTGCTTGCTCCTGACATGTTTTGTGATGGGCAAAACCCCCGTGCCATGGGCTGAGGAAGAAAAAGAGGAAAAGTGCATTAGTATTTTGCTGTGTAATTATGGTTAGGCAAGCCTGTTGCTGAGGTGACAACAAGTGCCACTGTGCTGACCATTTGTTCTTTGTATTTGAGATTTTTATTTTTATAAAGATTCTGCCTTTGGAGCTCATTAATCATTTGTCAAAAGCTAAAAACTGCATTTCATGAAAACTAAAGTATCAGAAAAACAAACTGAGTGCTTGGACCATTGGAATTTACTCCAGACGCTGTTGCCTGATGGTTTGGCCAGTTCAATTTAACCCATATTCTTGGGCAGATAGTTACAGAATGTAGCTTTTTAAAGTTCCTTTCTATAAAAGATTTCATTATATTGCTATGAGTAGGATGTACACCAAATTAAAATGCAAAGTTGTGAAGGCAGCTTTTGATGCTGTTCCTCAGTTTGAGCTTGATATAAAAATGATATGTTATGATTATGGTTGAAATTAAGTACTTACGCAACAACAGTGCTGCACAGCAGTTAGGTGCATAATGTTATTATATTTTTGTGCCTTTTCACATGTCATTTCAGCTTGTGAAAGGTGAAGTAGGGAAATAGGAGACAATTATTACCCAATATTCTTATACAATGCTAATCATGTTAAGATCTTAATAGTGTGGAATCTGCTATTGTGTGTCCCAGCACTAATAATCTAGTTAGGTGCCCTGGAACAGAAGTGCATCACAGGTGCATCGTCTGTATGGAAATCTCAATCCCAAAGCCTAATACTATATTAAAATATTAATATAATAGACTGTATAGGACTAGAGGCTCTGTTGCCTGGTACTTGGTGTATGATGCAGGGGACAAAATTCCTCCTGCAAGAAAGCTAATTCCACAAACATTGAGCTTTTTCATATAAAAAAATGTTTCATGTGTATGAAAACATATCCTGTTTTTCATGAGAATTGGGTAGGTTGAGGCCCAGTTGAATTATGCTTTTCCTGTGTATCTTGCTTGAGCTCAGGAGCCTGGCAGTCTGTTCTCAGTTTAGTTCTCCTGCTTTACTAGCAGATAGTCAGTGCTGGCTTCGGTATCTCTGTATAGAGACTTAATTTCTAGCTCGTTTGCTCTGTCCCACTGCCATTGACATAATACTCAGAGCATAAAGCACAAGGTTAGATTTGCAAAATGATCCTAACAATTAAAGTAATAATGTTTCCAAAAAATCAATAGTGTCAAAACTCCTAATGGTGATTACTGGATAATTCCGGAGAATATGCAGTCTTCACATTTAAAATTTCTGTAGTAATTCAAAAATAGTGAAAGAGGTTAGAAACAGTCCTGTTTTCTCAACTGTAGCTTCTCCTGGAACCAGAAACAAGATCATGTTTGCATCTTGTAGGTGGAGGAGAGATTGAACAGAAAGACACAAATGTGTTTGAAGTGTTTGATCTCATAGACTACATCTGTGATCTCTTCTGCATCTTTAAATATAGGCTTATATCACAGAATCCTGTAACCAGAAATAACTTTGGATTTCTGTAATTGTCTTGTAAGCTAGACTTAAATGATATGGGAATGTCCCAGGAGTTTTGTTGCATGTTGCAAAGTCTACAATGCCGACATACTGAAATCTTTGGATAATATTTAGTGTCCAAAATAAGGCAAGGAGGGTGTTCTACTAAGCCACCATTACTAAAAAACACATTTTTGTGCTATGTGTTGTATGCCTTGTGTACAGATATGCAGTATCTAGTTTTTATGCGCAGATAGCAAGCAGGGTCAGAATTGGGATTTTATTTTTAATTAAAATACATAACATAATTTTTTTACATCTATCTAAAGTCATTATTTCTTACACTGATTCGTTATATTTTCTGATTCTTTTCGATCTGATTGTATTGCTTTATAGCCAAGGCTTACATTCCCACTTCACTGTAGAAAAAATTGTAAATAATCCTTAACACACTGTAAGTAATTATTTTTTTTAATTTTACTATCTCTTTCTGAAGTATGTAAGGGAGCAGCCGGTGTTTTCAGGGGCATGTCTCTGTTTCCTCTTTCTTGCACCGTCTGTCATTAATATTGTTGCTGTTACTGTTTGTTTTCTTATCTCATTGCTGTTTCCAGTAAATTGTTCTTATCTCAACCTTTACCTTTTGTGCCTCCAGTTCTGCTCTCCTGCCCACCACAGGGGGAGAGAGGGAGCTGGGAATGAAGGAGTGTCTCTGATTTGGAGTGGTTTCAGTGGGAACACTAAACTGGGGAATACCATTCCTAAACCGTGACACAAATTATTGTTTGTGCTCCATTAGTGTCAAGTAATAAATTTGCAGATGAGCTGAGGTTTGGAGATTTTTCTGTCCTTAGAGGGGACATTACTTATTTGGTGAAGGTGCCAGACATTTAGTGAGAGAAACAATTTAACCGTAGAAAAAAATAAATACTTATGCAGCCTAGAGACGTCTTAGTTCTTTCCATGCCATTAAAAGCTTTGTGTTGTTTCCTAAACTAATATATGGGATTTGAACTGAATACTTGGGATTGCATTTAGAAATTGTGGAATCCATATACTCCTGTAGGATAAGCCTGGAAGCCTGTCTTTCTTATGTATATAACACTGGGACATGATCCATGTACTTGGGAGAGGAAGAGATGACAGTGACAGCTGTGTGTATCGAAGAAGTTACCATTGTATTTGAGTAGTTGTGTTGCCATCCCATGTGACTCTTGTTGAGGTACTGTTACCAGGGCGGCCTGTCTTCTCTATAAAACAGTGTATTGAATAAATTTCTAATTAGCCTGTTGACATTGGGTTTTAGTTTTCTTAAAAATTTGATTCCCAAATCAATCATGCTTGCTGTCAACAGCAGTCATTCTAGGCACTGAAATTTTGCCATTATCAACCATCATAGTTGAATTATACTTTCAAAGACAGTATAAGGTGAATCATTTTCATTCACTTTGTTTCAAACTTTTCCCTCAGGAAAAAAAAGTTGTTGTTTATGTGGCTTTTACTGCGAAATATGCAGATAGCTCAAAAATGAATTTAAATACTTCCATTTTAAATACACAAATAGGAAGATGAGTTTCATATTTCAGTATTAGTATTTATTTTACAAGGGAGTAATGGTGTTGGAATCTTAGTTTCTCTAAAAGCCAAACCTGCCATTACACTTTATGTGATTGTAAATGTGTTAACAGAAAGTAGAGAATTTATGCTGCATGTTAAGACCAAAACTCACTTCATAATTTATGTTGGCCTGTATTTTGTCTAAAAGATTGAAATGTTAGTTTTCAAAATGGCGTTATGAAGTATTGAACTGATTGACAGAATATGTCTGCAGAAGATGGGACTACAGGAAATAAGGTGAAGGATGCATTGTATTTCTCTCTCAAGGAGGACAAGCAGAAGAAAAATGTTTAAAGGAAAATGGGTAGAAGAAATCATACAGTGAATCTAACCCTAAGATTTTGTTTGCCCAGTAAGCCCCAGGCTTAGTCACTTCTGTTGTACAGATAAGAACAGCTGTAAGAAGATGTTGATGTCTGTTGAGTGATGCCAGCACAGGGCACTGAGGTGTTGTAGTCATTAGTATTGTGATAGCTTCTACTGAGTGATATTTTTTTTGGTTGAACTTGTTATCTGAAATCTGTTCTCTATCGCTGAATCCCCTGGGAGAAGCTTCCCCTGAAATATATTTATTGAGCCTATCTGCAGGGGTTATGGCCAGGTTAATGATGATCCACCAAAAGACAGCATCTATCACACTTGAGTGTTAATTTCACAAGGAAATGTTCTAGTCTTGGCTTCTTTTCCTACTTCACTCTTACATTTCCTTTCTTACCTAAAGCACACCTTGAGCTCCCTTGAAGAGTAGACTGACAGGTTCCCAAAGGGAGGAACAGTGGCTCTTTGCTTTCTGTGACATGTAGATCACCAAAATCATTATTCATTTCCAAACTTTATTTCTGTTATTTTTCTTGGTCATTGATTTCCTGCACTAATTACCTATTTCTGGCATGAGAGGACAAGGAAACCATATCTTAGGTGCTTTCTTCTGCTACTCCTGATGACTCTTACCTTCTGTTTCCACTTGAGAGTCTGTGCAAGGATTCTGTCTGACCAGGGTCCTTCCTAATTCTAGGGCAATATTGCACTTGCAAAGTGCAGCTGGGAAAGTTGCATCAGCTTTGAAACTGAACATCACAAAAGCTAATCAAGCAAGGAACCAGGGGAATGGACTGCGCTGTGTGCTTGCATATCTAACAAAGCCCGCCTGGCATTTCTTCAGCCCCAGATGCCCTGTTGCAAAAGAATGTATCTTTTATGAGACTTACCATAATATGCTAGAATCATGACTCTATTTCATTTACAAATGTGCAAGAAAGGATTTGTTATTACTGCTATTATTATTAGACTGTAACATTTAGTGTATGCTACAGAGAGAACTCTATAGGACTGTCAAGAAAGTCTTGCATAATTCTATCAGTTCCTGTGCCAACCAGACACAGTGATCTAAATGAAAAGAAGCAATAATTCTAGCAAAGCTGAGTATTGTAGGGCTTGTGCTGTGAAATTTCTGCTCCTGTGAGTACTGAGCTGGTGAACATAAAGATGCACATTTATTTTTCTTTTTAGTGGCAGAAGCTCAGGGCTGTTTAAACTGAGATCTCTCAGTGAGATACTGAACCAAATGTCTGGGCATGTCTTGATTATACTCAGTTCACCTGCAGAGGAAGGTAGCTTCTCTCCTTCATTCCCATTCCCTGATTCCTCTGATCATGAAAACAAAAGTTGGAGCTACCAGAGACATCTGTCTTGTCTGAAGGAAAGGCAAAGGAAAACATTTGCCAACCTGTACATTTCGCAGTTGAACAGGAATGAGAGAATCAGCTGTTTCAGAGCAGTTATGCCGCTCTGCACCTCCTATTTCAAGGTGATAGTGTTCTTTCCTCCTGTGTTGACATCAGTAGCCCAAAATAAAATCTTCAGGTATGGATTTCATCAACACATTCTTATTGAGTATAACAGTGCAATTTACAATATTTGCTGCAGGTACATAGTTTTTGCTTACATTTTAGGTATGAAGGCTTGTATTTTGCCATTTCCTATTTGGAAATTGTCAATGGAAAGATCACTTCATATCAACTAAGTTCATGGCTTTCAGTATATTTTCAAAAGCAGATGAGATACTGAATGCTTTGTATTAGCTGACTTTTTCAGGTCAGATTGTCATGTTTATGATACATGGTAGATTACAGCTCTGTTCCTTGGCTCTAATATCCGCATGTTACTGGCAGAAGGACTTTCCTTTCTGCTTACCCACATGGGGAGGAGCCATGTCTGCACTTTAATATGATTAAGATTTTATAAGAAAATTGAAACTAACAAAAGAAGAGAAACCTGTAAGAGTGTTAGTAAACCAAAAGGATTACCTACTCTGTGCTCTGAAGAAACAAATTAGAGAACAGAGTTCATTGGTTGCATATTGAGTCCTAATACATGCTTTCAGCAAGAACAGAGACCTTTTTTTTTATTAAAGGTAAATGCAGTTTCAACTTTTGATGGAATCCAAAGCCCCATAAACCTATTCTCTGGTGGTAGTACTGAATATTCATGGAAGTGTCTTGTCCAGACCTCTGTCCAAAAAGTATTATACCTAACTTACTCCTTAAATCCTACCATTGTTGTTTTCCTTCCAGCTTCTTTTTCAACACTGATGTGCCCAGCTCTTAAGCCTGCCTCCTTGCTCTCCTGGCCATTTACTTTTTCCTCTGTTTCTCTTCTTACTCTGCTCCTCCTTTCACTTAGTACTCCTATTCTTTATCCCCTTCTTCTCTACCCCTGTCCCAGATGCTATAATGTCTGTCATGTCCTGAAAAATATTTCTTTAGGGTTGCCTTATTTTCATTCTCTGTGGTCTGCGTTTTCTCTGGGGATTTTTGCATTGAGGATTGTTTCTTTAGTTTACTGGGGAAACAATACACTGGTTTTATCTGTTTTTTTTTTCTTACCTAAAAACTGATTTAGGCTTTTAAAATATTCACCTCCAGGTTGAAGCATAGCATGCAATATTTTGTATTCGGAATTTTTTTAAATTATCTCAAGCAATTGAAAATTATTTCGCCATGAAAGCTTCAATATAACACTAATTTTAAAAATGTATACAAATACCACATATTTGCTTATGTTAAAACAAGGTAATGCTTACTGTAACAAGCACAGCTTTTCATTTTATGCTCTCTTGTTCTTTGAATCTTAACCTTCACTTGTTTCTTTAATTTAGGAGAAAAAGCCATTAAACATAGATACTTCCTGAAAGTGTGTGCTGCATGAAAGCTTTAATTAAATCTACAAGTAAAGCTTTAAAAGAACAAGAATCAAATTAATTGCAGCAAGGACCATGCATTTATTTCTGTGACAGGCCCTTGCGCATTAGAGAAAAGGCAATCTGTGTACCCTTATCTGAATTAGCAAACTCAGTATCACTTTTCATTAGCATGGTAGGTCATTGCCATGCGTCTTCAGTGTGACACTGTTTACATGTTAATGACCTCACAAATAGAGTCTGTTCCGAATGGTTTGTGGTAGCAGAAAGTTGTAAATCCATGAAGTGGAATAAACTGTCCTCTGCTTTCTGCATCATTGCTTCTTGCGAGTTCCCCTCTAGACTGAGCTTCATAATTAGGCAACAGTATAATTAAGGCAAATTCAGCAAATGCAAATAGGGCAAAAGGATTTATGGCTGATTATGGTTCTTGCAGCATACCTGAAATAAATTAATTTCTAAGCATCACTGTTAGTTGACTTTTTAGTGACATGGAGTCTAGAAGTAGAAAGTATTGTTCAGAGAAAACACTCAGAGCTTGAGTTAACGTGAGTCCGTGGTGATTTATTCAGTTTTACATGCTGACATATGCATGAAAAAACCACTAAAAGGTTCAGTAAAGCATACTGCTTTAGTTGTTTGGGGTGTGATTGCTTTGTATTAGATGAGATTTTTAAGATTACAAGTATGTATTTTCCCCCACTGTATAATGTAATGAAACCAGCATGCTCCCTGAAATCATATCCTTAAAGAAAATATAATATAGTATATCTGGTAATTTGACTAGACAGTGGAAAGCTTCACTGCATTTAAATCCTGGAATGATAAAGCCAACATCAAATGAGTAAAACAAACTCAGCATAACCACTTAAATTTGATTGTCTAAAATAGCTGAAACAAGACCCGTTCTGATAGCCTGCTGTGTGAATTCCTTTAAGTGCTGAATACCCTCAGTTCCCATTGACTTCAGCACCGTGCAGAATCTGGTCCTGTATTTGGATGTATTTGGATGTCTCAGCCCTGCCAGAAGACAAAGCCTGTTTTTCAGTGGTCACGTGCAGCCTGTACCTGCCTGGTGTTGCAGAGCTCTGTGGTTCTGCTGCAGCAGCCTTGGGAGGTGCTTTGCAGACAGAGAGTGATGGCTTCTACTTTGGGCGCTCACCTAATCTGCAAAGCAAGTTTAATTATATGCTGTCCAACCCACTCTGCTACATATTTTTCCACTTGCTGGTTCTGAGTGAAATACATATTTTCTACCTGCAGAGGTTACCAGTAAGGGTACAGTGCCCCTGGAAGCATTTATGGCTAATCTTGCCCTCAGCATGCGTGATGTAGCTAAGTGCTAATTGAAGGTTAAAGAATAGGGATCCATCTTCTCTGTGCCTGATGATTAGAGGGTTGTGTTCTGCATGGAATCAGGTGCCACATTCAGCTGGACAGAATTGCTAGGGTGTTGCAAAACCTAACTCTGTGAGACTAAAATTCAAGAAACTCCAGATTTTCTCGCAGCGTGACAAAGGACCAATAAATCACTGTCTTGTGTTTGGTAATAAATTAGCTGGTTTACTGTGTTTCATATAAATATGTGATGCTGCAGGGCATACATGGGTAGAATGTAGATTTTATTTCATAAGGGATATTTCTTTTGTCCTACATACCGACTTCTGAAAATTATGCATGGCCCAGTTGTACAATTTTTCTATTAAATACAAAGAGAGATACAGTTCTGGTAAGGCAAGAAAGTCACCATGAATATTACTGCTGTTACTATATCTAATAGCTGATTAAAGCGAGTTTTGATGATTTCTAAATATTGCCATAACTGATGGCCTTCAATATAAGAGAAATTAACTGAGGAGTGAGGGAGCTGTGGTGGCAGATAAAAAACTTGGCTGTTCAGTGAAAGTCTGTCTTTGCCCTGCAATTTTCCCCCAATTTCCAGAGGTTTTGTAATTTTAGTACTTCTGCAGAACTTTTCAGACCAGTCTTTAGTCTATAGCTTTGCAATTGTTTGATATTATCCTTTCAGAAATCCTGTTGTTCACTTCTTTCCAGAAGGCTTCTTCCTGACATAAAAATCTAATAGCAATTGATTTTAAAAAAAGCTTCCAAATAGGTTATGGAAGGAGCATGAGAATCAAGAAGTCTGGTTTCTGCTACCAGTACTGATGAAAGTTCTTTGGGTGCCATATTCTCCACATTAATTACATTTTGATTGCTATTACCTGCTGCAAAGCAGTGGTATCAGAGCTCTCAGAGGTCTAATATAGTCAGAGGCAAAGTGCTTCATGGCTCCTTTACCATCACTTGGATTTGAGATGATTTTATCTTTATGTTTCTAAACAGGGAGCCAGCACTCCCAGAATATATATGTTGCTGGAATATTAGTACCTGAAAGTCAATGATGGAGACGTCACCAGCTAAGTCAGGGTTACCAACACACACTTGCAGAAACACATGTTCTCTTAGGATTAGCCCTTGCAAAAGCACCAGGGGAAGTGTAAAGTGTTTTCTCTGACACTAGCTGTTTTGACAGTCCAGTGGCTGCAGAGCTGCCTTTCCCACAGTAGGAATAATCAGCATCCAAGTTTACTGCTTGAACTCTTCACCACTTGGATTACTCTTTTGACAAAGGAAATGATCTCATTATGGAAAGGCCAGATACTGCAACAGTAGGTTCCTTTTGATAAAGGTATGGAAACAGTAAAACAGCATAATGCACTAATTAGGATCTCATAATTTTCAGAAATGTATGAATAAATTAGCTAAGCATACTGTGCCACTTACAGTCCAGTAATTTGCTGTCTGGTTAGAAGAAGTCATATAGCCATAGGGTGAAAATAAGATGGAAAAGGTCATATGACTAAATTAGCTCCATTCAGGCAGGCATTACGTATGGGTTTTTTGCTGTGGTTATAGAAGATCAACATTAACTCAAGCAAATATGATTAAGTTAGTGACCCTCAGAAATGGAAGTTAACCTCAATGATAAATGAAAGGTTACTGTCCACTACAAGCACTCCACAATATGCTACTCTTGGTTAATCACATCTTTCACTTTCAGCTACAAAATCTGCATTTAACTGCCATTCTGATTATTTACAAAGGAATGCACATCCTTAATACAGGGTGCAAACCTTAAAACTTATTTTCCTTTTATTTTTGACTCACACTGATTTTTTAGTAACACAAGAAATACCTATTCTGGTCCTAGTGCTCAGTCCACTTACTAGTCTATCAGGTTTGTCACTATTTTCTTCTTTTGAAAACAGGTTCGTCTGAGAAGTGCTGTTTTCCATGTAATTTAATCTCTTCTGTTTCCTATCACTACATCATTGCCTGGTGGGTTAAAAATATTGACAACAGGTTAAAATTTTGGTCATGGGTTTCTCCCTTTTTAATGTTGGGTTTATTTTCATTTTGTAGACTTTCTTGGGAGGATAGGTTTTTCTTCGGCTGTGTCCTGCCAGAGCCTAGTGAAAATCCAGGTTTAATTTATAGGGTATGATTTTCACAATATATCTCTTGTTATTTGTTTCTTCATGGAGAATCTAGACTTTTATACTCAAATCAGTTCTCTTTTTCAAAGTTTTTAGTACGGGTGAGAATATGCAGTAGTCCAAGAAGTTGCAATACACTATGAAGTCACTTGATGTTATTTTGGTACTTGTGAATTTCCTTTGGAGGAAATACTTTTCTGTCTTGCATCATCTGAGAGCCAAGAAAAGTGTATATATTGAAGTAACTAACT
>NW_005054443.1:1441711-1452824 GCF_000277835.1 Geospiza fortis
ACCGAAAGTTCAGATCTAAGTTGGCCTGTTTTCATCTTACCCATATCTCACTGCCCTCCAGAGTACCTTAATCGAGGCTTTTACCATTGGACTTGATGATCTTAGAGGTCTTCCCCAGCCTTCACAATTCTATGTTTCTCTGTAAATATTCATGCAGATCATGTCTGTGACAGAGGGCATCTCCATGTACATTTTAGCTATTTGTTGTAATTTTACAAAGTTGTGTGCCTGGTTTCTCTATGGTGTTGAGAAATGTCCACATTGCAGACTTTACAGTGAACTCTGAAGGAGTACAAAAGGAAAGACAGTGAAGGACTGTGGTTTTTTGGTTGCTTGTTTTGCTGTTGGATGGTTATCAGAAATTAAATCAAAACAGCTGTTTTAAAAATCAGGCTAAACAGACTGGTTTGCATATTTAAGACAGCAGCAGAAAGCATATTTAAGACAGTAGTTAGCAAGGAAACAATAAGTACTTAAATGGTTACTTCAAGTTTTTGCATTTTGAAGTGATATCATCCCCTCAGTTTTGAGTAATCCTTGAGAAACTGAATTGAGATACTAACTAAATCTGTGACATCCTACTTTAGTATCAACTAACAAAATATTAATGTCACAGTTTCTCCTGCTCTCTGCAGGCACTTGTTTTATTGGATTATGTCCTACAATGATCCTGTCATCTTTACAGAAAAAAAGTCTTTGCTTTCCTTATCTGTCCAAGGTCAGTAAGAAGGAGAATGCTAGTTTGTGTCATGTGCATGCAAGTCAGGAATGAAATGTTAAAGAGAGGCTGAATAGACCAGCAGATGTCCTAGAAGTTCAGATGCAGTTATTTTGCCCTTGCTTTAGCTAGTGAAAGTGATTCGACAGCTGTACTTTGTAGTTTCTTCATTCTGGAGCATGTGATCATGCTTTGATAGCAGCTCTTAATCTATTATTAATGTAGTTGTATGTAGATCAAAACAGAAGAACCTTGGTCATGTCAGAAAGTAATGCAAGCCTATTTTTAAATCATTTGAGAATGTGAAGGAAGTGAAGTGCCACAGTACTGGCATCGGGTATTCCATAGCGCTGTCCCTCTATGCAAGCTGTAATCTGAAGCTCTGTAAGTGTACATGTACCTGCACAGTGAACTTCCTCAGGTTTTTGTCCCAATACCTAGTAAATAAGTGCCTCCTTGGAGTCTTATCCTTTTGTTGATTTTGAGCTGTGGCTTTTTATCAAGCTTTGAAGAAGAGACTTTGAGACTTTTTTTGGATGAAGTCTTGCTAACATCTAGTTGCCAACATTTTGATAATCCAGGTATTCCAGCTTTCAAAATTAAGGGGGCTGATGTAGTCCTGTGTTTTTCTCTAATAACATCATTATTACAGACTATTGTAGAAGTAATGCAGTATGAGATGTTCACTCTGTCATCCTGAAGCAGGCTTTTTATGGATTTAAAATGATGTAACAAGCTATAAAGCTTCACATGGCCTGCTATGACCTCATCTTCAAACAAGCTTTCGCCCTCCTTTTGCATTAGTCAGTATCTCTGCATGGATGATCTTTAAAAAGTGGGCAGTTCAGCTCTTCACATGGCTCTTTTGTAGCTCAGCAAAACTTTTTGAAAAGAAAATTTAGAAGCTGGTGCTATGGTGCCTCAGGGTGTTTCATTCTGCTTGTAACTAAGTCTCGGGAGGTGAGACAAATTACAGCTCCACATCTCTACTGCAGAAGACAGCTGAAGCAGCACATGGACACCAGAGAGTAAGACTTGAGACAAATGACTGAACTGGTAACAGCCAGTGGGCTCTATCATCCCACTCACGTTCTGCTGCTTTCCTGCAACACCAGCACATCCTTGGCCACTAGGTCCTTCTTGCAGGAACTCCACTGCAAGACAGATGGACACCATATGCACTATTTTTTTGAGTATGCTGGTTAATTTGGATCCCAAACCCTCTGGACTTTGGGATGATCATTCTCAGTTTCACCTGAGAGCCAGCATGAAGTCAGGGTATGCACCAGGCTACTGGGACTAATGAGCAATCCTGGTTTCCTCAGTTGAGCCATAACTGGGACACAGCTGTATGCTTCATCAAGGAACAAATGTGCCCTCAAAAGAAATAACTTAGGAAATGTCCCAGGAGGCAAACCAGTGAAGGAAAATATCTGCGAGACAGAGGTAGCACTTCCAGTAGACGTAAAAGCATTCATCTGACATCCTCATCTGACAGTGCCTCAGCTGCTGACAAATTTCTCTTACAGCCTAACATCCACATGAATCCATTCAACCAGAAAAATAATTAGCTGGTACCACATGGGCTGTAATTTCTGGTGATACAGCAGCACAGGTACTCTGTGAGAGGAGCAGTAGCTGTGATCTTTCCCTTCTTTGAACACAATATCCACACACCTTGTCACAACATTGTGCCAGACAGTCACCCTTCTAGTATTGCTGAAGTGGAGATGGCTACAGCAGGAACTTGAGACCTGTCACCTGTTGTGGTTTACTGTGATAATGTAACTCACTCTTTTTCCATAAATGGCATAAAAATCTTTGAAGAAGGAAGTGACAGAGGTCCACAGAAGCTTCAGAATGGCCCAGATTTGAAGTTGCAGCTCTTGGTGGTTAACTCTGTAACATAATGCAACAAGACATTCTGTTATTAAATTCTGTCTTTGCAAATCTAATGGAACAGGACTGTGTTAGGTTTCCTTCACCACCTATCAGCTCCACTACAAGACAGTGTCATATCTTTTATTACTAGTACTGGAAAATTCCTACAGTAGCTAATTTACCAGTGACATATAGACATTTAAACATGTCAGCTGCATTTTTTTTCTTCTTATATGCTGCTTGGAGTTTATATACAGATGGCATTTTTATGCTTATATCTAATAGCTATTAAATTTTCCTATGCCTTATTTCTTTTGAATGTCTCTTTGCCAAGCCAGTCAGCTTTTCATCTCTGAAGCTAAAAATAAATGTTTTTACAGAAATCAGAAGAGATTGAAATTACGGGTTGATTCACAAACAGAAAAAAGAAATTACACAGCTTTCATTAATTATTCCATGGATACTTTTGTTTGTGGGAGTGGTGCATTGAGCATCTGTTTTTTTCAGTCCTGAAGAAAGTTAAGTAGCTGAAAACACGAGATTAGAGAGAAACAAGCCAAAGTTGCACATTGCATTTAGTCATAGGAAATATCATTTCTTGTATTATACTGAAAAAGGAACTGCATATCCACAGCTGGAATTTTTGCTATCCTTTATTGTAGCAGCAGCAGCTGCCATTTTTCTATTCCATAGCATTAAACCAACCGGTAATTTTGCAGCAAATTCTGCCAGAAATGTGCATGTGAATACTGATACTCCATACTGAACCAGGCCTCGAAATCTTTTTTCATTCTTGGCAACAGTGTTAAAGGAAATGGCATTTTCACATTGACATGGAAAAATAATGGTAAAAAACCGTAATCTTGTGGCATTTTCAGATGTTAAATGAGTTTATAAGGAGCAAGAAGGATGAGTAGTTCCCAAGAAAATGACACTGCAGCCATAAGAAAAGGAAAGAGCACTGTACTTTGAGCCTTTCAGTGGTCCTGGAGTTGAAGATAATGTTCATTTTCAGAAAATGCATTTTTCTTACCTTTACTTGGTTATATGTGATAACAAGGTTAAAAGTGTGATAGATGAATCAGCTTCCAGAAGTAGAGTTGATGCAGCAATACAGAAAGCTGCATGTCAGGAAGAAATTCCATGGAAGATTTTAAAAAGAATTATGTTTCACAGAGAGCATTAGAAGCTGAACTAGAAGCAGAATTCTGCTTCTTAGTCTATTTTTCACATTAAACAAAAAACTTCAGCTAAATGTGTCCCTCAGCCATCAGGTGTTCTTTTTTCATGTATGTGTGGCTTGCACATACATGAGAAAAGTACATACATGAAAAAGTTTATTTATTCAATGCTCAACCTTCATCCAAATATGAGAGCATTGACTCCAAGGACAGAGAATTCTTTACTATCAGCACTGTTCCTTGCTTTCATATGAAGATTCTTTCCTTTTGTTCCATTCAGATAGATTCAACGCTGTTTCAGGCACCTAATGATTACTCTCACATATGTAGTTATGCCAAACAGATCTAAGATAAATCAGAACTGCAGACAAACATCCTGTTCAGGCAACTATTTGGTAGGTAACTTTTAGCAAAGAAATAGACCATCTTTCTGAAGAGACCTGGTAAATTGCAGAAAAGCTAAATCCATCCCGCACAACTTGTTAAGAAAAGCAGCCTACCATGCCAGTTCGGTAGTACCCTTTTATTTTGACACAACTGGTTTTTCTGTCCATAATTGTCAGCAAGTTCATGTTCACCTGATATTAACTCGTTATACAGCTGGCAGTTAATAGGCTATTTTTAAAGTCAGGTGGCTGTATCTCATCTTTCAGCTAGACTTAGTCCTCAGCCCTTGTCCTTTTTGTTTGCTAAACCCCTCGCTTTGGAGATATTCACAACACTTGGTGATATGGCAAAGCTGCAGTGTGTTTTCACAGAGATTATTTTTTTTTCTGTTGCTTGGAAAACAGTTAATTATTTGAAGATCAGTTGTGTAAATGGTATTTTCACATCAAATATGTTCATATTTTTTATGCCAGCCAAGTAGAAACTGAATTTTTAATAATGGAGTTGAATGTCAGCAGATGTACAGCAAAAAGAAGAGAAATCCAAAACAAATCAATTTATGATGTTTCATAATATTACATAATGCCATAGTTAACACCTGTCCTATTAGGAAGAAAGCAAAAAGTAGAATGCTTTTTGTCTGTTATGTTATGAACTACAAGGACACAATATGATGGAAACAATATACACCAAGTGATTTGTGAAGAGGAATACCTTGACTTCTCTAAAGTAGCAATGGTTATTTATTAGGCCTTTTTTCTTTGCTGTGATGGCAGCAGAGGAATTGTTACTTGTCTACTCAGTCTGAAAATGGCATAGGCATTTGTTTGTAGTTAACAGAAAGATGATGTGAAATTTTTTTCTGAGTTTTTTTTCTGCCCCATGTCTGAGGTGGCACCTATGTACAAATTCCTACCATATATTCAGACCTCTAGAGAGGAGCAGTGAAACTCATGATAAGCCTTTTCATAATTCTTGGTTTACTTGTAGCCATTTCTTTGATAAGTTTGGGCTATTCTGCGCATTAGAAGTATCAGTAGGTAAGCAGATACAGGCTTACAGAATAATTTAAGTTGGAAGGAACCTTGTGAGGACAGCTGGTCTGATGACACTTATCCCCGCATCACAACATCATATGGAAATCACTGGGTCCGTTCTAAGCAAAACGTCCTGTTATATTCAGAAATGCATTTGATAGAGCAATCACAGGTGTTTGGAATCTGGCACAGTAAATCATTCTGACAAAAGGTAGGAGCAGCTGTGATAAGTATTTTGTAAGCAGAACATCCTAAGATATTTAGAAATAAAGTAGGAAATAACCTCAGCAACTTTTTGTCCTTCCAAATGACCTTTCAAAAATTTTTTTGAAGCTTATTCCTCACAAACAGTACCTTTAACCTTTACTTCCTCTCTTTTTTTTAATTGGACAATGAGGCTGTGTTACCAGTTTACAGCTGAGTTGCATGGAGCTTTTTCACTAAATGAAATGTGAAAAATCTCATCAGTTGTGTTGCAGTTATTCAGCAAGTCCTCCATATGTGTTCAAGGAAGCTCTTGTGAAAGTGTGCTGGAAAGAACATCTTTTCATCCCCATGGCTCTGGACTGGATGTATCCTGAGTCTGAGGTCTCCTCCAGAGTGACCCATGCTGGCAATATGTAAGCTGATTTGAAGGAGCATATACTATGGGGCTCCAGAGCCAGATCTTTCTGTGCTCTCTTTCCATGAAATCTGGTTTCACAAAGAGTGAAAGGAATTATATTGGTGCAAATCAGTTCAGTTTTAAGATCTGCACAAGAAGCCAGGACCCTAATATTGTTCCCAAGTCTCCTGTTTTACCTGTAGTTGTTATCAGTTCTAGATGAAAGAGCATCATAGATACTCTGTGGTCATCTAGTGCTAAACTGGAGTAAGGACAAGACAGAATTTCTGTGCTCTAAATTGTGTCAGACTCTCTGACACTGGCAAATCTGTCTCACGGCTCATTGGACTGCCTGAAGGTTTCTGTAAACACTGAGCATGGTTGTTGCCCATGCAGTAAGTCCATTGCATCATAGCTGGGATGTGCATACAGAGCAAGTGGTGTGTTCATCATGTTCATTGTCAGATGAATTTTGTTGGGCAGATCTTGGGGCCTTTTGTGGCTATGGACCTGGAAACTGGTTGGGTGGGTCTGTGTTCAAAGGCAGGCTGAACATCAGCTTTTCAATGACCTACTCCCAAAGCAGGTATGTTGTGCACAGAGGCTGTTTGATTCAATAAATAGTGAAACAAATGAGTGATAATCACTTTAGGGCAAGAAACAGTTACTGTATCTTTGCATTGAGGTATATTGAGTGTATTATATCAAGATTATACTGAGCATGATCTAAGATCCCAGACCCATACACTGTGTTCCTTCTCAGCCTTTGATTTGATAGCTACCCATCTATTCAATAGTTCACTAATCAACAGTAAAGTTGGAAAGTAATATTAGGCCATACCAATCTTACAGACAATGTTAGAAATCACAGGACTCAGCCATGGAATTCAGGATGTCATTATTGTTTATTTAATTTGGAATATAACAACTATTTAAATATCATATGTATATATGGGTATGCTTTCCTTCAGTGAAAAACAACACACCATCATGTGTACATGGTAAATGTTAAATTTCAAATCAATTCTTGAATTGTAGATAAATTGTAGATAGATTCTCTTTCTCAATTGTTGTAATCATAGGCTTAATTTGAAACTGGAGATAGAATTTTGAAGCAGCCGTTTGTAGCAACTGGAAGTAATATGATCACATTATTTCTTGTTGAGCCTGAAGGTGCTACTGGCCATTGCTCTGAAACCTTCGTTTTTATTTGAAGAAGAAAATTACACTCAGAGGTCCTCCAGGGCATACTTTACTCAGCATTGGATGTTGATATGCTCATAAATGTGTAATCTACATTGTGATCTAGTAATATGTTAATGCCGAGTTCACAAGATTAATTGGACCACACGCTGTCTTGTGGTTCTGCTAATATGGTTTTGAGTAGCATCAGCATTTTCATGCTTTTAATTTGCAAATGACCCTTGCATGGCAATACATTATGTAAGCAGACATCTCACAAGATGTTTTCAGGGTCCATCATCCAGACTGTGCTGCGGATTTCCTGCATCTTGACCTGCCTCTGCAATTTGCCCCCTCTTGCTATAAACCTATTGAAGACCAACATTCATTGACCTTTAAAAACTGCCCTATTTAAAATAAAATACATAACTCAAGCAAATTTTAAAATAAATCCTCTATTAAGGGATATTTTTGATCATCTCTTAATCATAGTTATGAGAAAACATTTTCCATTTTATATCTGAATCCCCAGACTTCATAATCCAGCACTTGATATTTTCTTCAACATTAAATTGCAGGATCTTGAAAAAATAGCTACCTTGTCCTGCAGTTGGTGTGAAAAGGTGGAGAAAAGAAATGTAAAAACTAAGATACCTTGTGTACACGTTGACTATATAAAATATAAACTGTGTCATTTTATTAGGGGGGGGAAAAGCTTCATAGGAGAAAATGCATTTTATTTTTTAATTGGATTTTTTTTTTAAATCACAAAATCCAATTCAACATCATAAATTTATCCCAAAATACTTTAAGACAGACTTGATGTTAAAAGCCAATATACCTTACACATAGGAGAACCACATTAGAATGTTGCTATTAAAGACAAAATAAAACTGCAAATGCCAGATTCACCAGTACACTCCAACTGCTTTGTGATGCTTTGGAGATTCAAACTAGCCATTAACTGGACTTAACTACCTAGTTAAGTCAATTTTATGTTAGTTTTCCACTGTGAAAGCAGAAAAACACATCCAAAATGTATTGATCCAACTGTTTTAAATGAGGTATCTCAGAAGAAAAGCCTGTACAACCAGCCTTAGCTGAGATTATCTTTGTCCACTGCAAAGGCAATGGAAATACATTTCTGTTCTGTTTCGAATATCCTCTCATTCTGCTCCTGAGGAGTAAGAAGGGAACTTTTGCCTTGATTCCTGTGGAAAAGTAGCCAGCTTAGTCATGGAAGGCCTAAATTGCATCTTTGTATGCATCCCAAATCAACTTTAGCCCTTTAATACAGGCACAAAACTCTGCAAGTAAGACCAAATGCCAAAGCTTCAGCTTTAGGAAGCACATTCTTCTGCTTCACTCTGTTCACTTTACAGCTGGATCCAGTGTTGGGTTTCCTTTTTACAGTATCACTAAATCAGCAAACTCCCTTCACACTCCATCTCAGGCAGCAGAGTATGGGTAACTCTCAGTGATAAGTCAGTGATGATTGTACATATGTAATTCTCAGCCTGATAGGGGGGGATGGGGGAAGGTTTGGTTGGTTTTTTTTTAATTAATAATGCACAGATCATATTCTAGAATGATACAGTCTGATCCATTCTAAAAGTAGAGATTGTTTTACTGACCTTTCAGGCAAGGCATTTGTGAGATTCAGGGGTTCATAACATGTCCCTTGATGTACCACATTAAATTACATCCTTATGCAGCAAATGGAACTGAATTTGAGCCTTAGGTGTGATCAACATTGCCTAACTCATACCTTGTTTATGTCTGCTACTGTCTTTGGCACTCACATCTATCTGAAGATCAGACATGTTGCTGCTGAAACATGTCATGGAGGGTTTTACTCACAGACACTTCTTACTGCAAGTCTTCTGTTTGGAATAAATCAGGCAAGGCAAGTACAGGGCGAGCAGGTAGCATCTGCCCTTGCTTTGTAAAGCTCCTCCACCTAACCAGGGTGGGCAACTCCATTTAACCCAAACTTCTTCCTTTAGGTTCTTTTACTTTCAGTTTAATTTGGTTGCAAAAATTGTTGACAATGAGTGAAAGCTAAGTCACAAGCTAAAGGTTTAGCATGTTATCTATGTTCTGCCTTCTTTCTACTTTTATTGACTGCCTCTTTATTAGTTATATACTATCAAGTTTGGGCCTATCTTGGGTGACTTTTTCTTGATTTATCAAGAAGATAACTTGTAATAATGTAAAAGCTTAATTAAAATGCACCAAATTTGCATGGTTACATAATACCCAAATACTGGTTCCCACTGAAATTCCAACAGAAAAATGTACCATTTATCCTGCCACAAAAAATTTGTGTACAGAAAGATTGCACTTTTCATCTTGATATGGGATGTCTTACTTTGCCAAGTTGTATAAATCAGGAAAAATCCATGTGCACGATGTCATGCATGAAAATTTTGCTCCTACTATTCTGATTATCACATCACATAAACTTGTAAGAATGTAGGATCTTCAGACTAGAAGGCTCATCAAATCTAATCACTTTCTCAGTAATAATGTCATAAAATTGCTTTCATAATTTTATATGTACTGGGAAACTTCCTCTGCTCTGAAGTTTGGTGCATACCATTGACCACTTTGGTCCATATTTGACTACTTCCAGCACATACATTTCATAAGAATTTTTCTTTATGACAGGGTTGACCTCTAATTAATGTGGTTCTTTTTATCTCCAAGTTATTAGTTGACAAAGACATAAAGTTCTTCCTAGATATAGGTGGTCTTTGTGTGTCTGTCCTGTGTCTTATCTGTACCTGTCCTAGGTGGAACTTATATTCAAGCTCACATGAGCTTTCTGAAAATTCTCCTCTGTTAAATAAGGTCTCTGCTCTGGATAACCCAGAACCCCCTTTTTTTTATCTAATCCAGTTCAAGAGAGTTTTGAGGGTTTTTTCAATCTGAACAAGTCCAGATAAGCTATTGCCAGTGCTTTGTACACTGACAATTCTGACATTAATACTTCTCTGTCTCTAGAATTGTCTGTCCTGTTACAGCCAGGAATTGAATTTCTTTATTTAGGGCTGCATCATATTGATGGATTATAATAATCTGATGATAAATAATATGCCAAGGTCTTTTACTTGTGTGTTAAGTGTGCTTTCAGCTATTACCAGGAATTCTTGACACTAGAAGTATGTAACTTCGTGTTAAATGACAGGACTTAGAATAGGAAGGAAGAGTTACTTTCAGATTGTATCCCAAGGCTGTGTTAAAATTTCTGCCTTTGTTGAAACCTTTCCTGCATGTCCTGGGACAAGTCAGACTTTCTGTGTCTCTCTGGAGCAGAGCTGTGTGATATTTTACATCAGAGCACCAGCACTGATGTAAAATCAGTAAAAACTCAGGCACAGGGATGATTGAAACCACAAAATGAGCACAATTAGTATTCTTCAAAAATAATTTCTTCTAGCTGTGAATTAAGGTTATTACCATAAGGTTGAATTATTACATAACTCACCAGGCAAATCATCAAAGATGTGAGTATAATCATTTGAGCCATACAACATAATATCTGTTCTGCATGCATGATTTATATTTCTTATGCTGTTTCTTCCTGGTCTCCATGCTGAAAAGAGTTCCTTGAATAAAGGCAATGTTTATATCTTATGATCATGGTTAACATGGGGATAAATGCCTGTAAGAAGAAGGACTGCCATGAATAAAGGTATGGAAATTAGCATATAAATAAAATAAAGAAATAAATTTTAAAATGGAAATTGCCCCTGCATGGTGGAGGCAAAACTCAGAGTCCCAAGCTGGAGGAAGCAAATGATACACCTTCTTAAATTCCAAAAGAAGTGTCAGGTGGAATGACAGTTCCACTAGCAGAAGCTTTTAATAGAGGTATTGAATCAGAATGGTAGTGTGTGACTGGAAAATATTGACTGTAGCCCGTGTCTTCAAGAAGAAAAAACCCATGGGCAACTGTTGTCTTAGATAATCCTACTTTTATTCAAGACTTTAGAGCATTTTTTTAATAAAATAAATTGGAAAAGAGATTAGGTAAATCATATTAAAGTAGATTTTCCAAGGTTGGTCATGCTAAATTAATAGGATATTTTTGTGTAATAGTATAAATGACCTTCTACAC
>NW_005054443.1:1452834-1463280 GCF_000277835.1 Geospiza fortis
AGTACCGTTTGGATGTATATTAAACTTAAACTGGGCAGGACAGCAATTATTACAGAAATGGAAGGATGCAAAGTGATCAAAGGAGAGATGGCAATGCTTAGTTATATTAGTGGCAAAACCTTTTTTTTGACATAGAAGCTTCTTAAGTATCGCTCTAAAGACTGATCTGCCATTATTCACAGTGTCATAGAAAAACCCAGAAGTGTGCTAATGAAGTTTACTGATGGGTAGCAGGCATTGTAAGTATCCTGGAGGACAGGGAAATGACAATGAAGTGGGGACAAAAGTACTGGGGAGGAGATGGTGGAGTTTAATAGTAAAAAGAGGCAGTCTTAGAGAATGCCTTTTAGCATGCACAGTATGCATAGTAATAGCTGTCTAGGAGACCAAGACGTGGCATGGCATGCTGGTTGGCAGTGTTGTTCTTTGATACATGGGTTCTTAGAGGTTATAATCACTGTTCCTGCAGTCCTGGGTCTTTACTCAGACATGAAGGTTTCACAGTGATGAGGGGAAGGCATAACTGGTTCGTTGAAGCAAGTTGCACTGATTCCATCTTTGTTTATTTAGCTGACATGAAGTCTTCCTCCAGATAGTTTCTCCTGTTTCTCCCGGCTGTACATACAGTCTTGTGCTAATCTAAAGCTAAGTTAAAGGTAGATAGTTTGACAGCAGAAAATAATCGTGGATCTCTGTGGGCTTTGCAGTATTTAGATTACTCCTTTGAACTGCTTGCAATCATTACAACACAATGCAAACAATAGAATAAATCACTGAGTGGTACAGTATATGTGTGCTGAAAACATGTCGCGTGATCAAAATATATTTGCACTAAAACAGCAGAGGTTTTTTGCTAGCATTTTTTATGTGACAAATAAGCAACTAATTAAATATTGCAAATTATATAGAGCATACCTTTAATAGCTGAGAGGAATTTCTCCAATGTTTAGCTCCTTGCAGACTGTTCAAAATTATGCTTTCAAGACCAATCTTCATTATATACATAGGAGTGATTTATTGTTTCTTGGCTTATGTCTGTGAATTCATTCTTAGTAAACATACTGTCATGAAAATGGCAGAAAAAAGACATGGAGGAATTCTAGTGACTGGTATTGAAGTTGAAAGTGTCCTCCTTAGATTATTTCGCAATCATCTCCTTAGAGTAGAGGCACTCTTCCAAGATAGGAGAAAAAAAGGGGGGGAAAAATCTTGAAAAATCTTCAAACAGTCTCTCTACTTACTTAAACTGCCATTGCTATTTTTGTAGGAACAGAACACAGACAAATGCTATCACTGTACTGTGGATGCTCACGGAGACAATAGTGAACTCATTTCCCTTGCTTTAGTGTCAGTTCATATTTACTGTAGAGGCAGAGATTACAGTCTTAATTATCACTTTTTTTCCTGCCCCTCAGGGGTGTGTATGTGTATAATTGTTGTCATTAGTACCCACTTCTTCCTGTTCTTCCCCCAGGTTTATCAATAGCTCTCTACCTAAATGTGACTTTTTTTGATTGGTAGTTGCGACACTTTAGGATATATTTTATCCCTTCTTTGTGTGTGCTGAATAGCATGGTAGGGTGAATTGAATCTTGACATTTTGAAGTGAAATAGGCTTGTTTTCTTTTCAAATCCCTGAAGTTGTTTAGTGAAATGCTGCAGTCCAGGCTTTCTTTTATTGATATATAAATAGAAAGAAGATTAGTTTTGAAAGCACAATGGCTGCTTACAGACTACAAAACGGTAGAAAAAGGGGACAAGCATACCTTGATTCAGTAACAGTTTTCTGGGGTGGGGGTTGTGTACAGGAGGGGAGAAAGGAGGGAGGTTAAGATGCAGAGATGAAAGGAGATGACTCTCAGCCTGGTATCTGCATCAGTGAAGTGTACTGAATGGAAGATGTGGTAAGAAAGGTCAGTCCTTGCAGTTCATTTAAAACTTACCTGAGCTGTATTTGCATCTGATTCAGAAGAGTGACTGGATTGGAAGTTCCATATCTATACATCATCTTCAGCCTATTATTCCATGTATGCTGATTTATTCTTTTCAACTTTCTTTCATCCTAAGTTACTTTTATTCCTTTGAATTCCTTTAGTTCTTTGTGATCTGTGATGCTGAGGTCTAGTAATGGAGATATCCACAGTATTCAAAAAGACTATATGAAAACTTCAAAAGATACCTAATTTCTGAGGTTGCTTGTATCTGTACTGCTTGTAACTTTACTGCTGCTTTTAGAGAGTGGGTTCTCTGCTGTTATTGACCCAAATACTGCCAAGTTAAATACTTCAGAGTTTTTGAATTTACTTGTCAATTAGAGAAGTATTCTAGCCAAAAAAGTAAACTCATAGAATTGTAAAATGGCTTGAGTTGGAAGGGACCCTAAAAATCATCTTATTCTAATGCTCCTGCTGTGGGCAGGGACACCTTCCACTAGACCACAGAGCCCCATTCAGCCTGACCTTGAACACTGCCATGGATGGGGCATCCACAGCTTCTCCAGGCAACATATTTCAGTGCTTCAACACCCTTAGGTGGCAAATTTCCTCCTAACATCTAATCTGTATATATTTTCTTTCATTTTTAAGCCATTACCCCTTTTCCTATCACTACATGCCCCAGCTCTCTGTACCTCCCCTAGGTACTGGAAGGCTGCAATGAGGTCTCCCTAGAGCCTTCTCTTCTCAGAACAGCCCCAGCTCTCTCAGCCTGACTTCATAGGACAGGTGCTCTAGCCTTCTCATCATCTTTGTGGCCCTCCTCTGGATTCACTTTACAGGTCCTTCTTACGCTGGGGACCCCAGAGCTGGGGACCCCAGAATGGTGGGTGTGGTGCTTTAAGTTTGAAATTGGGTGGAAATATTCATTTGCTGTAGTGGTTTTGGTTTGTTAATTTAAGATTTTTTTAATTTTGATATTTTTTAATTAATGTGTTGATGAGTGTGGTGGGTTTTAGTGTTGGTTAATTATTTATGGGAAGTTCTGTGTTATGTTTTTAAATGTTTCTCATACAAAACAATGACAATGGGTTATGGTACTTCAAGTCTCATGACTTGGCCAGTGGAATGTAGTGATGATTTTCAAATTCTGAGTGTTGCTGCATTCTCAGAACTGAGATACAGCATCCCTTAAAGACTGGAATCTGCCAGTAGCGTTGTACACCAAACCATCACAGTTGTACTCATTTGTCAAGAAAATACATGTTGGTGCTATCTGAAACAGGCAAAATTATATTTTTTCCAACACAACAGTTCTATACTGTTCAATTAGCTTTATCTACCTAATGATTCATCCATCACAGACACACAAACATTCCCACAGTGTATAAACACAGCATGCATGAGTAGGACTTTACTAGCAAGAGCTTTTTGCAAATTTTCCAGCTTTCAACTAGCTGCCAAGCATCTTAGAAAGCTACAGACTCCCAGGAACTTTAGAAACACCTACAGATGAAAGAGAAATGTGTTTACACTAGAAGAGGCCTCTGATGAGAAACTTTATCTATGTCGCTCTCTACCACAAATCTGTGGCCAATCCAATCAGCACAGCTTCAATTCACACCCTTCTTGGGATAAAGCAGTGAACTGACAGACAGTACAATTCCACCTTCACAGCAAATCAAAAAGATTTTCTGTTTATATTTGTACTGACACAAATCACCTCCTAAAGTCTTAAAATAATACCATGGCTCTGATTGTGCCATTCTTTGAGGATACAACCAGTTAAATCATAAAGTTTCCAAAATTTCTGAACAATAGATAGATTCTGCTTTTGACTTACCTACTGCAGTGATAGATACCTAAATTAGCCTTTCTGGAAAATGAAATACTTTCTTCAGAGCTTTCTGTGCACTTCTCACCAAGACTTTGGGTTTGTAAATCACATGTTCTAAAAGAATATGAGAGAGTGTGTGAAAAATTCTGTTTGACTCCTAAATGCTCTTAAAAGAATTGGTAAGTGGGATGAACGAATTATTTAGTATTGTAAGAGAAGTTCAAGAACATACAATACCAAACTTTGTCATAAAGGATTTGAGGTACAGACTCCTGAGATGTGGCAAGCATTTACACACATAGGTCCCACTCATATAGTTAGTTACCAATGCAAGATTTTCACTCATTATCCTCAAATGTCAATGACAGAGCAGATTTAAATATTTTTAATAGACTTCTGTGAAGGAAAGAAAAACAATTTACAATTCAGCAATGTCCTAGAGTACATTTAAGTTTATGGAATGAATTAGTTCAGTGGGAAGGGTTTTAAAAAGAAGCCATATGCATCATCAAATTAAACATACAATGGTAAAGTCAGTTAACTGTTTATTTGCATATAATGTGAGTTTATAGTTGGAAAAAGTTGTTTAAGAAATTACATAACAGAAATACAGAAAGCCTTGTTAAAATTTATTGCCCTGTACCATTAGTCTGATAATGCAGAAAGATACATGTACACTGATCTGTATTATACATACGTATGAAAATAACCTGACAGATCAGAAAAAAAAGACACTTTTAGCTGTGATCTAGACTGCCAAATTACCTCTGTTTATTCAGTTAGCTTCCATATTTAATTGCCTACCTAGTCATCTGTGGACATAATGTTGGCAGACTCTGTATAATATGATAGAGTCTCATTTTAGGTGTATAATGAACTTCAGTTTTATAAGTGGAGCTTATATTAGGTGACATTTTCCATGATGAGAAAATTGCATTTCTTTGAGAAGAAGCTTTAAGGCAAAAGATTAGAAATCTAAGTTAGTTCTGTCAGTTTCAGCAAAACATTTGCAATGGCTCACAGTTAGAATGAAAGCGGAATGTTTCAATGGTAGATTCCCCCATACTAGGCTGAAAACACATTATCAGTAAGTATTCTGTAATTTTTTGAACTCCCATGAATTCTGTTGATTATACCTCAAAAGACTGGCACAGGTAGAGTCAAGAGCTTCTTGAATGACTCAGGAAATAAGACATGCTTTTGTTGTGCTATTTAAATTAGGCAAAAAGCAAATCCCAGAAATCTTTGTTAATTAGAATCCACTAGCCTGTTCTTCATAAATTTCATCTCAACATTTAGAGTACAAATGTTGAAATAAATTTTAGGCATCATTCAGAGATAGGAACATTTCAAGCAGAACCTTCAAATGGGATGTTTTATTCACAGTTGTCTTTGTCTCTTCTGAAGACCATTCTCACAGAAGTTAAAGGTCTCCTGATTAGAGCGTATCACTTAGAAGAGCATGAAAATGCCAGGGATTTAATTATTGCTGTTCTGTTGCCACAGCAATTGTTGTATATTTATTTTTCTCTTAAAAGTAGGGCAAGGAGAAAAAAAACCAACTGCATGCAATGTGCTCAATATTTTTCTCCTTCTACAGAAGGAGAAGCTACAGAAAAGTCCTGTCTGAGTAAGACAACTTGTGTTGGTTTCTCCAGCTTGTTGTAGCATGATCAGAGCAAGGAAGTTTCTGGAGAGGGAGGGCCATACAAAGCCCAGGTAAAATAGTTGCAGGGATTTTTGTGATGAACAGAGCAAACCTCGCCATGCAATCCCAAAGATTCTGGTGAGAACACTGGTAGTTTTCATGTTTGAAGTCTGCTAGGCTGACCCTAGGGGCCAATTCAAAAGGCAAACAAAAGTAGCTCTGAATAGTTTACAGAAAACCTTGTTATCTTTACTTCCACCACAGATACAAACCAGATTTTACAATATCCTGACACTTAGAGACTTCATTTTTGACACAAGTAAGAAAGCTGAGAGCATCCCCTATATGTTTATTAGCTTTTGAAATGAAGGTCAGGCTTTCCCATTTTCCCCTGTCTATGGAAGATGTGATGCCCTGAGGATGGAATGGATTTTATGTCATTCTAGACACTCCCAAGGGAAGAAGCCCCTTCCTCTTCTTGCTATGGTAATGCTGAGCCAATGGAACACACTAATTACACGTGAGAGCTACCAGCATGTGCTTGTGCCTCTGATTTTCTTCAAAAGCCATCTTGTCTTTCCATTTACCTGGAAGAGGAAGTTAACAGTGTCAAGTGTTGCTACTTAGAATTTGGAAAGAAAGAAATTCTCGTGTCATGCAAGTTTCTGTCCTAATTTGCTCTTGTAAAATCCATCCACTGTTGTTACACCAGTTCAGAAACACAAAAGGCTTTCAAGTGGCTTCTCAAGATTCTGTGTTGCAATCAATCTCATAACAAAGTGGAAGAATTCAATTTAGAATAAAATAGTGGAAGAATTCCACTAGAAGGGCCAAGTGAACATCTCAGTTGTATACCTCTAAACTGCTCATAATTTGATCAGTCTTCATGCAAAAGAGGGGAATAAAGGGGGAGAGAAATTTTGAAGTCAGGCACAGAATAAGGTACATGAACAGGGACTGAAACACTGGCCATTGACCATTAAAGGAAAACCTTAAAAATAGGTACAGTGAAAGTAAACAAATAAATTAATTGTAAATTGTAGCAGTAATTTCTATTCTCCATAAGTCAGCTAATAGGAGCATACAGGGAACAGTTTTTAAATTAAGTTGCATTTAAAAGAGAAGGGAAAGCATAACAATACTATGAAACTGATTATACGATGAAACAGGTGCTGCTTGAGCTAAGATTATAGTAAGATTCAAAGGTGCACTGGACATCTTTGTGGACTTGTAGAATATTTAGGGATAAATCTGTTAAAATTCAGATGTAAATAGTGTTAAAAGCAGCATTTTGGGAGGCATGTAAACCTTGACATTTCAAAATCTAGAACAATCTCTTGCTGATTGGGGATTGGAAACAGGTTTTTTTCCACATTTTCATTTTATGGCATCTCTTACACTTACCCTAAAACATCCAGAAGTTTATGGAAGCAGGATATAAGAACAGTTGGGCTGAGGTCTAATCCAACATGGCAGTTCTTCATTATGATTAATGAGGGTCCCTTTATCAACAGCTGTGATTCTGACCTTCGTGGCTCTGCTGCTTATCTCCTGATTTATATGTCTTCATAACCTGCATCTCATTTAGAATTAAATAAAAAACTTCCATGCAATTACTATAGCCTTTTCAAATATTTGCTCATTCAAGTAATTTATTCACAGAATCTCAGACAGTACATCAGCAGCACTCTTCTAAAGTCTAATACTACTATTAAGATTGGTTTTTTACATGCAGGCATTCATTGTGGTATGTAGGAGAGAAATAAAATGCTGACACCAACCTCTCTGCATCTAAAACTTGGAGACCCAGTGTTAGAAATGTGCATCTCTTTTATTTAATATTTTGACATGGTCAGATATATTCAGAGATTTCTTTCCTGGTTTGTAATGTTAGTGTGATTCAGGACATGTTAGCTTGATGTGTTATAAAATGAGCCAGTTTATCTTTAGTTTAGCCTGTGATCAGTGGGGAGAGTGCTTTTCCTTTGGGAGCTGAATGCAAAATAACTGAAGCAGATTGAAGTTGGCAGTGACTAATGAAGTCTTGTGAAGGAGTCAGGAGTCAGTGGGTTACTACATAGGATGGATTGAGAAGACAGTAACAGCAGCCTCTTTGTTGAGTTTATGCTGTCTTTTTTCCTTTTTTTTTTTTGGCATAATCAGTGCTTCTGTGAAGAAAATCTCCTCAAAAAAAATTTAAAACTCCTGATGTATGTCTCTGAGACAGACATCCGCACGCACATTTGTTACAGTGGAGATAATTCCAGGCTTCCATGTTTAATGAGCCATCATGGTTGCCTAAAGGTGTTCTACATGTTAATAATTTTAATCAGTCACACAGAATTTATGGAGCTAGAATTTCAGTTGAAATTAGCACTAGTTAAAACCTCAGTCATTTATTTCTCTGAGAGCTCCCCCTACTTTGCCAGTCTGATAATGTACCCTGTTGTCACAGAATCTGGCACAATAAATCAGTTCTCACAGGCACCACTGAGCAGCCTGGCCTGGGACTTGCATACAGAGCATAACTACTGGGAGCAGGAGGCACTGCAGTTGGGCTTGCATTTGCTATACGTGTAAAATCCGTGGGCACAGAGCAAAAGCTGAGAGTATAAGGAGGAGGAGTATGCCAGCCTGGCCAAGAAGGTACTGGGAAAGGGGCAGGGACAATGCCAGGCAAGCCCCTGCCTCCAGCCTGGCAGCTGACCCAGGTCAGGAATCACTGCAAACTGCTTCTTAAGCCCTTGATTAAATTATTTGAATGACTGCCTAACTTCAGCTGTTTGCAAAGCAGGGGGAAGGAGGTCAGGCAACAGGGAGGGAAGCACACCCACCTTATGCAATCTTTGGAGAATTTAGCTGGGCTTTGTGCTACGGGTAGCACTGATGCAACGTTACAGCCCTTACTATAGTTCTAGGAAATTTTTCAGCAATGCTACACAAAACTGCTGTGGTGTTATGCTATTTTTCTTCCTGAAATACTTGTTGAAGCCTTTTGTTAAACAAAGTCTTTAAGACTTGTCTTTTTTTAGGCTTTTTTCTTTTTTAGGCTCACAATACTTTGGGGATTTTGACTGAAACATTGTGAGCAAACTGATTCAAGCTCTCTGCAGTCTAACTGTCCCAGCCTGTGTGCACAGAGTGCAACAAGATTTGTGTTTTCCACCTCATTAAACTGACAGCAGAAATTAGTTTGTGATATTAAAGACTAAAAAGTTAAATTACAGCTACACATGTCCTTTATGCAATGGTGTGTGTGAAAGATGTTTGATTTTAATGTTTGCTATAATGGAGAATTTAAATTGCAATGTTTGTCAAATCTCTAATCTTTGTTTCAGAGTGGAATATTAATTATGCTTTTAACTACGAGAGGTAAATAAAATGAGCATCCACTGCCTGCCTAAGGGTAAATTGCAGATTACTGACAACGTGACGTGGTGTACTAAATGTCAGTTTTGTCAAACAAATTTAGAGGAACAGTTAAACTATTAGCTTCCTGTTGTTACAGGGGTGGTTTTTTGCAATGAATGACTGTTCCTAGCAGCAGGGGCACTGTACCATATGGAACACTAACAGAGCTAAATCGAATAAGCGAGATGAATGAGGAGATAGCACTACAGACGCACTCAATTAGTTTATAACTGTCTATTAACTTCTGTTGGTGGTTTTGAATAAACAATAGATTAACCATTACACCCCTTCTCTTTCTTTATGAAACCAGTAGAAAAACAGTACAAAAAGAGCACAGAGTGAGGAAGAAACTGAGCAGTGTCTTTCTTTTTATTTTTACCTCCTGCTTCTTTATAGATTGTGTGGTATTGGCAGTACCTGCAAGTAACAAATGCATTAGATCCAAGAAGCAAATCAAAATATTTCATGTGTGGTTATGCATGCAAAATAGTTCTTCAAATTACCAGGAGTTATTCTGCCTGATTTTTTTCAGACCTGGTTTATTAGCAGGGAAGCACTAGTATGGCATGTGAACTTAAGCCAGTAATTGCAATTTATTTGGCAGTTAAAGTGTTGTGATAGTGCAAAAATAAAATATTATGAATGTGTCTGCCCATCTGTCTGTGCCCCAAACTACTTTTAGACCTGAACTACTTGGAGCAGGTAAGAGGTGATGCATTCATGTGCCCCTCACTGCTAGAATCATTGGAGTAAGATTATTTCCTTCTACTTTGAATCCTAAATGAATAAACATAATATTTTACTATCCATGGCTTCCATTGTAAAATATTGGAGAGAGATGGGAGCCTCCAGAGGATACTGAGCTTACGTCTTACATACTGTGATATTTTTGCCTCTTATTTAATTTAAAATTGTTAGCAAAAAATACCTAAAGACCATTCAAGCTATTTCATGTCACACTTTCACATTAGGTGTTCAAACCTAATTAGTGAAGATCTTACCACTGCTGGACCTGAAATCCAAAATACCAGGCAGAAAAGATGGGCAGGGTAAGTTAAGAGAGGGGCACTAGATGGAGGGGATAAAATAATAAGTACAGCAAGACATGATTAGCTCCCACTCTGTCAGTGAGAGTGATCAATGACTGCCATAAGCCTTGTCATCATGTGATTGCTTAAAGCTCAGTGCTTTCAGACGTAATCCTGAATAGAGCTCAAGTTGCAAACTTCTCTTTAAATTCTTGGCTAAGTTGAAAATCCATAAGTTTGTTTTGAATCATTGTCCCAGTGCAGCACTGAGGGACACTCTGCCCATCTGTTGGATCATGTTAAATGAGGAATTTGCAGATACTTGGAGACACTTTTAAATTTCATGCAATTTTTAGCCTTCTTGCTGTTTAGCAATTAGTACTACTTAGTTCATTATACCCATAGGAGAGGTAGCTCGGAGATGTTGGGGAGCAGGTGCTGTGGACCCAGAGGAGATCGGGGAACACAGTACTTGGGGAACACAGGACATTAATTCATAGAAAACTTGAATCCATTAGGAGTACTGCACATAAATAGAGTTGTTTCAAAATGCAAAGCTTCCATTTCCTGGACCAACCCTCCATTTAG
>NW_005054443.1:1463314-1488419 GCF_000277835.1 Geospiza fortis
GAATGCAGCACTCTTCTCCATCTTCTGTGGAAAGAATAACACTGCTGTCAGCCTACTGCTAACTTCCTTCCAAGATCCATATTACTGATCAGTGAAGTGGTTTTTGTCTCTCCCCTTACCATACATATTTCACACAGGGTGATGTAAGTTTTAATTAGCAAAACTCCATTAAATATTTAAAACTCCTCAGGTGAAAGGAGTGATATTAGCAAAGTGAAAAAATATCTTGAGAGTCTTTTATTGTGTAGGAACACAAACTTCATAGATCCTAGTGGAAAAAAATAAAGAATTGGCAGATACAAATTCAGGCTGGAACTGCAGAGGGCCGGTAAATTGTCCTTGTCAGAATCAAGCCACAATATTAATAAATTGCTATCTGTAGGTCTTTTGACATGCAAAACATAATTTACTAAGTTATACAGACATTTCTGTCTGCTTCTGACAGAGTAAGTTTTTATTTTCAGTTTTCCATGCACATGGCAATAATTCATAAACTTTACCTAATTTCTGAAATCAGCTGTCATAGTAGAAAAAATACTGGTTTACTGCCATTTTAAATTCTACCCAGACTTATGTCCAAGTGTCCAATCTAGATACCTGTGTATCTTCTTCAGCCTGCATTTCTTAGTCTGCATTTTGGGAAAGCTCTTATTTATCTAGCTTCTTGCTAACCATAACTTCTTATCTAAATTCAGCTAGAGTCTCCTCACCTGGAATTCACCTATGCCAAAACACTACTGCAATGCCACTGCCCACTCTTACTTTTATTTTTAGTGTTGCAGTGTTTTAAAGGAGGGCACTGTTTAAACAGTGAACATGTGTCCCTAATGAATTGCACAGATGTCCACTCACCTGTTTTCAAGTTGCTTATTTCCTTGCTGTTGAAGAAACTATCACAGTACTATTTTTTATCCAGTGTTTGTAAGCTTAAAGATGACTAATGACTGTTAAAAATTACCCCCTGATGGAGGGTAATGTCATTCCATGCAGTGACTTGCATGAAACCACATTACCCTCGGTCGGGGGGTAATTTTTAATTACTATAATGCTCTTGCTAGTACCCACGGTGCAGCACTGAGGTCATCTTTTCACTGAGAGGATTCCATTACTTAGTTTTTACTAAGTGACTGAGTTTAATGGATGTACAAGAGATCCTGCTTTTACATTTGGCCTCAAACAAGTAAAAGTTAGCAAGTGGAAGCCTGGTAGCCTCTTGAAAGAGCACACCTTTCTTCAAGGGCAGGAGTGGAATGTGCTCTTCTGAATTCCTTGTTCACATAATTGTCTACTGAAGTTGGCTTTAAGGGGTCTTGTAATTTCCCTCCCTTTTAACAAGTTGTCTAGATAGGCTAGGAAATGTCAATCTGTTGAAAAAATTTGTTTGACATCTGATCCTAAGGTACTTAGAATCACACAGTATGTTAAAGAGAAACTGCTGTGATGTATTTTATGAATGTGGGAAACTTGCCATTGTGTATTCATATTTCTTTAGGTCTGGAAAATCACAACACTACAGATATTTTCACGTACTTTTGTATTGTTACATAGCCATATATTCTATTATGGCTTACTTACCCTGCTTTGTTAGAAAATATACCAAAATATACTTGTGCCAAAACATGAAAAGAACCTGTTCCACAGTAAATGCTATACTATTTTTGGGATATAACACACACTGCTTTTTTGTTTTTATTGCAAAGAAAGATTTGGGTAGTGCTCCAGGAGGATAAAATATCCACATATTCCCAAATATTATTGACTGGTAGTATTGCCTTGCAATTTAATCTGCTAACCTCTCTCTCCCTCTAGTTTCTGCTAATGGGGCTCCTCCCCAGACCTGTCTCTTGACCTAACCTACAGTTTATTACAGGCACTAAGCTACTCCCTCTCAAGTACCCTCTCCCAAACCATGAAGAGCTTTAACAGAGAATTCTGTTCTATATTATTCAGTAAAATCCCAGAAAGGATATTATTAACCATTACATTCTTCAGTGGTGCAGAATCATTTTGATTGAACTCTTCTAAGTTTTCCTAAGGAGGTATGCTTTGTTTGTTAACAAATTATGATGAGATTTTTTTTTTTTTTTTTTTTTTTTTTTTTAATAAGGAACAAGCAGTTTGCTTTGCAACTGTCACAGTTTGTATCCTTTCTCTGTAAATGATGAGTTGGAGAGTTAATTTTAGCACTAACACATTATAGTTTGGAAACCTCACCACTGTCTGTTATTGTAAAGGAATAGTTTGTTATTTTCAACACAAAAGCCTGTTAGTTCTGTTTCTGGCCTCAGGGCTACCTCCCTTCAGACAGTTCTCTGTATCTATAAATCTCACTGTACTTACTGTATTACATCACTACTGTAAACTGCAATATTTCAGTATATTTGAAGTACTGGACAGTGTATTGTAAAAACAGCAGCTATCATTACTCTTAAAACTGCAAATTCTAACTGACTGATGTTTTTCATGATATAGTAGTTTTTTTAGTTGTTTGAGGTTGTTGCCTTTTGAAGAACAGCACAGTACCTAGCAGCTCTCTTTTTTTACATACATTATTTTTTGTGATGGATGATTTCATCAGGGGAAGGGCTATGACTGTTTGCTGCTTTGACTCTGCTCAAAGGAGCATTACCGTGCAAGCTCTGTTTAGAAGTTTCAGGTTTTTCCAAGGATAAAAGATGTTGTTCTGTCTTTGAAAGTGTATTTTCATAGAATTAAGAATTAGATTTGAGTACAAGGCATTCATTTTTCCTTTGTGTTTCTGTGACAGAGGTATAGACTTAAAGGTAGTGCGGTTCCATGCAAAATTTGATTCTTCAGTCTTTGGATTATCATTCTGCTTGTGGGTGGCAAAGCTCTGAGTGAAAATCCTGTATTATGTGCAATCATTAATTAAAATTCTTTTCAAATGTTAAAGTTATTGTGGCTGGAAAACCGATTGTATTTTTCAGATGAAATTGTATTAGAAAGATTTAGAGCAGCTTTCCTTGACACCTTTCTTACATCTTTTAATTAAGAAAGCCTTTGGTGTTAATAGGTTCAAGTTTGCCAGAATTCAAAATGAAGGTATCTAAATATTTGAAATGTTCTTACCTAAAACCACTGTGGTATGCAGCTGTATCAGCTGCCCTTTCCAGCATGCTGTAAAGAGCCCCTAAAGTCAATTAATCAGCCTTCCTCGCCATACAGGCCTCACATTAAAATCTTCCTTATAAGCCACTGAATATTGCACAAAAGGCCCCAGCACACATAGCTGCTAAAAGGGAAGTAGGGGCTGGACAACTTCATTAGCATTTTATACAGGGGACAGATGACAGTTTCTCCCAGAAGTCACGTTCTGCAGCATAGGATAAAATTGGATTGAGCATGCAGCTGCATCTTAGGCTGACCAAACAGTGTCAGCCACACAAGGTCTCAGCTGGAACGCTTCCTCCTCTGGTTGTGCCTTTGGATTAGCAGCAGTCCATCTACCACCACGCTCCCACTGCCAATTAAATGATATACCCATGGCTTGGGAGAGCACTGAATGGTTTACAAGCTACGTGGTGCTTTAGTGCCTTCCTTCCCACAGTGAGCAGGGAGCACTGGTGCATTAGTGCACTTCCAAAACACTCCAGGTGTATCCTCATGCATACCAGAAGTTCTTCTACCTGCCCTAAGAGGATGGCCCAATTTCAGCAGCCCCTTAGGAGAAATTACTTTTTTTCTTACATGACTGAATATTGCCTATTCTGAGCTTTTAGTCAGCGACTTCTGTTCAGACAGATTACTTGTGGAAGCAAAGGAAGATAGACTCCTAAAAGACTGATTAAAACTCTGTGCATTGGATATTTTGAACTGCTGAGGTATAGTGAATATTACAGAAGTCTTGAAGGAGGGAATTGCTTGAAAAAGTGAAAGGCACATGATAGAGTGTAGGTAGTGCAGAAAAAGTTACGTGCAAGTTTGTGAATGCTTAGTTCCAGCACTAACAAATATATTCTACAGGCTGCTGCTTGTATTAGGATACAAAGAGGCAAAAATTATCTATTCAAGTGAAGGCTGTGGATCAAAAGTCAGTGAGGAAATCTGTCTTTCACAGAGGGCATTATATTCAGGAACTGAAGAAGTACCTGCCACACAGGAGCTAGGTCAGGATGCTTATCTGTTTACCACAACATCTGGACTAATACAACAGAATTTTTCATCAGCAGAAAGCCTTTTGTTCTTTTGTATCCCACTGCTGGGGATCAGCAAAGCAGTAAATGAATTGTATTAGGTTAAGCCTGTGAAAACCTTTCCTTTTGATTCTGCAGTGCACCTCTACATATATTTAATTATGTGTTTACATATCAACATGCATTTTTATAATAGTTACAATATATACAATACATTTACGTATACCTAAATAGAAAATATGCTAAAGAACCCTTTAAAATATGCTAAACATCCCTTTTAAGGGATGTTTCAGAGAACTTTAAATTATTTATTTTGATGACATTTTATGTCCTTATACTGGTAAAGCCAAATGAAGAATGGTTTGAGTTGGAAGGGATGTTAAATATCTCTAGGTCAAAACCCCATGCCATGGTCAGGGATACCTTCCAGTAGATCAGGCTGCTTGAAGCCTCATCCAGCCTGGCCTCACAGGACCATGCCTGTCACAAGCCTGCTTTTTTTAATCTATATCCAGCAGACAATTTGCGCTCAAATGCCTGAGTTTCTGGCTAGTGAGAGAGACATCTGTATACTGACCTAAATACCTTAAAGGAAAAACTTCTCCTGTGTTTAAAATTGTCACAGTTCCTATTGCTTTCTATAAACTTGAACCTATGCAAGCACAGAACTAACTTCTTAGATGCTGTAGAGATCCAGGGATATGCTTTCTCCACTGGGACTTGCAAGACAAATTTTCTAACCCCATAGTGCAAGTAACAAGATATTTCACACTAGCAGACACCTGTTCCATACCCACATCAGCCTCAGGTAGTGATGCACTGTGGGACTGGGGATTTTCTCTTTGTGTAAGGAAATGCTTATGTGGCAGATAGACTTCTAAAGAAAGACATTTGTCTGGCCATGCTTAAGGACTTTGAGAATATCATGGCAAACCTCATGGACGGAGGCTAATGCATCTTAACAGACACATCTGTCATACATCTCTGTAATTCCTCATATTCCTCATGCTTCCAACACCTCAGAAAATATGGTAAAAATTTGGTATGGGCAAAACCATCCCAAAATAAATTTGCATTAGTGTAACACTGCCTCATGTTTTGGTTTGTGAAAGCGGAGGGATTCTGGGCACCCACAGTGCATACTATGCCTGGGAGTTTGAGGCTCTACTTAAACCTGACAGCTATGGGATAAGAAGGTGTTTTCTTTCATCATTAGCCAGCCTTTTCTAAAATGGTAATTAGTTTCAGGAAGAGAATCTCAAAATCTGTCATGGATGTGTTCCTGTGAAAAGCTTTCATGTTCATGTTGTCTGGCACTACACATCACACAACTACCTCCTCCTGAGTAGGTCCCAGTGTCATCTCTTTAGTTTTCTAATTCAGATCATAGGATAATATGATGGGGGCAAAGAGGAAAAAGAAAAGCTGTTGAGACAAAGGGGAACTGCAATGTCAAATGCAAAATATATGTTTTACGATATGTTATAAACAGAGTATTCTTCTACCTTGTGCAGTATCTTTAATACGCATCTGTACGCTAATATGGAGGAACATTTTCGATTTTGAAACAAGATCAGGTACGTATATTAATTTGCATACAAAAGAACCCAGGTAGTCCTGTTTAAATGTAGAGCTGGAGTGGTTTAGCCTGGAGAAAAGGAGGCTCAGGGGAGACCTTGTCATTCTCTACAAACCCCTGCAGGGGTTCAGCCTCTTCTCCCAGGCAACAGCACAAGAGGACACAGCCTCAAGCTGTGCCAGGGGAGGTTCAGGTTCATCAGGAAGAATTTCTTCACTGAAAGGGTGGTGGAGCATTGAAATGGCTGCTCAGGAAAGGGGTGGAGTCACCATCCTGGGAAGTGTTCAAGAAACAGCAGGATGTAGCATTTAGTGCTGTGTTTTAATTGACAGGGTGGTGGTCAGTCAAAGCTTGGACTTGATGGTCTTGGAGGTCATTTCCAACCTTAATGATTCTGTGACTCTAAATAAAATGGCATATATGGTAAAAAAAGAGAAAGTATGGGTTCTGTGTAAATTTTCATTTCATGTTCTTCAAACAGGGTTAGGTAAGAGCATGAAGTTTCTTTCTGTGGGGGGGAAAGTATTCTCAGGCAAAAGGGAAGGTCAGGTGTGTAATTTTCCTGTGACCATACATTTCAGAAAAGGATTTCTTCAAAGACTTCAAATGCATAATTTCAGTCAACTTGAAATACTGTCATAGAAGCCTGTAGTGTAATGCCATTTTACATTTATGTACAATTAATGTAGCAGAAATTAGTACAAATAAAACATAATAGAAAATTGAACATTTCATTTTCATTTAAATAAGAACACATTATTAATACCATTTTAGAGAATCAAAACATAATTTGTCTTTTTTCATGGAAAATTTTTACATTCTCATTATGCAGTTCAATGTGAATATAACTAGCTCTCTAATGAAAAGGATTTATTGGTAAAAATATTTGCACAAGCTTCAGTCCTTATGTTAGAAAGGTGGATAAGTGCAAGTGGCAGAAAATGATGCTGAAAGAATGAAATAATTAACTAAAAGGAATTTATATCTATCATCCTATTTAATTATTTGAGTATTTGTAATTTTGCTAGTATTATTCTGTATTGGTTCTGACTGCATCTTACATGTAGGACTATTCAAAGAAAAGGCTCAATTGAGGATTGTGTTCAAACCTGTAATGGTTTAAATCCCTGTGTTTTCCTTTTTATGAAAAAGCCCTATTACTAGAACACTTAATGGGAATTCTCGAATAATTTGGATCCAAAGGGAACTTTAGAGGTCATCTTTTCTAACCTCCTGTTCAAATCAGGCTTAGAACAAATCAAGTTGCTCAGGACATTGTCCAGCAGGGTATGAGTATTTCCAAAGATAGAGATCCCATCTTTCTGAGCACCTGCTCCCCTGTTTCACTCTTGCAATGGTGACAAAAACTTTACTAAGCTCTAACAGGACTTTCCTAAATTGCAACTCATGTCCAGTGTGTCTTCACCTTGTTCCTGGAGTCTAGTTCTGTCTCTGTATGCTCCCATTAGATTGTTAAAATAGCACTAAAATCCCCTGTGAGCTTTTTATTCTCCAGGCTGAGCTAGCACATCTCTCTGTCTCTCCTTGTCCAGGAGAGAAATGTCCTTTGTCCACTGAGAGAAATCCAGGCTAAATTCCCTGCTCAGTCACATAACATTTAAAAGTCCATTTCCTTTTCTGTCAAAAAGGCCTTCAAATGTTGCAGCTGGGCTGCTGGGTTCTTCTCTCTGCTCATAAAGGGTTTGCCATACTTTGGCCTCCTCCATTCTAAGTGGCACCCTAATCCTCATCCTGCAAATAATTCTACATGGCTGCTCTAATCACTTAAGTAAATAAGTCTTTCGTGAAATGAACAGATTCATCAGCATTTGCGTTGTAATTAATTTGTAGGAAAATAACAAGTTTTAATATTCTGTATGTTTTTCTTATACACCCCTATAATTCAGGAGGACCTATAGGTCAGTTAAACATTGTGTTCACTATTTTCTTTTTTAATTTGAGGATCATAAGAGGCAAACCACAAATAAAAACTCATATTGCAAAATTTTTAAATCTTGTAAAAAATTGAGGGAATTTGTGACTTTTCATTTTTCCTTCCTTAGTTTAGCTGAGAAGAAAGGGACAATTTATTGCCCAGTTCATTACTTACAGTATTCAAGATTGTGGTCAAGATTAGATAGTAGTAAATTATGGGAAATATTGCTGCTTACATCTCATTACTGTTTTATTCTCTTGGGGAGGCAGAAGGTTGTTGGATTTTTTTAAAATTGTGTTAGTGCATTTTTTGAAGACTAAGGCCAGTGACTAACTTGAGCCAAAAATAGTGCAGCCAGCAGCTTTGCAGAGGAGTTCAGCCAGAGCTTCTCCAATTGCCTTTTAGTGCCATAGCCTAGAGCCTTCCCTGAAGAACTTATCAATCACACTAGAATGCATCGAGGTCTTCTTGGGTGGAGATGCAAGAACTAAACTGTAACCACAAATTTAACTTTCTCTGAGAGCTAAGACAAGAATCAGCCCATTTCAAATAAATGTTGTAATGTTAATCTGGTGCACGAAGGCATAGCTCCATTTTTTGCAGTCAGTCAGTCACCAGTGTTCCTCCTCTGCATCAGCAAGGTCTCTCAGTGCAGTGCTTCCTTTGACCTGAGGTGTTCCTGGGTTTGATGCTATAACCCTCACTTGCAGAAACTCAGATAACCTGATGTGGAGTTCATACAAAGCAGAAACTGAGAAACAAGTAAGCAGTTTTTGTAATGTCACTGTAGGCAAATCTCAAAGCATGTGCTGGATACTTGAATTCAAGAAAGAACACTTAGGAGCAAAAGTAGATGAGCTGTGTGTCTCTGACTGCAGCTGTACCTTACTTTTCCATCATCTTTTCCTTCTCCTTTGCCATTCATTTCCATATTCTCAGGCACTGTTTCTCAACTTAATGCCATACTTTCTCTGTGAGCTACATACAAGTGATACTGGGATCTTTCCAAATAATTCTTCTTTTTGGCTCTGATCTCTTGTGGTGTCAATGAACCAATCTACTAGTAATAAAAAAGTGCAAAAAGACCACTGAAGTTCTTACATGCAGTGAGTAAAAAGCCAAGTGAAGAAAGAACTACAGGAATCAGAAGTGGTTTTGTTTATTCTAATAAAAAACCATTTTTGTTACCCTCCACCATACTGTAAAACATTTGCACTCTTTTTGCACTCAATTCCCTTAGCTCTGTAAGTCAAAGGAATCCTTCCCCCCACCCCTTTACTTCTATTCTTTTCTACTTCTCTCTTTACAGTCAGTCCTGGTAGTGTTGTAATGTCTTCTTGGTCTGAAAGTTCATCCGGTATCTCTGTGGCCAAAAAATGACAGCCGCAGTGAATGAAACGGATGAAAATTAAATTCCATGGTATCAAGAACATTGTTTCTAGAATTTGAGCATCATCACAGCATTTTCTTAAAGTTTGTTCTGTTTATCAGAGAATGCAAGAGCATGATGAAAATAAAATTAATAATGTTAGCATTTGCTTTGAAGCAAGGAGCTGATAATTAGAACAAAGAGAAGGCACCTAAAAGAAATTATAATAAACCACCTCTTTGTATGTGAGGTAAAAAGGCTTATGCACCCTTGGCTATATTAAAATATTTGCGTAATCTTGAAATCAATCTTCCTATGTCAATGCAAAATAGATGTTAAACTTCTTAGGACAAAGAATAATTTTATCATCTAATACAGGATTGCATACTAAGAGATCACAAGCAAGGAACTACAAGAACTACACAATTCAGTGTTATCCTCCCACCTTTTGCTTTTTATAATTCTCCTAACAATTATTTTTCCTGAGGTTCTTCTCTAGAAATGCTAGTCCTTTAAGTGGGGACAGCTTGTAAAGTATTTTATTAAGTGTTCCCTAGTTCTTGCTGTGAAGTGTAGTGCCTTTAAAAATATTTCTCCAAACCTTATTTCTTGTCTGATAGAATACTGACAGAACACAGTTTAATGTCACTGTGAAATTGCAGTCTTGAGCACATTGCATTTCAATATAAGACATATAAATGTTAAATTGAATAACAGAAGTTCAGGTGACTTTACTATCACTAATGCCATACTGTTTCTATTTCATTTCCTTATTTCATTTCAATTGCTTCATATTTGTGGCTCAGTCCATTTGGGGGAGATAGAAAGGGTTCTGTGCAGAGTGTTGCTGTATTGATAAGAGATGTAAAGTAGACTAAAATACTAATTACTGGTAGTTACAGTTATTTAATAACACCTAAGGAAAGTTACCCTTTTGGTTGAATTGGATTTGTTATTCAGGTTCTGAAAACTTGTTTTCTGTAAGGACTTTTTAACAATAAAAAGCAACATAAAGAGTACAAATGAGGCATTGGGGATTCAAAGTATCCCCAAATAAAGAAAAAAAAATCTAAAAATAGAAAGTAGCATTTTGAATTTTCTAATGCAGATTAGAATAATACCCGGTGTTACCAAATGTGTACCAGCTCACATACATGTAATTCTCACAATGATATATGACGTGTGGGTTTTTCTCTGCCTTAGAGAACCAATTGTTGAAGACAGGAAAGCAATCACAGTTATTGAGAAGAATTGTTTTGTTGTTCAAGAAAAAATAATTTCAACATAAGTTGGAAAAATGTATAAATAATAAACAAGGAACAAGTCTGTTATCTTTGCACTTTTTTACCCACTTCCTGTGGAGAGCTTTTATCACATTGCATCTTCATGCTGAATGTTGCTGAATCAGTTATGCTTATTAAATTATTTCAGCTTGAAGCAGATTTCCCAAAATTAGCTATGAGTTTTCTTTAGCATATCGTAGGCAGCCAAAATAGAGGGCAAAGTAATTAATTGAATTTATATACAAAAACAACAACTGCTACTACTACCACTAGTACTAATAATAATAATAATAATAATAACAACAACAATGTTGATTAACACAGCTGGTATTGTAAGTAGACTAAAAAAATCAGAAAAAGTCAGTAATTCTGAGTGTTAGAGAAGCAAATAATGTATTCAAGTCCTATTTCCTGCATTATCTTTTGAAGGGATTGTTAATACAATAAAAAATTGTGGAATCAAATTTTGCAAAAAAATTCCACATCATGTCTGTGATAGTGGCCAGTGACAGACCTTCAGCTGAACACAGAAGCAGAGTAAAGGAAAGGTAATGCATTTACTGTTCTCCACTCAGGCCTTAATCAGATTTTCTTTTACCAATGCTAACTTTCGATATCTCATGAGTCCTAGTGCTGATGTGTTACAATATTTTCATAGAATATCCTGAATTGAAAGGGACCCACAAGGATCATGGAGTCCAACTCCTGGCCCTGCATGGGACACCCCAAGAGTCACACCATGTGCCTGAGAGCATTGTCCAAACACTTCTTGAACTCTGTCTGGCTTGGTGCTGTGACCACTTCCCTGGGGAACCTGTTCCAGTGCCCAGCCACCCACTGGAAGAACCTTTTCCTGATGTCCTCCCCAGACCTCCCTGGCACAGCTTCAGGCCATTCCCTTGGGTGCTATCACTGGTCAGCACAGAGCAGAGATCAGTGCCTGCCCCTCCTCTTCCCCTCATGAGGAAGTTGCAGAACCCAATGAGGTCTGTCCTCAGTCTCTCCTTCTCCAGGCTGAACAGACCAGGTGACCTCAGGCATTCCTCATACAGCTTCCCCTCAAGGCCCTTCATCATCTTTGTTATCCTCCTTTGGACACTTTCTAATAGCTTAATGTCTTTTTATATTGTGGTGCCCAAAAATGCACATGGCACTCAAAGCAGGGCAGAGCAGAGCATTTTCTGGGTTTTGTGAAAATATTTACTTTTATATTTTAAAAAATCTATATACTCTCTGCTTCTTGTTCTTTCATTGTTGAGAAATACAAATTCTTTATTAATCTCTTAGTTTTCTTCATGTTTATTTTATACTTTTATCATTTTCTAAGTTCAACTGCCTCCTTTTTAAACTAGAGACTCGTTATCATCTATGGAAGGATTACTGCTCTTCTGGTAGGATCTGGCCCTTTGATCTTCCTATCACCTCTCTGTATATGTTCTCTACTTTGTGAAAATCTTTTTTGGATAGGCATGTGTCAGAACTGCATGCAGTGTTCAAAATGTGGAAGCTCCATAGATCTATACAGTTGTTTAATCACATTTTCCAATTTGTTCACTATCCCTTACATAGTCATTTCTGACTTCTTTTTGCCTTTTTGACTATACATAGTGCTAAACTTCTTGTCCTCAAAGAATCAATGACTATCAGATTTCTTTCTTCTGTATTTTATGAAGTCATTTAGATGCAATATTGTGTGTGTATAATTATGATTATTTTTCCCATATGCATGCCTTTGTATCTTTCAACATTGAATTTCGCCCTGAGTGAATATCCAATCATTCTGCTTTATGAGATAAATTTGTAACTTTTTAACCCTTTCTCTAATTATTACTACAATTTAAAATTTGTGTTTTGTTGAAAAAGATTCTGGGCATTTTCTAGATCAGTGTGTATATGGTAAATAGTGCAAATAACAACATGCACTTATGTAGGATAGCCACTAGTAATGTGAAAAAATGAGCACGTAACCCTACCCTTGGTATCACATCTTTCTAACCAGCTGCTAAAGCATTTTACTAAAAGAGCGTTCTTACTGTTGTTTCCTTTAGAGATTTGGTGAGCAAACTGTTAAAAGGCTTTTGCAACTGTAAGTGCTCTCCGCTACTGGGTTACATGAAAGCTCCAATCCTTTCTTCATCTGAACCATTTCTGTGATTTGTCCACAAGCAGAGAAGTAAAATTTAAAACAAAGCATATGTAAGAAGCAGCTATTTTGTCTTGAGTTACATCAGTGCACTGATTAAAATAAAAAAAAAATTGGCCCAATTCCTTAAGCAGCACAATTACAAATTTCATCTCACTTTGTTTATTAATATCTTGGTGATGGTAGTGTGTTGCTAGAGCTGTGGAAAGTGCCAGCATCTTGTTTCTCCTTTCATTGCCTGGTGAGCAGGGAGGCATACTGAAAGGAGAGGGCCACTCAGTGTGTAATAGGGAAGCAGAAAGTTTTTGTTAGATTCAAATTAATATGCTTTTCTCATTGTTCCTAAGTTAAAATGGAAGGCACGTTTTTGGCAGGGCCTGAGTTCATTTCAACCGCAGTCACCATTTTAAAAAAAAAAATTATTTTCACATTGTTACATTTCTCTATGGCAGTGTTCCATTGTGCCTCATCCTTTGTGCCCAGTGCTTTTTAAACAGGAAGAGAAAAGGCAAGCTAGGTCCAAAAGAGTTTGGTATTTAAGTCAAGACAGGACAGAGAAAAGGGATGCAGGAAAATAGGAGGAAAATGCGCTAGACAGAGGCTGACAATGTAGTAGCAACTTAGCAGTTATTGAAATTGGTTTCTGGGAGAGTTTCAGGGAGAAGTCACTGGGAAGGAGGATGTTGAGAGAGATCCTGAGTTAGGCTTTACAGAGTGGGCCTTTCCACAAGGAGGCACTGTAGAGGAGAAGATGCATCATTGGAGAGTTTCGTCATGGTGGATAAAATGGGGACAGATTATCATGAGCTCTTTAGCTTATTACTTTCCTGGACTGTCTTTATTAATATTTGTAACAGAACAGAGTAAATGATACACAAAATCCTGCACAGTTTTGCAGGGGAAGTCTATATTTTGTCTGCTTTGCATTTTAATAGATTTTAACCATTGCACCAGTTCACTTATTTCTGTTTCTTGTGTGTAGAAATTCTAACAGTTCTTAGCTGGTCTTGAGATTTTTCTGAATATCAGGCTTCTCTTTCTTGGGGCTGATATAGTACATTCTCTTTCCTCATATAGTAGCAGTAACACTATTTGTATGATAAGCTGATCTTTTTGCTTTACCTACAAAAATAATTTCATCCTAGGTAATCATCCTGGGAGTTTCCATCTGCTTTATGTTTTCCCTTTGATTGTAGATCTCTTTTCCTTTAAGAAGGATGAAACATCAGATAGTAGCTATGAAGAGTCTTTTCCATGAGTGAGGATGATCAAATATTTAAACCTTTTTCTTCCCCCCCAAAATTTACTTCAAATAAAAGAGTAAGAGTGGTGGTGGAGATGTGAGGTGCCACGGTTTTACGAGTTTCTTAAATCTTGTATAGCTAGACCCTCTTGGGGATTGAGAGATCCAAGGAGTGGATGAAATGCAGAGACTGCAGCACTGCAACACTTTCAGCAAAATCTGAAAACTGCAGATTCTAGAAACGTTATATTCAGCTAAAGTTTACTTGACTGAGTCCAGTGGGTGTTTTTGTTCACAGTACAGAAGTCTGGCTGGTATTGCTCTCTTCCTGTAAGTTGTTTCAGATTTGGACTTTTCCCACAAGACCTATTTCCAGAATTAGATTCAGATTGAGAAGTACTGTACAGTTGTTACTGTCTTAAAAAATAAATCTGCTTTAGCTTGATCATGGGACCCAGGGATTGGAAGGAGAGTCATGCATGACTGCCATCTAAATGTACTGCCATCTAAGGCTGAAAGAGGAAAAAAATATTCATTTCATGTTACCACTTTGATAAGCCTGTCCTTACAAAGGACTTCCATTAAGTTATTCATGTATTAGGTGATAAGTCTCAGATTCTACTTTGAATAATATATTAGTTATTCGTTACAATTAGATATGAAGGAGGGGAGACATTGAAGGATGCAAAGATCTAAGAGTTTTGTTTTACTTATGGTACTCGAATGAAATTTCACTGTCTCTGATATGAAAGAGTTCAGACCATGCTCCCTTGTGCATTTATGCACTGTGGAGTAATAAAGAACCAGTTTTATTATAAAGTCTGCAGAGTAAGCGAAGGCTCAAGCAAACCGAGGTGACTCCTGAGCTGGGATGGGCAAAGGCATGACGCTGCTCCTTGCTGCAGCTGCTGCAGCAGGTGTTTAAGACAGTGTACTTCATTCCCTTCCAGTCATGGGGACATGCCCTTGGGAACGGGGTGGTGGTCTGTCAGCTTATTCAGGGCCAAATGTGACCCTTTATACTTTTCTGTCCAGTGACCCAATACCATGCCTGCACTTACTCTTCCTGCTTTTATTGTTAGCAAGCCTTTCGTTTCAAAGACATTTTGAGCTTTATTCATGGATTAAGGTACTGCTGAGCTTGGTACTACATTGGTACAGAACACATCAACAGCTCCTGCCCAAATGGCTTCTCATCTAGGTGAAAGGTAGGGGATAATGGGTGGATAGATGGAGAGCATGAGGAGGCTGAGGCAGTAGTGATTTGAAGTGGAAGAGTGAGATCAGTTGGGAGAGTTACAGAAAGCCCCTCCTGTGTAGCATGAGAGGAGACAAATGTTTGAAAATCTAGGGGAGGCTGGTGTAAAATTTTGTCTTAGGTGGGAACCATCTTTTCATACTGAATCAGACTTAACAAACAGAAGGCTTTGAAAGTTAGTACAAGTTGGTTGTGCTTGATACATTCGACCTCTAGAAGGAACCTAGGTGAGATAATAAGCTCCTGTAACTTCTAGTTGAAGATATGTAAAAGATCGTTCTGGCAGATGAATATGAACTGGCTCATTGTGTTTTCCACAGAGGAAAAGTCATTAAATTAACAGACAGGACAAGTAAAGTCTGTAGAGCAGTTGTGCGTTTTTTAAACCCATGCCTTGAAGATACGCTACAGAAGGAATCTGGAAAATTGAAATTAAGGCTCAAGACAAGACCTTGGAGAAAGGCTTGGTCTCAGACAGAGTCATGGGCCAGGGAAACAAGCCAAATAGTCATGGAATCTGCTATCATCAGGATCACAAATGCCTCATAGAGGCTGAAGGAAAAATCAAGAGTTTTGGACATGTTGTTTTGTGATATAGCTAAGCATAAATCAGGGAGAGACAGTGAGACTTTAGACTGCAGCAGACAGATCTGGAAAAAAAAACAGGTATTGGCATCCAAGGCAATTCTGTAGTTTAATGAATCGCTATTGTAGTATCAGATTTAAGATCTTGTCTCTGACGGGCCACACCTGCTGAGAAGCAATAAACTCATGTGACCAATTCTCCTGAAATCAGGAATGACAGAAAATAGTCTTTAGGAATACAAGTCAATTTGAAATGTCTGTTGAGTGTGCAGTGTGTATTCAGAGCTCCAACACAGACTATACAATATTATATAAACTAGATTCTTGTTTTACACAGGGTGTCAATAAAACCTCTCCAGACTCTTCTATGCACATGAACATTGGTACTGATTTGTCAGTTCCACTGAAATCTGTCTTTTCATTTTCATTTATATGTTTAATCAGATGTAGCCTCTGATACTGTAGTTCACATCACTTCATATCCAAGTAGTCCCCTTTAATTCAGTGGTGGTCCCCAGCGATTAAAGTGATGTTGACCATGTGTCAGTGGACTGGCAACTATCCCTTGATTATCAGACTGAAAGAGATGAGAGTAAAATAAATTTAAAGCTCCAGAAATGCAGAAAAAAATTTAAATGTTAATTAATAATATAGTCACAAACTACAGTACTGATGTAAACAACATGAAAACTATGTCTTCTCACTGAGAGTTGTTTTTCTCCTTTTTTTTTCCTCATCATTCATTTCTTAAGAAAATTGGCTAAGAAGCGGAAAGAGACATTGAGTAGTACTCGGCAGGAAATGACAGTGATGGTGAATTCAATGGATAAAAGCTACACTGAGCAAGGCACCAACTGTGATGAAGCTTTCTCTTTCATGGACACGCACAATCTAAATGGGAGATGTAAGTTTTTTCTTTTCTTTCCTTTTCTTTTTCTTTTTTTTTTTTGAAGGTGAAAGAAAGGTGCAAATGGTTTTTAAAATATTCCTCATTACTCAGTCATGGAAAATCCGTGGGACCGAGAGGTTCCCACTGTGCAGCACATTACAGTGTCTATTCAAATGAGCAAGACAGTCAGACATCAAGTATAGACTTCTTTAAAAATAATAAGGATAATTGAGCTTTTTTCCGTCCATCCTTTTCTTCTGCAGAAGAGCGGTGACATTACTGAAACAGTAGTTTTACCTTTCTCCGGTCTCCATTATGTTGAAAATTTTATATCTCTCATGCTGTCCCAAGTCCTTCAAATTCCCTTGTTCACTTTTTTTTTGACAGTACAAATTTATTTTTGAATGTAATAACTTAATAATGATAATCTGATTGTCCTATTATTTGCAATTCTAGATGATGCTCTTTCTGTTGCTTGTGCAAAGGAAGAATCAGTGGATTTATCTGTTCTGCGATTTCATAAGAGATTCTCTAATATCCTGGGCCTTCTTGGATCTACCCTGAAAATAAATAAGATTTGGGTTATAAAATTTCTTGTATTAGAATTTTAGTCAAGGTCTCACTCCTGTCAGAGGGTTGGCACTAAGCAGAAACCATGAAAAAATAATGTTTTTTTATAATTGTTTAAAATAATTACTAGGTTCAAAAAGTTGTTTTTTAATTTTGGTTCTTAAGGAACCTCAGGGATTTTGTATGCCAGTGGTTTTTTTAACATTTTCATAATTTGTCAAAGATCAAATTTTTTTCAAGTACTAACAGTATGCAAGACCCAACTCCCACTCTTTAATAATATGCTTAAGAATTTATCTTTGATGAGCTCAATTGTACAAACACTCTGTGAGGTTTATACAGTGAGACTTTTCTCAGCAGCATTAGGCTCAGAATTTGCAATGTTAATTTGCATTTGAGTTACTTTTTAAATTGGTTTGAAATAGATCTTTCAAATCAGACCTGCCTTTCTGGTGAGAATATACCCCTGCAGTTAATGAGATTGCTTATTTCTGTGAAGAGATCAAGAGGTTTTTACTTCGTCTTCCATCATCATGGTATAAGTTTTCCAGTGGTGCTGCCGAATGGCCATAACTACAAATGAAACTGCAATGAGTTCCTGGGACTAAATCCTCCTTATGTTGAACCACCTCAAACCTCTTTGAAATTATTGCCATAACAAGTTTTTTATACTGCTCAAGGGCTAGAACCTCTAATTAGACTTCCCGCAAGAAACATGGTCACCAGAAGGTGCGCGCTGACGGTCTTCAGGAATAATCTTTGTGTAAGACCTTGTACACAAGAGGTTTAGAGCATTCCTACTTCCTATGAAAGTTCATAACCCTGCCTGCATTCTCTACCTAGCAAGTTTTATTACCTGCAGCAGCCCTGACTTCCACTAATCTCTGAATCCATACCCAGAAGAAGTATCACTGTTCTGACTGTCAAGGAAATGTAAGCTCCTCATTCTGGAGGAATCAAAGGGGCATGGCCTCAGATATAATAATTTCTATGATAAAGGATAAACATCAGCATTATTTAAACCAGTTTTGAGTTATTCCCATATTAACAAGGGCTAGTAACTGTTTGCCCTGGAAGATCAACTGGAAAAAAGATGGATGAAAGCCAGCAGGAGCAATCTCACTCCTCATCCAGCAGATCCTGTCTTCCTCAACTCTGTTTCGTTTCATACATTCCTGTTAGTCTGTTTACAGGTATCCAGAATATGCTTACATTCCCTGGTCAGACTGAATTTGAGATTTTTTAGACAAGCAACTAAGGCAGAATTTGCAAGGAGCTTTGCTTAAAAGCCTCTAATGACTCCTTAGCTGAACATCCTGCAAAATGTTGTGATTAACTCCTGTTAAATGTATCTGTGTTTACAATGGTAATTTGCATGATATTTGTATACTAGGGGCAAACTGAACTTAATTTGTCCCCATTGGTCCTTCCCATTGGTTTTACAAATGGTTCAATGATTAAATACCTGTGTGAGCATTGGTCTCTCTATCACTCCCTGAAAACCGCCTTTAAACAAAGAGTAATATGCAGGGTCTATTAGAATCTGTATGCACACTATCCACCTGTCTAAACCAATCAAATAAAAAAAGGAGAGGAAAAAATAAACTACAGTAGAATGTTTGCATAAGATATTTACAGTGTTATAAGGAAAACTTATTAATGATCAAAGCTTCTGTCAAAAACACCTCTTGTTGTTGTGATGTGTTGTTTCAAGCATCAGTATTCAGTCTAATCTAGTGATTTAGGAAATACATTTCCCATCAGGAATCAAAATGCTTTCTCCAACGACACGTCTTTTTAGAGAATTGATCAAATTCAGTGAGGTATTTCATTCACCAGACTTGCCTGGTTTTCCCTAGGTCCTGATTCCAGTGCAAGAAACAGAGCAGGATGAATTCTAAGTCAAGTCAATGCCATCTGCCTAAGTAGCTGCATATCATATCTCTGTCTCTAACCAGCTTTGTTTCTCTTTGCAGCTGTATCTTCACCATCTTCATTTACAATGAAAACTAACACACTGAGCACAACAGTGCCTAATTCTTATTACCCAGGTAACCAGTTTTTTTCTTGTTTTCCGCCTTCTGTAGACCTTTCCATAATAAAAGCATACATATTTATGTAATTATACTTCTTGCCATCAACATTTAATGTATATATAAGAAAAATACCATTTGCTAACAGAAGCTTTCTGAAAGAAAACTCGGGAACATGTATCAATCATTTACTGTTCTCTCTCTTTTTACCTTTCCTGCATTGACCTGCTTATGATGTATGACAGATCCATTTGTGCCAACTGCAATTTTAGGTGAGAACATTTCCCTTTATCAAAGTTTATTGCTGAAGTAATTTCAGAAGTTGCAGTTCTTGGGGAGCAGACAACAGTATGCAAAATGCTGGAGCTTTCTGCTAAAGGGAGGGTGATAAACTTGGCGACACTGAGGTGCTAAGGGCAGTTATCAGGTTTGATTACTACTGTCATAGTGCAAGTCAGGGGAGAAAAGACAGAAATAATTTTAAGAAGTGGATTTACAAGGAAATGTTTATGCATGTATTTGGAGTGACACAAAAGAATTTGATTATCACAGCAATTGAAATAGTTTTCCTCATTTTTTTTCTGTTTTTTCTCAGAAGTGAAGATGTCACTTCTTAAAAATAACTTTTTTTCCTAGTTAAACTGCTCAGAATACAGAAAATCAGACAAAATACAATTCAGGCTGTCTACCAGCTATCGTGTCTTCTGACAATTCTGCAGAGTTTCTGATGTGCTTGTCAAAAAGTGAAGTTTCAGAGAGGAGATGGTATTTTGAACAGCAAAATCATAACATGACGCTTAGAGTATGTATTTTATTATGCATCAGGTGTCACGGGGGGAAATAAAACAGTAAAACTGTAGCTTTAAAACATACAGTTAAAATTTAAAGCATTTCCACTTGGAATTTAGGAAAATCTGTTATTGTCCAATGTCAAAAAGAGAGGTTTCTGCACAGTGATAAGTAGTAAGCATGAGGTGCTATTGCATTTTCAATGCTTAACTCTAACCCCTTCATGGCTTGTATTCATTTACACCTCCTTCCTGTGCTAACTTTAAACTAAACAGGGGCAGTTTTTTAATAGTAATTCAAAACAAAACAGTGCACTGTAGCAGGAAGTCAAACTCCTTAAGTGTTAAGCCTATTCATTTACTTGTGTTTCAGTCTGTATTTTCACAACAAATATTTTCCTTTCTCCTCTTTTTTCTTCCAATCACTGTAAAAAATTTAAGACCCCTTATCTGATTCCTGCCCTTGAACTGTAAATTGAATAGGCTTACATAGACATAGAGTGAAGCATATAAGAAGTAAAAGTTTAGGAAGTGATCTTTAAAATTTGTTATTGTGAAAGAATATTTAGTGCGGTGCACTTCAGTGTGATAACTTTGAGAAGGAACTTTGCTGGTTTTATACATTATGTAAATCTGGAAGAAGGGGATGGTAGTGACTGTAACAATGTAATAATCTGCATGCAAATGAAATTTGCAGTGCCTTTTAACTGCCTGAGATGTTAGATTTTTTTTGTGTGCTTTAGCATTCATTCAGCGCTTCATGCAGTAGATGTTCTTTCTGACCTTGCGGGTGGGCAAGGAGAAAAGTACTATTATCAGGAGAAAAACTTTGAGATTTCCTATCTGTATTATTTAGTTAATGCTTTCTTCAGTTATTTTTGTGATCCTTTTCTATATAATAACAATGGTAAAATTATTTGTTAGCTTTTTTCCCCCTAAGAAATAATCTCTAAGTAAGTAGTTCAGCTGTCAGGCAAATACACTGGGAAGAATAAATTCTCTGATTTTACTAAGTCTGTAAAATCTTTTAATTAGTTAGGTATGTATTTTATGGCCTACTACAGCAAACCTGTGCTTACTCATCTCAGAAAATATTTCAGTTATTTCACTGCATGAAATAAATATTTTTTTAACCTTACATGTTAAAAATTTAGTACCATTTTATGAACGGTGTTCCATTCAGATTAGATCTCTCTCCCAATATGTGTTTATGACTCTCTGTACAGAAATAGTGTTGTATCTGAGGTAAATCAAATTAACTGTGCTTGAGCTGGTAGGGGAATACAGCTGTTAACAAAGTATGTAGGTTTTTAATTACAAGTAATACCTGCTCTTGCTGTCTTCCACCGTCCATAGAAGTTGTGTTAAACTGCAGGACCAAGCCTGTAGCTAGAACTAAATGATCTTCTCAGTGTGACCTCCTGGGAAAGGTACAAATCTGGTGAATGGTTGAGTTCAGCTTTCAAAATCTGATAGAAAAGCCACAACACACTCACTGTTTCCAAATATATTATTTAATAAATGTTGTATAGCTCTACAGGAATGGGTAAGTGTACGGTAGGACAACTGCAGCTGTAGGAATACTTAAGCCAGGCAAACTTACCATTGCCCATGGACACTGCATCTGGAGGAGCTCACCCTTTGAAAAACTCACAGCCTGAAAAGCTCATGCTGCAGTGTTCAGAGACAAAATAAAAAACTGTAGTATGTGGCTCCTATTGTACTGTATAAGCCAAGGATTAAAACCATTTTATTTTAAAATGCTTAAATGATAACTCCTTCTGTATTAAGGCAGCTATAAGAGATAAAGAAATGGAGAGAGGAAAATTGGTCTAAAACTAGGGAGCTTGCAGGAAAGAGATTCATAATTATTAAAATGATGCTTGCATAGTGCAAGACTTTGATAGCTTTGCCTTCATCTTAGGTACTAACAGTCTGTGTTGCAAAAATTTTGCAGTTTGCAAAAAAAAAAAACCAAAAAAAACACCCTCACGTTTTCTAACCTGTTTATAAAATTGAAATAAGCAACCCAAAAAATCATTATCAACTTTCTACCTTTTTTTTGTCTTTTGTGTCTTAGCCACCTTGTAGTTTTCAGGTGCCATTTCAGCAGCAACATACTGTACCTACACTTGTATACCACGCTTCATGCCATGCATCCCAAGGTGCTTTTCAGTACAATTTTATACCACATCAGACAAAAGTTGTAAAATTTTATGATTTAAAGATTAATCCCTTTCCTCTGCATTAGATCAGATTAGCAGACTGACAGGAGAAGGAGTGAAATGGCCATACTCATAACCATACATTTTTCTCTGCTATTTTTGGTTTAGGTGTCAATGCACAGTTCATGTTGACTGTATGCTTAGTGAGGACCAGATTTCATTTGTTTTAGTGGGAATTGAGAGGGCCTCAAACCATCTTTTGTTGAGCTTTCTGGCTTTAATGTCAATTTTCAATGGTACAGCTAAGACCAGAATCTCACCTTTAACAAGATGTTTTCATATTTCTGGTGTGTACGCAAGAATCTGGGACCTTTTCATACGGAGTATTTGTGGAACTTCTTGCTATAATATATCTAACTTATGAATGTGGAAATATTATTTTAAGGCTTCCCTTTCATATGGCTTATTTTTAAAAGTAATTTTTTTATAAATACCTTATTTTATAAATATGATACAAATTTAGGTTTGTTTTTTTTTTCCAATATTCACTCAGGGAGGAATAGTTCGAATAAATCAAAGCACCCTATTAACTATATTGGTTAAAATTAAAAAACCCCAAGATACATAAAATTATTATTTGAGTAAACAGATAAAATATTTGTGATGATTCTTGGACCTTAGAATTTCAGGTGGGTTTTTTCTCTTGTCAAGTCTGAATAAATTTTTAGAATTCCATCTTTACAGGAAGCAAGTCATATTGCTTCCTTAGGTAGAGTGCACTTTCACATCTATTTATTTCTAAGTAGAGGTTTTGATCTCAGTTCCATCTATGTGAATTGACTCAGAGTATGATATCTTGGTTTTAGTAAATCTAATTTCTACTGTGAAACTGAGATCAGAATCTGACTCATTTAGGGAATCATTCTGTAAAGACTAAATTAAAAACATAAAATTACCTGTAATTATTAATGTAGTACTGTTGCTTATGCCCTGTTTCCTTTTTCTCCTCCTCTTTTTTTCTCCTGATATGTATCTTCTTAAAAGTGCCAATCAATGGTAAGTTGCCCATTTGCCCCATGGAAGAGATGTGGAGGGTTGGGAGAAGTTTGTGTCTCATAAAAATTTTAACCAGCCCACGGGGGTCTCCTGTTTGTTGGCTTGCATGTCAGTTGACATATAACATTCCATGCCTAATGTGGTGGCTCATGATACACTGTGGTCCTAAAGCATGTTCAGCAGTCAGTCAAGACCTTTTTCCTTACCAGATGATCCTTTGCATTTGTCCTCTTGTAGTTTGTCTCCAAGTGTCATTTTCAGATCTACATTTCCATTGCAGTCCTAGCTTGATGAACCCATAAGCCATTTTGTGCATCTTTTTATTTTGCTCACTCCAAACATTTGCTCTAAATTTGCAGTGTAAAATACAGCACTTCAGTAGTTTATGAAAAATACAAGTCCAGTTTCATTCCATGGGACTTGTTGAAGTTTCAGAATGAAACTTCCATACAGTTTAAAATGAAATGCCTGTTTTAAAATTTGTTTGCAATCAGCTAGCAACATTTAAAACAATATTAGAGTTTGGACTGCTCTGCAATGCTTCCATTGTAGAACTATGGACTTTGCCTCATTCCAATCAGTCTTGCGATTTCCGTGTGTATACTGCTCATGGATTTACTGTTCTTCTGGTGTAGCCTTCACAGACAGAACCAATGCTGATGGTGTCAGATTTCTGCCATTCCTCTAGAAAACGTAATAGTTTCTATTTCTTCTAATAAGTGAAAACGAGCCAGCACGTGATGAGATGCTCTTTTTCTAGATGAAACCCACACGATGGGCAGTGACACAAGCAGCCTGGTCCAATCCCATACCTATAAGAAGCGAGATCCAGTGGATGTGCCCTACCAGACTGGACAGCTCCATCCAGCCATCCGTGTAGCTGACTTGCTGCAGCACATCACCCAGATGAAGTGTGCAGAAGGTTACGGATTTAAAGAGGAGTATGAAGTAAGTGTCAGGTCTAAGGATCTGATCATTATGTCTTCTGGATCACTGGTTGTATGTGTCTGATGCTGAGATTTTCCCAGTGTGCATATTGCTTGCGTTTTACAAGGGGTGGTGTTTTTTTAGAACTTCACGCGTTGTCATGCCAACTTCACGTTATAAAAATTGCTTCAATATGTAATTGTTTAAGCTGGTGTTTCTATTATTAGATTTCCAAAACCCATGCTTCAGGCCACTTCCAAAGTCACTGATGACATTTTTTCCCCTGGAACATAGAAAACAATTCATTCTCAGGAGGACCTAATCACTTGTCAACTTTCGTTTCTGTGGCTGACTTAAACAAGTTTGTTCCTGTGAGGTTTTTTTATGCCACTGTTACTTAAAAGTGATGGAATTGAAAATTCTTGTGTTTGGAAAAGATTTGCTCATCAGCCAAAACCTTTTATACCAGCATTAAGCCTAGAGGAAAACTACAATTAATTTATTAAAAAAAACATAAAATCAAGACCGTAAAATGGAATTTATAGTGCAACCAATGACATGGCTTTTTTAACTACAGTGGATCAAATGATTCTGCTGAGAAACAATTTCCAGGAAAATCACTTAATTTTCAGCCTACCAAGCTGATGAATGGCATCCCATTACAGACAGTAGGTGTAGTCATGACTAATGCCAGTAGATGCAATACATCAGGGTGCAGTTTGTTAATAGTGGCAGGGAAGGACGACTTAAAATATTGAAGCTGGAACTGAAAAACTCCTCTTTATATATGGAAATTGTTATAATCACAATGAACTGTAACTAGCCATATATTTGAGGGTTTTTTCCTTTGAGCTACTGCAGTAATGTTGTTTTTTCTCCATATGCAGTGAATGACTGCCCAATATATTCTAGCACTGCAAAGGTTGCAAATCTCTTTGTTTACATTTCTGTCAGAGTGATACTGTCCTCTTTATAAATTTGAACTAGACAACAAAATAATTTCTTCCTTATGTATTACCAGAAGGATAAATGTCCAAATGAAAAGGAAGGAATAGTTTGACAGGGGATTTGTTTTGAATGAAGTCTCATAGATGGTTTTTGTTCTAACAAGACAGCAGGATTATATA
>NW_005054443.1:1488456-1505625 GCF_000277835.1 Geospiza fortis
ACGAAAATAAATCTATGGAACAGAACAGAAAGTAAAGTAGCACATTGCCCATTAGGAGCACTTCAGAGGAGTGCAAGGATACAGAGCACTTGCTGTCATGCATAGTTTTAAGTGCTTTAAAATAAAACTTAATAAATAGGGCCACTATTCTCAATAATTTGGGCCACAGTTCACTGTCTAAGCACATATATATAGTTTTAAGTCCTATTGGTGTCATGCAGAAGTTTTTGGTGTAGCACAACTGATGCAAAGGATGAATGTTGAAAAATCATCTTTGAGCAATGGCAGGATGGTACTTCCCCGCTCGCTGCTCAGCTCTGCATTAGGATTTACCCACTTGGGATACTGAGTGTCTATAGCTCCCAGTACTCGTGGGCTTGGAGGGACACCCTGTTTTGCAGGATTTTACCCGTTTGTTCTCCTGAGAGAAGGCTCCTGTTCCCACAAGAAGGATCAGGCCCTTGCTTTTGGCTGGAGAGATCGATACTGTGCCTGTCTGTAGGACCAGAGCACATGCAGACATGTCCTTAGGGCCAGTGGCAACTTCACTGCTGCTTTCCCTTCTGTTTCTTGAGTGTGGAAAGAACTCGAATGCATTTCTGGGAGCTGTGGATGTAAATGCAGCCCTTCATTTGCAGCCTAGTGGAGTGCGAATGATCGGGATTGTGCAGAAATCCTGAAACCACAGGGAAATTTCCACATAGCTAGTTTGCAGTGGATCTTTAAAATCCTTTCTATCCCCTGCCAGACCCTTAAGGAAGGAGAGATTTTTGCTTGGTTCCAGTGGTTTCAGATGTTAGACTGGCAGGATATCATTGGCCTGATTTCCCAAGTACCCCTGCACTGATTGTGCATTATTTAATCTGTTCTCGAGTACTGCAGCATGGGAGAGCTTTTACTGGTCATGAAGGAGCCTCCTTGCTCATCTTCTTTCTGCATTAAAGAAACAAAGTAACTAGAAAAAGGAAAAGTGGTTTCCTCAGTTCGTCACGTCTTCCTCCTTACATATGTCACCTCTTGGTTTTAGACTCAGTACTTTCACAGGGATTTCATTATCCTTTCTCAAAAATGTCCATTGTCAAAGGGCCATAAATCCAAGTAACGAGTTTATCCGCTTCCTAAACAGATCAGTTAGGCCACTGGAGGTTAGCATAGTTTGGCGTACCTAGGGCAGAAACAGATAAATTCATTAAAGTCTTACAATTTCAGATAAGTTTTATTTTTAACGCTGTTTTTGGATCAACTTAAATTGGTGACTCCTCAGTGTAAAGTGGTTCTCTGCCAAATTAAGGCAAGTTGACATAAGACAGTTCCAAATCAATTTCAGAGTGTCTGCGCAGGAGCTTGGACTGGTTTAACAAAAATTGATTTGAAAACACACCTTTAATTAAGCCAGTGCAACTTTGTGTAGATAAAGCCTTGAAAAATCAATTTCACATTATGTTCCATGACAGGGAGTTCTGAGCTTCCATTATCTCAAAACCAGAGGTTCCTTTGAAAAGCCAAGATTTGCAAAGGGTGTCCTGCTCAGATCAGCCTCACTTACTGTCACTAACAGGGCTGGGTCAATAACAGAATTTTTAAAAAGGTTCCTCCATGTAGCTTTATCTTTAAGGTTTTCCTCCCTATCATCTGTCTCATCTTCCTTCTCCTCCCCTTCTGTTGAACACATCCTTTCTCAGGGTTTTCTGGCAGTTAACTGTTTCAATCTGGAAATTATTTTATATCATTAAAGCAATACTATTTAAAATACAGTAATGTTATATACTGTCAAGATAAACTGGACTGAATATGTTCTCTCTGTGCTGCATTGCCTTCATTTTGATGTGTTGCACCAATGTAACTGTACTAATGTCTAAATTATCATAGTTAAAGAAATTAATACAGGCTCAGGGTGCCTGTCAAGGTCAGGAACATGAAATATATTATCTAATGTGTGTTAAACAATTCATTTCAGTTTAGCACTTCAGTTTAGCACTATTAGAGATTTGTAAAAGTATTTTAAAATAGTATTTAAAAATACCATAAAAAGATGGATAATTTAAAGATAAGTTGAAGATGAGTGTTGAAAACAATTGGGGATATGAAAGAATTTCTGTCTTAATAGCAGTCTCTTCATTTAAATGGAACTTCAGAAGATTTGCTAATGCAGATATGCTAAGGTAGATGTGGTAATCATCAGTAAAACCTAACTCACTGGAAAAAAAATCATTGGCCAGTGGAACATCTGGGATAAATACAAAATTATTTTAAGAAACAAAATAGGGAGGAGAACTCTCTAAAACCAGTCAATCCTTCTTTGGGGAGGCAGAAAGTATTACAGACAAGCAGGAAATTTTTCATGGAGGATGTTTGCCCCATAGGTGCCTATTTTGAATTTTTTTTCTCCAGACCAGTCTAAGAATAATGTCTGGCCTTGAAAGAAATCTTATATAATTTCCATTTCTGCTGTCATGCAAAGCCCTAACAGAATCCTGTCACTCAAACCCAGTCTCCAACTGCATCTTTTCTTTCTCTTTGGTTCCAGCTGGAAGCCAAATTTGCTGCCACATGACACTTTTAAGACTTGTGTTTCTGGGGCCTTGTTGTGAAATCTTGAAAATAGTAGGAAAATTGAGTATTTTTTAATGTTATGTTATTACAGCTACTGATAGGACCCAGCTGGCCCTTTTTTTTCCTGCATGTTCCTTGTGACTCCAACTAATTTTTCTCACCTCCAACCTGTACATTTATATCACACCTTTTTCTCTGATTTTATTTGATATTCTGCAACATCATCTGAGACAGTACCATAATCAGTGCAGGTTACTTTCTATCCCACAAGACACAAGTTACACAGAAAACAGAAAGACTCTGGAACACTGGGTGAGGATGGGGGCATTAATCCACAGCGTAAATACAGGAAGGACAGCATCTGTGTCTTCAAGAACCAGGAGCAGGTAACTGTTTCTCTCCTTCTGTTTTTGTAATACAAAGGAAAACTCATTAGGCATTGTAAACATAACAGAGATAGCAATAGAAATGAAATAGTGGGAACCTGTCCAGTGAAAATGGTGTGGGAATTGTTAGAAATACTCATCCTTAGAGATCACTGCTATAATTTTTTTCAAGTTTCATCTGTTCAGATGGAGCTCAGAACAATTGCAGAATGCCCAGTTTAATTTTTATTCTTCAACACTGGAAAGTTGTGGTGGTTTGCTTAAGCCGTATGTTACTATGTAAGTGTTCTCTCATACACAACAAGGGATAACCCCAACAAGTGGGGCTATAGAGGTCCTTTACACTAGGCAGGTACTCCTCCTTTATCAAAGAACTTTGTTCAGGTATAACCATTTTCTTCACACTGCTGTGGGATTTGCAAAAGCCTTCCAACAATACCAGGTAACTTGTTCCTGGTTGGGATTATCCCAGATACTTGAGCCCTGGAAAACCTGGCCCTGTGGAGATCATGTAGGGAGGCTGAAGGAAGTAGTAAAAACAAGCAACTGCCTTACCCACAAAGAATGCTTTGGTTTGTAAATCCAGATCAATACGAAATTGATCAATACCAAATTGTTGAAATAAAGTAATTCCAAACCTGAAACGATATTCACTGGCCTATGTTAGTAGTGACAGCTTCCCAGTGCATGCAATATCCGTTTCAGTCTGTAGAAGAATGGGTGCCTTCCAGTTGTTGATCAGCCAGAATCAGTTGTCAACAATTTTAACTGTATGGCAGTTTGGGATTTTTTCCATTCAGAGGAAGGACACTTATTTTGCTGAATGTCTGTTGTCAGTGAGTTTTTTGCAATTCTAAACCTATCCTTTATCACCCTGATTTTCTCTTCTTAACAGATTTCACATGGATGAGAATGAGAATTTCACATGACATGCTGTCATAGTGCTGAATATCATTCACATGACACTGCCTTATGTCACAGTGGGGTTAACTACCCAGTGATCAAGATGTCCCACAACTTTCTAAATCACACTGTTTTCCTCTCCCACTCTTCCTAAGTGCATTTTCCTCCAATTTAAATAAAAGTGCATGTATATGCAGAAACAGCTCTCTAATTTGTTTTGTTTAAGCAGGTTTAATTAGAATTTATTCTTATCACAGAAAATAGATTTAGGCAGGTCATGGCTTCATTAGAAAGGCTTTGTGCTTTTATCTGTTTGAATAATAAAATTGCAGAGGTGTATAGAGTAGAACACTTCCAGTATCCTTAGGATTACTCTAGGTGGGTTGTAGGCAGCTGTTTGCTCATGCTGTGATTCAGCTATTTTTTGTTCTGACCAGTCTGTGATTTACTTGGGTATGGACCTCTTGTTTTCTCCTTCTTAGCTGCCTAAACAGTCTGAACTGTGTGTGATCTCAGGCAGCAAGGACATCTAACAAGAGCAAGGATACCTAATTCAGACAATTCTTTTTCCTCATGAAAGTCTGCCAGACTTAGTCTTGTATGTAAAGTTTGGACCATGTTTTAAAGTGCATCTTTGATGACCATTGTGTCTCTCTAAGCAGTTAAAACAGAGATTGGTGGTATTGATCCATTCAGAAAAATGTTGGTCCACTCAAAAGTCGTGAGATATAGATTCTTAAGCTGATCAATGGGATGGATAAACAAGTGCTGGTTGTTCTTGTGTAGAAACTCTGGCAGCTATTTCAATCATTCACTGCTTCTACTGAGTCTGCTAGTCCTGGTTCATGCTGAGGCAAACATATGAATGAATACAAAATATGTCAGCAAGAAAAAATGTGCTGTAACATGTCATTTTTCTGGGTCCTGAAGATGCCCTGGGAGTCTTTTCCATGATCAGATATTTTGCAGACATTTGTTTCGTATCTCAGCATAGCTGGACTGAAAATCTAAAGTGAATTTAAAGCATGATAAGCACCTCTGATATTATTCCCGATCCTTAATGAGTGAGTCTGCAAAAGTATTTAAAATGGGTAATTTTAACTGTTGCATGCAGTTTTGTGGATGTGCCTCTGGCACGTCATTATCCCATGGTAATAAAGTTTCAATTTGCTTTAGGAGATTGTGGGGTTTTTCCCCATATTGAGTCCAGCCATCACAGCAGTCTTTCACAACTGGTTTTAATTTTCCTCCCCTTTTTACTGACCTATGACTCCATCATTAGGATATTTTATTCTCTGAAGACATTGCAAAATCATTCTCAGTTTATTCTGGAAAGATCTATGGGTGTGTGCAATGTAAAATTGGAGCAATAAAAGAAATAGTTTCAAAGTTTCAGTGATTGTTGTCAACTTAGTACCGAGCAGATCTTTGAAAATCCTGTATCCACGTGTGATAAGTCCAAGTAATTAACTGAGGGGTTATATCATATTCATGGAAAAATTAGCCTTTTCCATTGTACTGCTTTCTTCCTACATGTTTGGATGTACACGGAGGTATGTTCTTATTAATAACAAACACTCACACATCTTTCCACTATTTTAGCATGTGAAATCTGTTGAACATTATTCTCCTGCCTATCTTGTCTTCATCCCCTTTGGCAGCCACAGGTTGAGAAACAGTCAAACTGTACCAAGCAGACTTCTCAGTATATTTTACTCTGGTTGTCCATTAGTGAAGTCATTTTTGCTGACTGATCTTGCTACTGTGCTGGTATGAAATTTATGCTCTCTCTGTATCTATCGAAATCAGGGTTTAATTTCAGATTTAGCCAATCTATGTATTGTCATGGGCTATGGAACACGACAGTAGGAAACTAAATGAGGCCACTGAACATCATTTCAGTCATAGTGTGAATTTCCAGAGGGAAATCTGCAAGAATGTCTTTAATGCTCACAGCTGTTAGGTGATAGGTTAAACATTCTAAATGCTAGTGACAAGTATGATTTGCGACAAAGAAAAGTTTTTGAAATGTTGCAGGCCATTTGCTGCATATTTGCACCAGCCTGACTTATTAATTATTCAAATAAGATATTGAATATTTGATCAGAATCTGTAATCCCTTCTTCAGTTAACATATTATTTACTTTGGAAAAGTGCTGATGTACCATACTTTTCCCATTGCACCTGCAAAAATGAATTGGTCCTATTTATGTGCACAGAATAATATATTGTGCTTTAATGTTCAAGATATTATTCATTACTTCCTACCATATAAGCCTTCTTACCTTCTTCATATTTTATTAGTGCCCTTTAAAAAGACATAAAAAATCAGTCATGTAGTTATTCCATGTTGAATTATGCAGATGATGTTAAATGCAATTATAATCTATTAATTATATATACACTATGCATTTTCTACAGATTGCATTTATTCACTACAAATAATTAGGCATTTTAGTCCATTGCTGGTCTCATGACCAGAGCATTATTACTGGCTGTTTGGAAAGTGAGAGGAACACTTTTCAAATCAAATTAGCATAATTTAGCAATTGGGGTTTTCATTTAGCATCAGTTTATCCACAGCATATGTAAAATATGCAATATTTTCTATAATGCATTAGTTTCAAATAAGTTAAAGTAGCCATTACAAATTTTTCAGAAAATGAAAATTTGTATTTTTATGTAGCCTGTGCCTCAGAGTATCTTTTAAGATGTTTTCTAAGTGGAATACAAGATGACTTCTTGCATGTTTCCTGTAGTGCTTTAGTGATTGTCCTGTCAATGGAACAGATGCTCATCATTTTCTAGCAGGAATTTTTTTCTTTTTTTCTTTTTTTGTTTTTTTGTTTTTTTTTTTTGTTACAGCATACTGAATTGATGGGCCCAAAAGAGTCTGCGGGAAGTGTTAAGTCCACTGAAAATCTGCCAGGTCATAATTGGGCAGACAAGGGGGCTGGCAAGCTTCTATGCTCTCTTGCTGGTTTCCTGCCATTGTCTCTGTGTCTGTGTGATAGCTGCTCCCCTGGTTTACCCATCACGCCGGGTCTCCGTGATGCCCCTGCCTGCACTGTCGTGGGGCTGTGCTGTTTTCTGAGCTGCTTGGCTCTGCATCTGTCTTATTAATTAACAGTGAGGTCGCCTGGGTGCACAGCAAGTCATTTCAGAGGTGTAGGGGACATGGCCTGCTAAACAGCTGTGAGAAGATGCAGGTACCTTGGTCAGGCAAAGATTAGCAGGGTGACGATGGGCAGAAAATCCAGGGCAAAGCTTATGTCCAGAGTACCCATGGAAACAAAGCAGCCCAGGAGGTGAGCAGAAGGAAAAGTAGGCTGGCTTTGGGGACTTGTGAAATACTGACAGTGAGAGTCACTATTTCAGAAATGACATTATGGCAGTGTCAACCATGTAAAATTATTGGAGTTACTGGGCTTGCAGCTCAGTTCAAAACTGATGAAAATTCATAATGTTAACACTTCTTCACAGGACAGAAACTGCAGGTTGGACATATATCCATAAATTCACACACAAAAGCTGAAAGGGTGAAGTGTACAACATAATTCGGAATCCAAGATAGGGAAGACCTTAAGCACATGTTTACATTCAGTTGGTTTTAAAGGGATTTAAGGGGCTGTTTTGAAATTGCTTGGAATATACCTTCTTTCCTGTTTTACATTTTAGAATTCACATAAATGGAAGCCACACAAGGGACATCACAGACATGCTCATGTAACGGTGAAGAAGCTTGAATATCCATCCACAGAAATGGTGCACTTTCTTCCCCTTAAGGTCTTAAAAAGATTCATGAGTGACAGTGCTCTGCTTTGGCCTGTGTTAAAAATAAATGGATCATGTTTCTGTAAAAATCAGCTGAGCTCAGCTATTACTCATCTAGTTTTAAGGTGTTTGCCTATGCTATAATAACTGTTCTTAATATATTACAGAAAAGAAGTTCTTGTATCTACAAGAGAGAGGTCTGGGTCTCCAAGAGACAGACAATCTCTGCTCTTACATAACACACCAATGGGAATAAAAAGAAGTGAGGACCTTCCTTGATGCATGGGCTGGGGCTGTTCAGAGGCAGACATAGCTATGGCTGCCTTCAGCTAACAAAGGGAGCCTGCAGTAAAGGAGGCATAAGCTCTTTTTGTGAAATTGTAGCTTTTTGTCTCTGTCCTGTACATAAAGGGTTCCTTTCTGAATAGAATGCCTCCTACTGCTTGCTTTGGGGCAGTGGAAGCTTCCACACAGTGGAGTATTGGTTCCTGAGGTAGGCATAGTTTATGATTAGTTTGGGAGATGACACCAGGAACAATTTGCCTTTGATGCTTAAATACCTGGTTGTATCACAGAGCTTAGAGTTTTGAAATGAGATAATATTACCATTCCCATTGTTTACAATAAATATCTACCTGAGCCATCTCTGTGCTTTTCCTTGCCAAAAATGATGGCCAAACAACAGACTTCCAGTATGACATAACAAATGTTAGAAAGGTAGGTCAGATCCTGCATCCTCTAATCGGGAAATAGCAGTAACAGCAGCCACCTCCAGCCCCACATGAATAGTTAGAAAAGAACAGAGGGGACTCAAATAGATGGGGAAAAGCTTGTAGTGCAAAGCACTTTTTAGATTTTGCATGTCCTTCCAAGGTCCTCTGAATCTAAGCATGACAGTCAAATTGAGACACATGCTTTTTAATCTTGAGAAAGTCTGCATGCAGCAGTTAGTCAGTCTTTTGTGATCCCAGTATTGCTCTTCCATGTGCTGTCAACCATTAGTCATTGCCAGAACACTTTAGTGTATTGTTTGCTTGAAAAGTATTTCAATAACAGTGTCCTCTGTATTAGGCTGTGGTATCTGCTGAGCTTTTGTTCACTTAGCCTTGATTTTTTTATCTGCAATTGTTTCTCTTTTTCATTGGTGTTACTTGTCAAGCTGGACAAAGAAAACTAAAATAAAACTCTGCATTTTGGGTTTGTAGTTTTGCTCATTCAGCCACTCATACTTAACTCCAGCTTTTATGCTCTGTGTAACACTGTTGTACACAGCTTCCCTAAGGCTGGCATAATAAACTAGGTAAAGATTATATGAGTAAGGAAATCCTTAAAAGTGACACAGAGCCACTTTATCAGGTCCAGTACCAAGTCTCTACTTTCTTTCTAGGACAGTGAAATATCACTCATTCCTGGCTGATGTAATACCCCCTTAGGATATTCTGAGCTGTGCCAGAGATCAGTGTTACTTCTGCAATGGTAACAGCAATTATTCATTATTTCTTACAATACAGGGAATCAGGAGCACCCAACAAAGCTATTAAGCAGCAGGTTTAAAATGAACAAAAGGAAATATTTTTCACACAGCACATAATTACACCGTGGAGCTCATTGCCTCAAGATGCTGTGAAGCCAAAATTATAAATGGGTTAAAAAATGGGCTAGAAAAATTCATTATTAAACACAATGGCTGTGTGCAGTCTCTGGCTGAGGAAGAGATTGCTCGGGAAAGCCATTGATTGCTAGAAGCTGAAAGGATATGCTGGGGAAAGATACACTCTCTGTTTGCTCTATTCTTCATACTTTTTTGTAAACATCTGCTACTAGTTCTGTTGTAGAAAAACTAATTGGTTGTATGGACCTCTGGTTTGACCCAGTATGGCTGTTAACTCACATCAAAAGGAAAAAAATAAATCAATGCTCTTGTATATACACAGCAAACAGTATGATGTGAAATAGTAATTTTTTTTTTTTTGCCGTACTGGTAGTCAATTTTGTAGAACTAACATCAGTTTATAAAGAACACAAACTGCTTCTTAAATCAGATAGCATCCTCAGTGTTTTCTAGTTTTTTTCTTTTACTAGCAGTTCTCCTGGTCCACTGCCTTACTGGTGGACTGCAGGACTGCTGTGGACTGGGCTGCAGCTTGAAGATGCTGTAAAGGGAAAGAGGAAAAATAAAATATATTCAGTTGTAAAATACTTTCATATAAATGCATGTAGTTGCTGTACTAAAGCCTAATCCTTGAGCCTTTATTCTGAGCAGTTCTTTATTCTGCAAAGAGTCTCATTTCCATTAATTAGACCCTTTCAAGAGAGTTGTATTGATTAGAGTGTGTTGAGGTAGTGAAACTCCTAGTGTGGGCAGTAAACCACTTCTCATGTTTTGGAGAGCAAAAGGGGCACCATTATCTGAATTTTGAAGTTAAACAGGTTGAGCTTCCAAACCACACCAAAGCATTTGCTTTGGTTTTGCACTGGGAAACACATTTAAATATAAGAAAATTTGGTGTCTTGCCGCTTTCCTAGTAGTTTTCTACACATTTCAGTTTTGCCACTGACTTTTTAATTGTCTTTTCTTTTACAACATCAGCAGCTTGAATTTTGAGTCTTGATGGTTACATTGTGAATCAAGTCTATAGAAGCGACAGTAGCTGGAACATACAAAACTGTTTGAATACAAGGAAAATCACACAAATTGCTCATGCTTTTTATATGTTTAATTGTAGATCTAGTTTGAGATTGACATATTTTCCCTCCATTTGTCAGTTTTTTCCATAGCATTTGTGTTTATTTTACTGGTATTTACTAAGCACATGTATCTTTGGCACACAAAGAAAGCTGGAAAAGCTGTGCTATGTGCAGGATTTATGGCTTCTTCGAAGTTTAACTGTTTTGTGGATTGCTTTTTATTTCTTGCTGTTGAGACTGTGTGTTTCTTACTTTTGGTGGCATTTTTATAAACACTTTATTACTGCCATTAATTGATACATGAACATCGCTTAGGTAGAAGGACAGTCTAGTTGGGAAGCATGTCTTTCATTTTGACATAACTAGGAGTATGTTTTCTTTTAGCTACAGGGGAATTGCCTTAATATCTTGTAGGGGATCATGTTGCATCTTTTTAAAATAGTCCTTTTCCAAGGGCCAGGAAACTAATGAAGTAACTAAATTTTGGTCTAACTGCACACTGACACAGAGGTCTACTTGTGCTTCATCAGTATGAAGCACATACCTCTACAAACCTGAACATACCTGAAGCTCACTTCCTACCAGAGTCCCTGGAAACCTGACTGACAAATCTAGAAGTGTAATAGTAAGATGATTCTTTTTTTGGTGTCATGAAATATTTGGATAGTGCTACCCATATGACTGTTTTAGTGTGGAGCCAGCAGTGTTTTGGAGTGCTCAAGCTTAATAGTGCAATAATACTGGAAAAAAAATCCTAAAAAGATTGGTTTCCTCTCTGTTTTCATGAAGAAAAAGGGAAAAAAGTACTCTATAGAAAGTACTATATTGATTGTCACTAATGCACACCACATTTAAGCTGAAATTCATGTGCTTAAAGCAGTGAAGTATGTCATTCACCATACAGTTTCTGCCCACACCTGGAAAAGTTTCAGCATGTTCAATGAAAAACAGAAAAATTATCTTGATTTACGCCAGAATTCAGGTTTGATCTGGTATCATATTGAGTGTTTGTATTTTAGATGATATGACAAGTTTAGTTGCCAGCTATTATTACTACATTGAAGTAATAGAGAATGATAGCTTCCAAATTCAAGTACCTAATACAAAAAAAACCCCAAACCATACTCTTTTGAGGTATTGTCTCAGATACACTTTTAAATGTATTCTTATGGAACTAAGATTCAGGTTGACATAGAGCAAGGTAGGGAGCCAGAGTGGGACATGTAAGACCTTACCTCACTCTTCAGCTACCTGGAGTGAGGTTGTAACCAGGTGGGGGTGGATCTCTTCTCCCACATAGCAAGCAACAGGACAAAAGTGAACAGCATCAAGTTGGTGCCAGGGGAGGTTTAGATTGGATATTGATTATTCCACCTGATGTCAGGATTGGAACATTTCAGTGCCAGGTCACTCTTGTCTGTTTAGCTCACTCTTCATCACTTTGTCATGGTCCATTTGCAGAATTTGGCTCATAGAGTTTATTAATAAATCTAATAAATATAGACTTTACTGGGTTGCTATTTCAAACAACTAGTAATTGCCTTAATGAGAAACAGATGCCTGGAATCTTTGTATTGTCTTCTAAGGGAAATATTTATATAGAGACTCAAATTTTTTAAAGTTTTGTTTTATAGAGGGATGCAGAAAATAAAGGCATCTGCTGCTATTCAACAGAGCTGTTAGAATGTTGGCTTGCCTCAATGAATCTAGCTTGAGTGCAGTGTTCTAATGAAAGGAAATGTAGAATAAAAATTTAGAGCTGCAATGTATATAAATCTTTAAATGTCCACAGATAGCTGATAAATTGCTGTGTTTTGTTCAGTTCATGCAAAAGATAAAATCAAGAAGCAGATTGCAGAAGCCAAAATTACACATCAAGTCATTAAACCTCAATCTTCATTACTGAAGAATTGTTTTGATACTCAGCAAAATCAGAATCTGAACAAAAGAGTAGCTAGGTGACATGTTCAGAAGGGTCCTGCACACCGGGAAAAAATCCACAGGATAATGTCATAGGTATGATCTAAGTGCAGAACTATGATTGCTCCTTTTCTGTTCTTAAGGCTCTGAATATAAACAATATTTTGCACTTATTTTCTCTTTGTGACTAACCCTTTATTTCTTTGTTAAGTTTCGTGTCTCATAATCCGTTTGTGGTTTGTGTTAACATAGGCTTGGTAACTTCTCAGGTAGCTCTCTTCATGTCCTCACCACATTTTCCTTTAGAAAAAAGACTGTTCTGTCAAAAAATGTTACTTTTCTTCCCTTTTTTTTTTCTTTTTTTTTTTTCTTTTTTTTTCTGGAGTCTTTGCTGTGAGTATTACGTTTGGGTTGTTAATTACTAAACTATCTTACTTGTACATAGTAATTTTAAAACACCACCCAGCTAGAGGAGAAGAGACATTCTTGTTGCACATCTGCCCAGTGAGTAACTCATGACACGCAAATTCCCATCTCCATCATTATTACTGGGGATAGATAGATTTTTTTTCTGTTAGTAAGTTCAGTACTTATTTCAGTTGCAGAGTGTATTCTCTGAATGTAGCTGTGTCAGTGATAAGTAAGAAGGAAGAGATATTTGCACTGGGACATTCAGAGATCCCCATTGTATTGTACAAGTTCAGAAGACTTTTCAAAGCTCTTTGAAAATTTCTCTCTATATAATAGGTGGTTACATAAAAAGAGAACTGGACAATCAAAATGTCCATCAATAAGCTCCTGTAAATACGTGCTATAGTGGAATTGTCACATATGCATTTTATTTTTCTACTGAGAAAATACTAGTATTGCATATCAGATGTTAGATGAATGATGCAGAACTGGTCTTCAAATAAGAGCATTTAGGGACAGCAAGCCCTTTTGTCCCTCCCTCGTTGTTAACTTCCACAGAGTACTTCCACTACACATTATCCATTAGCTGAGCCTGGGTCATATAGCCTCGATTCCATGCATTATATATTTGAATGAACTGTCTAGTTTTAAGCCTGGTTGATGAAATTCTTCAGGGTTCCCTCTCTTAGAATGAAGAAGTGCTGTCTATACATTTCAAGCATCAAAATAAGGCAGTTCAGGTTGGTGAGCTGCAGCTCTTCATTAGTGTGCCTAAGCAGACACTGTTTGTTCTAATGAGTAGTCTTGGGGCTGTATTGAAGGTCTGCTGTCTGTTAGCGTAAAGTGAGCAAACTAAAAATAATTAGGTTAACAATTGACAGCAACACTTGTCATCATTGTCAATCACATTACTACCTCTACTGTTTCTATTCTGATTATCTTTATGTGCTCTTAAACACTCTGTATTATTCTTTGAGTGGTTTCTCAGACGGGAAATCATCTAGGACCAACACCATTTTTTTGAAGGTTTTATCCACCTTTCCAGTAAATGTGCAGTTGTCCAAAGGGGAGATGATTGACAGGAAGCAATTACAGAGTGAGAGCCTGCAGAGGGATGTCTGGGAAAAGGGAACATAACTTTAAAACCCAGAGCCAGGATTTTTGAGCAGTGAAGTAGCAGGAGCTCCCGTTGCTGTGGAAGTTCTCAGTGGCTCTACTGTGACCCATTACTGCTCTCCCCAAAGCAGAAAGTGTACCAAATGATCAGCTCAGGGACTGGATGCCAGCCAGCAAAAGTGGTAAATAGACATGTAGCTTTTAGATAGGACATCTTTTTCTTTAGAACAAGGAAACTGCGTGCCTAAAAGTCAAGCCCAGAGGAGGAACTGATTGACTTTATATGTGCTAGCAAACAGTGTATTTGCAAACAAGCAAAGCAGACATTGAGGCACCAGAGTTTCCTGTGAAGATCAAAAAATGTAATGAGCCAGCACAATGGAGTGCTATCCTTTTTTTGAAAGGGCACTGCAAGTAGACCTTTATCTGTTTTAGCATACCCTACTGCTCTTACTTCCCTTGAAAAGTTCTATCTTATCTATGGGGAAAAAACCAGTGCAAAATATTTGTGTTCCATCTGTGCACACCAGTGTTTTCTGGCTTTTATCTTGTAGTTAAATGTGATGTCAGTGTTGCCTTGTAGCAGAATTAAAATCTTCTTATGTGAGCTTTGTTTCTCTCTTATCTTCTATTCAAACTATATTAACTAGAGCAGCCAAGATACACTCAGGGAAACCCTTGAGGCCCACTTAGTGAGCCAAATGTGAGGGGTGCTTTATCACTTCTGAAAGGTTAGATCAGCTGTGTGTACATTACAACTTGGATGAAGATAGGGGAGGGGTTTATTCACTTTTCAAATTCAACATTAGCTTGCTTTTGTTTCCTTTTCCACGTGCCGTTTTCTATTCCTTCAGGGAATTTTATTACATTGAAGGTTTTTCCAAATTGTGTGGTTCTAAATCACAAACAGCTTGTTTTTACAGGGGATTTGAAGATCTTATCAGGTTTTCTCTGCCTGAGTTAGCTGATAATTTAAAGTCAGGCAATTCTTGTGAATTCTGAGCTCAGAGCACTGTCTCAATTACAATGATCTATGCTGATAAAATCAGGCAAAAATATTACTGGATTACCTAGAAACGTGTCAGAAGTCACCTTTCCTATCAGTGCATGTGTCCGCAAGTTTAATGTTGATCACCTTTCATAGGAAATAATCTTCAGTAAGCAGAAGGGCACAGGTATTAAAAAGTCTCTTTTCAAATAATACAACTACTTGAAGAACAATGTCACAGGCTTACAGCGTCAGTCAAGTCGTGGAAAAGTATTTTCCCATGGAAAGTATTTCCCACTTCAGTAAAGTTTCTTGGAATCCTTAAGCCTTGTTTTGTTCATTACATAGCATATCTAAGCAATAAATGAAATAGCTCTCATCAATCACTATGTAAAACACAAGTGAACAGAAAATTTTAATGACTGAAACACAAAACTTAGTTCACCACTTCAGTCAAATGTAGACTTTTTCTTCCGGTGCCTGGATTTTTTTTTGTATTTTCTTCTCCTCTCTTTCTCTCTGTCTCACTCTGAATTTTTCATTTTAATTTCTTTTTTTGTTTCTTCCATTTGTTTTATCTTTTTTGTTATATTTTAAACCAATTGCAAACCCTTCTCTTTACTGTAGGAAGAAAAAATCTGCAGTCCTTGCCTTGTTTTTTCACAGCACATTGTATCTTTATGCTCTACTTTAATAATATTTCATTAGCTCTTTGAAACCATTCCCTGGGGCAAGTTTCATTATTTGTAAAGTAAATCAAATATCAAAGTGCTAATCTTTAGGAGGAAAAATGGGCTAGACTCAGAAAAAATATTTACATCTTTTATTAGCTTTTTGAATTAAAATTTAAAGTGCTCAAAAAGATTCCAAATAATTTTCTCAAAGCTCTCAGGTACATAAAACCGGTTTTTAGAAACCATCTGCCTGCTAACATTCTGAGTACATTAAAAAAATGTAGAAGTGATGTACCCCTGAGTTCTGAGTAGCATTGTGGAAGGAATGTTTTGCTTGGCAGAAAGGGACTTGAAAAATAATTTCCTGAATAAATTGGAAATTAAAAACAAGAGGTGAAAAATCTGGTTATAATGGTACCTTGGAGACCTACATTAGCTCAAATTTAATGCCTCTGCTTTCAAACAACATTTTAAGACACCTCTTTGTTTTGGCCTCATTCAAACCGTGTCATAGTAACCACAGTATTTTCTTTCTTTCCAAGTCCTTTGAGGTATTTACATGTTACCCTTCCAAAGACAGTGTAAAGCAGTCAATTTGGGATTTACCTTACCTGCACATTCAGTGGACTCTAGGTGACCTGGAGCCCTGCCCCTTTTGTGTAAATCATAGACTCCCAGAATGGTTTATGTTGGAAGGAACATAAAAGATCATCTCATTCCTCCCCTCCTGCCATGGACAGAGACATCTCTCCCTCGTTGCTCAGACCCTCATCAAACCTGGCCATGAACTCTTCAAGGGATGGGGCATCCACAACTTCTCTGTTCCGGTGCCTCACCATCCTTGTAGTGAAGAAATACCTGTGTCCTGGTGGGTGGGATTTCTCATGAAGAAATAGATTACTCTGCACCATTTTTTACTCATGTGTGTACAACAAATGTGTAATTACATCCTTTGGAACAGCATAGGGAGGAAGCAAGGAGATGGCACAGTTCATGAATAATGAGGCAGATAGTTTTGTTCAAAAGAGGATAGATTGTGCCTTTGTGGTGTTCAGAGTCTTTCTCTGATTTCTTATCAAAGCACAGAACTAGCTGGTAGCGAGAGTAACCTGTGTTCATTTACTTTATGTTTACGGACATTACAGTAATGAGTCTTGCTCAAGTTCACACTCCTAATTACGTACTGTGTGAAGAAAAAATAAGGTGGGGAGGAATGGGAAGATAAGAAAACCCCACATGCTGTACATGAAAAGTATTCATTAAATCCTCCAAAAGTAAGAAATTCATTTTCATAAGAGGAAATAAGCACTGCTTGAGACCAACTTTATTTTCCTTTACACACAAGTAAAAATAATATATCCTGCACTTTAGTTACAGTACAAGTGTACATATTGTACCCAGAGGGTCCTTTCTATTAAAAAGGATCATGAAATCCTATCAGCATACTATATTTTTCTGCTGGAGATAAATCAGCAAGATTAATGAGGTTAAGTTATTGCTGTCTAGTATGCCAGGGAATAAGTTTCTAAATTAGAATTCTAATTGTATGCTTTATTGCAGTCCTCTTACTAATTCACTGTATTTCTAAAATCTTTCCTTATACAGTAGTCTTAAAGAATTTTAAAGGAATAAAAGTAATGGAGTTTTTAAAACTTAAGTAGGTAAAATGGAAATGGTTCTGAAAACCTATCAAAACTAGGTAATCTGTCAAATCTTCAGACTGCTCTGCAGAATCTATAAAGATTTCTATTCCTGC
>NW_005054443.1:1505635-1549713 GCF_000277835.1 Geospiza fortis
TGAATATTACAGTTGAGTTTCGGGTATTATCTTCAGTGTTAGATAGCAAGAAAATAAGTTACACCAACAGATCTCATAAATGGATTGGGTTAAAAATATATGGAAAGTAATTCTCCATTAGTTATTACAGAAGTACTCTATGACACTCTGTTTTTGCAGCCTTGTCATGATTTAAGACGAAATGACAATTGGTTATTCGGGACTAAATGTACTATGCTACCAAAATATTTCAATCACCAATATGTGCAGTTTTACAAATCACGCAGCTTCCATTCCACAGGTGAGAACACATTCCAGGGGAGAATTCAGGTGGGTCTGTGTGGTGGCTCCAGCCATGCCACGTGTTCTCCTGCAGTCTCTCAGGTCACCTCATCCCCGGTGTTCTTTGCCCAAGCAACTCTAGACACTGTCAAATATAGGACTAGGTAGGAAAAAAAAAAAAAAACTAACTTATTCTTGATTATCTTCTTCAAATGCTCTTAGCACCTAAAGCCCAGCCTTCAGCATGGCTGGTACTCACAACTTGCTATTCCTGTAGGTGTGCAACGCCGTCACAATTTTCACAGTGACTGACAAGTCACTTTCACTTAAGTTACTTCTCACTTTCACTTAAGTTACCTTCTCTGTTCTAGTGAGCTGGTGAGCTACTCTCTTGTCTATAGTATTAACTAAATTTCATGTATATTTCCCAATGCTGTTGTCAACTAGAGCTAACTTATGATATTTGGTGCAAGTATCTATGTCATTCATAGTACAATACTGAAGCAGTTTGAACATTTTAGTATGTTTTCTTTGTGCTGCTATAGCTTGACTAGACTGCCCAGTTGTCCAGGGAGTAGCAAAGCCTGTGCCTTTAAAAATACAGACATATTAGGAAATGCACTGACTGAAAGCACTGCCTCTGAAAAGTGAGCACATCAATGTAATCGCAGAGTTAGTACCAGATTTTGTCTTTCCTGTGTGGTTTTAGTCCTTGTTTTGAAATCCAAGTGTTAAGGCATGCTGCAGTAGGTCAGTGGAGGAGGTAACAGCTGCCCTTCCATTTCAACATTTAAGGTAGGCAGTGAGTATAATGTTTAGTGTCTCAAAAGACCAGAAGGACTTTAGCTTTCCTACTCTTTTTCTCATGTGTAATGCAGACTAACCTTAATTCAGCCGAGAAAGAAAAGAGTGTTTCCAACCTCTGGCTATGCAAACCCTTGAGTGGGTGTTGCTGGGTTTTTGTACATCAGTTCAAGGTGGAACAACCACATAAAGGAGCATTGGGAACAATATCAGAGAGGTGCTGTATGTCAGACTATTAACTCTGTATCTGCTTTAAAACTGATCTGCATCTTACATCTCACACATAGAAAACCTTATGTAAACTACCAGCCTAATTATACCAGAAAAATCTGAACACAGTAAGGGAGTTTTAACAATAACCTGAATATATTCTATTTGCTACAGTCTTTATTGGGCTTTGTTTTTTTTTTCTTCTGTGTTCAGACTTAGGCTACAGTAACACACCAGTAAGTGCTTTATAGCTTCTGAAGGCAGTTTACATTGATGACATAGATTTTCACATTGGCTCTTGCAACAGACACTTTTCAAGGACAGGCACAGTAAAATGTTTTTTTAAATTCCATTATTTGAAAACTGGACATAATTCTCAGTGATTGAAGCTGACAGAGAAGGAAAAGCTGATGGTGAATATATTCTCTAGTGGCAGGCTGTCATCCACAGATGCTCTCAGTGACCAAAGCAATGACTGAAGTAGGAAGAGCTGCTTGCAGACTGGGGGTTGCCATCACTGAAATCATTTGCCACTGCTCGCAAACACTTGGGGAGATCTATTACCTACAGGTGATGCATTTTCAATGATGAAAGCTTCCCTCAAAGTGACTAGCAGATTTCTTTTAACATATCTTTCAGGGATCCTTTTTAATTCCTTAATAGTCTAAATACTGATTTATCAACAAATGGAACTTGATTATTTCAATTTTCTGTTTAAAAAAACCAAAACAGTTAATGTTGTTGTCACAAGAACATCCTAATATTCCAGATATTTAGCAGATTCTGAATACTGAAAATCCAATGAACTGACAGATTTACTGCACTCACAAATCTTGCAGTGTTCATTAAATGAGCCTGAAGATCCCTGTCCTCCAAACATTTATGGACTTGCTTAAATGTGAATTTAGTAGGGTTTGTAAATACAATGAGTCTAATGTGACCCTAAGATCTTTACTCAGACTTTAATGGATGCATTTTTCCCATCTGTAATCTCCACATATAAAATGGACCCAGCATTAGTGTTAAACTAGTAATGAATCTTCACTATCAAATTCAGGGCATTTTAGGCATCTAATTTAGGTGCAACTCAAAGGGCTGTTGTAGAAATATAAGTTTCTTCTCTAGCTAATTGAGTTTAGACAAGGACCTCCATTAGGATCACTTTAGTTGTCTGGTCTGGCTTAAAGTAGACAGTGTGCATAATTCTCTGCATGTAACTTAAAAACAAATCCAGAGGTATTTATAACTGGATACATCAAATTACCAATGTTGTAATACATCATAATCTGGTTATTTAGAAATGGCAATGGGAAATGAGAGTTACCAGTGAAGAAACTCAAGAGTCACTAGAGAAAATCAGATACCATAAAGACCGATACATTTAAAAAACTAATTCACAGGTCAAACTTGAGACTGTTACACAGTGCAGTAGCATGTCTTTGTACCTAAAAATAATATTCTTGCTTATCAAGTAGGCAGAGAGAGATTTATGATATCCTTAACTTCTCATTTCTTTACATAAGAGTTTTCATTTTGTAAATAACATCGTAAGAGACTACACTGTTGTCACCTAGCAACTACAAAGTGTTTTATGGAAAAGTTGCTGCTTGGTTTTTTGACTAATAATAAAAATAGTAATTCCACACTTTACATTTGCAGACCTTAAAGCACTTAGAAATAGGGGTTTTTTTTTAAGTATCCTTACTGGAAACATGAAATCTGGGATAGAAAGTGCATTAGCAAAGATGACAGTCAACAGAGATACAGATTTTATTCTGAAGATCTCACCCTGTTCTCCACATTCCAGCCTCTTCAAACTGTACTTTTATATAGGTCCTTTCCAATTTTTTTTGCCTTATGAATTTTAAATTAGGAAAGGGAATAATCTAAAAAATCTGTATTTGCAATGATTATCTCCCCTTCTCATTTGAGATATTGCAGTTATTTTCTAGTCTGAGGGTCACAGTGAATTAGCCCTTGGCAAATATTTAATTTTTAATGGTAACCACTACAGTATTGAGTGAAAGCACGGGAAACTATCACATTCATCCTAAGATGATCCTGCTCCTGCATCACTGACCAGTTTTCATGTTGCATATAAAGCAGTTCTCTGAATTAATTTTTCTTCAGAAAGTGTTTTTATCCTAATTGTAATATTTTCTACTAACAGAATGGCAGCTGACATGCATACTGAAATGTCTGCTGTAACAACATCTGGCTTGAAGAGCATTTCATTTTTCAAGAAGATCACGGAGGCTGGGTAGCCAGGCTTCTGTGTGATTTCAAGCTGAAGAAATACTTATTTTAAATTATTTGAGAAATGTCCTATATTCATTTTCAGTTCTCCATTGCCCTTGCCAAGCATCTGGTGGAGTGAAGCTGTTTGGGGGCCTTATTTCTTCCTAACAGTCCACAGTTTTAAGAAACTTATAAGGATGAATTAGAATGAATAGCCACGAAGATAATGTGTGGGCTGCTGTGCAGCAGCATCCCTGGAGAGTGATATGTCAGAAAAGAGATTTAAAAAATTTCTGTAATGAAACGTGTATTTCTCACAAGTAAGGAAAGATCTTGACAGATCATCTGTTATGAAATATCTGCTCTGTTCTTTACTTGTGGGACAAATGAGATTTCTCCTTACAATACATTGTGGATTATCATTCTGTTGCAGTTTGTGTAATGGCAGCACACAGGGAATTTAGGAAATGACACTCCAGCTGTCTTTTACAATAAGTGGGGTTTTTATGCTTTTGCATAAGGGGTAATACCCCTTCCTTCAATTATCTTTGCTTTACTCTTCTCACTGTAATACCAGTGTGTATCCCAAAATGAATTAAAAAGAAAAATGGATGTACATAAATTATGTCTTATTTTCCCCATGTGATATGTTTTATTTCATTCACTAATTTATTGATAAAAACTCAAAAATAAATATCTGAAGTTCCTTTTCTGTAATACATTTTTAATAAAGAAAATGAAGTCAGTAAACAGTAGCTGGAAATGTAAATCTGTTTCCTGGTCTTTGCTGTTGTGTGAAGTTTGATATACATATGTTCTAAGGAACAGAATTATCTTTGTTGTATAAATTTTTAGAAGATGATTTATCTCTAAGGCTCATTAAAGTTATCATTGTTTTCAGAAGTTCCAAACACTTGGGAGAAGTAGAAGTCGTACATTGCATCTGAGACGCAGACGAGTTTCCAAAAGCAGTACATTGCCCGTTGTATTTCTTCCCTGAATTCAGCACCATCTAAATCTTTCCCTGTTGTCTCCAGAGATTTACTTTATCCAGTTGGTTTAAAGCAATTTTGTAAGAGTTCATGAGTGGGACAGAGAGAAGCAAGATGTCTCTTGGAGAATATTTGAGTCTTCCGCATTTCAAGGTGTAGGCTCAGAAGCTGTGTCAGCAGGACTCTCTTTGTAACAGCACATGTGATGCTTACTGAATTAAACTCAAAACCACTTGCTGGGTAGTGTCTTAGGGATCAATTCTGTGCATTAGTCTCTAGGAGAAGGACTGTAAAAAAAACTAGAATTTTCAAATTTTAGGTCAGATGAATTGTTCGTTTGTTGTGTCTTTGGAGCTTTGCTGCTGACCATTTCCATTTCTGCTTTGCCTTTAACCATGTTCATCACCCAGCTTTGTCTGAGAGTCTGAACTTTGCTAGAAATTGAGACATAGATCTTTGCCCACAGAGAGTCATTCCTTATGCAGTTTGGTCGAATTGCTAGAAAAGTAATTTCCATCCAGCCTGAGTTGAGAGTGCTCTAGAGTGGGAGGACCTGCTTGCTTTAGATGCCATTGGCAAATCTATAATCAGATAACGATTGACGCCTTTTGGAGAAGAGCCCCAAAGCTGTAAATCATCTTAAGATTCACAGAAGATACAGACAGATGCTCTGTCCTGGTAGCAATCAGTGTTTCTCAGAGCTGTAGCCAATGATAGTATGTTATGAGTAAGGAGTAATTTATTTGTATTAGTGGGTTTTAATAATTTCAGTTTCCAAACTGTTAAAAATTTTCAAAGGAAGTGTGAAAAGATGAAGGAAAAACAAGTTGAAGCCACTGACAAGGCTTACGGTTTTCTTGAGTTATTATTTATAAACATTCTAGAAGTAGTCCATGTATTCCCAGGAATTTCTAGATCATAAATTGGAAACCAGCACTCTAGGAAACTTGTGAAAAGAATAGCCATTTTAGACACTGAATGCCCTTGTGTTCTATTGATTTCAGCAAGAGATCAAGGGTTTGGTTTGACTTTTATGCTCTTTGTCATTGGAAATCATTAGGATTCTAAGAACACCTTTTTTTTAAATTGGAGAGCAAAAGACAGTGATGGTAGACGGTTTTATGGGCATTATCTGTTTTAAACCATTCAGAATGTCTTGAGATCTTACAAGAGATACAAACTTCACAGTGTTTTCTTTATTTAGTGTGGTACAAAAGATTTAATCTACTGGTCATTCTAGTAAAAAGATGAATACATGAGTTAGGGCTGGTCACAATAATTATACCATTCCAGTAGTTTGCTTGGCAACAAAGTATTTTTTAACACAAGATTAATATTTCAATACTAAATTTTAAAATGTATCTGCATCATATGACTTATGGATACAGTGCATAAATTAGGAGATTGTGCAACTGCTCTTTTACACCACAGAAAGCAGAGGACACATAGGGCATAACGACTTCCTTGCTGCCCTTTTGGCAGCTTCTGTGTTTTATTAATGTAAAAAGAAACTTTTAGCACCTTCAACTTTCTTATTTACATGAGATTTATTAGCTAAATGACAGCAGTTTGGTGAATATGAGATATATCTTTCACAAAATCACATTGATTTTATTCTCTGAGAAAATAATCATTGTGGTGGTGTTGTAAATTGTGTTTAAGAGGGAAAAAAGACACATGTGCTAGTTGAATCCATGGTTTTTTAAATGCCTGTATATGTTTTGATCCATGAGGTCATCTGCCAGCAAGTAAATGAAACTTGGGATATGACAAAAATAAAACATATCAGTACAGTCTGTAATTTCTTCACTCAAATACTGGAGCAGCTCCAGCGCTGATGATGAAGCTCCTTCAGCTTCACATGTGTGTATGAGAACTGTAGAGGGAATCTGGATAGCTCAAGTGAAGGACTCTCAGTGTTGCAAGAAAGCAGATTTGGAAAGGTTTAATAGCACTTCACTTGCAAATAATTCTTCTTGCTATTACACAGATAATCTCATGTCAAATTTTAAGTAACATCTGGAACTATGCATAAATACCATTTAAACAGGAAACTCGTAACTTTGCTCAATAAATGAATCACTTAAATGCCACTTTAACACCATTACCCACAAGTACTCTTTGCCTTTGTATTTTGTTTAGCCATAAGGTAACTGTTGCTGCATGCTTTTCTTAATGTCACTTTCTTTCCTTTTTTTTAGAGTTTCTTTGAAGGACAGTCTGCACCATGGGATTCAGCTAAGAAAGATGAGAACAGAATGAAAAATAGATATGGGAATATCATTGCATGTGAGTGTTGGCAGCATAATTGTGCACTTTGTTAACTACCCTTCAGATCTGGATAAGAATGACCACCTGCCTTGTGCTTACATCAGGCTTATATTCCTTTTCCCTAATTAAGAAAATAAAAATGAGGGAAAATGTTTCTTTTTTTATTTCTTGAGAAAACTGTCAGGTTTAATGCATTTTCTTAACTGCCCTTTTGTCTGCCTTCCATCCTGTGATCAGCATTTGGCTAGTGGAGAACAACACCTTTAACCACTACTCAGCTCCAACCGGTCCCAAACTGCTCCTGCCGGCTTAGCACAAGAGTACCCACATCAATACCTTGGTATTAGGTTCTGGGTATTTTAGGAGCTGACAGTACTGGTCCTTAAGTGTTCCACAGTAACAGAGACAGCTATCCTGGCTAATGCTAGACAGACTCCAAGGAAAAAAGGTAACCCTTATATTTTACTTAAAAATTCCTGGCTTAAAAAGAATTAGACACACTAATAATCAAATAACTTGAGGAGATAATAACATGCTTTGGTGAATGACCCCTCACAAGATTTATGACCCCATAAATATGAGAGTTCCAAAACATTGTGACTAGAGATGTTGCACATAAACATGGAGGCAGGAAATACATCAAGTTCAGTAAAATTATGTTATTTACACACTGCTTTTGTAACACTTAAAGGTAGGTTCTCAGTGTGTATGTAGGAGATGATCCTTTCCCTGTATTTTCACTTTAAAATCTAAATTTAAGATGTGGAGTGTATGTGTTTTTAACAGTCAGCCAGATAACCATGAGCAGGTATAAGCAGAGAAATAAGCAGCTGTCACCTTGTTTTGTAAGCCTGAAGATGAAGAGTGGTGTTTAAGGAGAGATCTTTCAATGATACTGCTGAGTTCAGAAATCATACAGAACGCAGCAGAGGAGAATAAGTCATGCTGATTGTCTGAACATTTGGAGGACCTGTAGAAGGAGTATGTAGTGCATATTTGCACTAACTTCAGCACCTGTCCTAGGTGTTTGTCCAGGCACATACCTGCCTGGGTTTCCTCATCAGTGAACCACGTGGACTTGACAGAGAGAAGGACAGAACTTCTAGCGAGAGGGTTCTGAAATAGAGCACATTTGTGTGCTTTTGAATCTCCACCTCAGGAGGTTCTGTCTGCAGTGCATTTTTAACAAGTCTGGAGAGAACAGCTCCCAGCTTAGTGACCTACAGTAAGTGATGTGAATAGGGCCCAGCTGGGCTGAGACTGTCTGCAGAGAGAAAACAGCTCTGTAACTTGCTGCAGAATGAGACCCCACAGGAAATGCAGATGGAGGCAGAGGCAAAGTTAAGCAAGAGATGATATGCCACATGGTTTTGAGTGGATGTGATAGTATTGCTGTGTATTTTTTTGGATGTACACTGTGCTATATACTGAAAAAGGAAATTAAATCTTCTAGAAAAATGTGATTCTCATGATGGGCTGGTGCATGTGCAAAAGCAGATAAATTAGATAGGGTTTTGCTTGTTTCCCTCCAAGCAATATTTAATGTACACAATTGTTACTTTGTGAGGATGTAGCAATACATTTTATGAATAACAGCTAATCAGTTGAGTAAAAATATCAAAGTCAAAAATAAGAAATACAAAGCAGTTTAATGCTTATCCTTGCTTTATGAATTTTTTTTCCCGTCCAAGCCTATTACAATAGATCTTCTCTTGTAGTCAGGTTTAGTGTGTCACTCCCCTCTTTTAATGTCATGTTAGACGTTGTCTTAAACTTTGACATCCTTTGGTTGAAGAAAGTTAGAAAACTGCTACTTCTTTATGTCTGAGGTAATCAAGTGATGAACAGCCAAGGCAGAACACATAGAAGATATTAGATACACAAATCAATGACAATTACAAGTGATACTGAAGGCTTTCTAAGAAGCAAAATAAAATTTGGGACATTTAGTTCTCAATTTACTTGAAATGTCCTCAGTATTTAGCAGAGGGAGAGAGCTGGATGAAGTTTTTATCAATAACACTTCCTGTTTATGTGGCTGTGAAAACAAAGACAACTCGAGTTAAAATTAAGATCTACTAGAATTAAAGGCAGTATCTTATAAGAAAAGCTGAAACTGCCCACAGTTTGTCGTTCAATTTGTCATTTGTTGTTAAATACGTGTATGCAAATGGGGTAGTTAACTTTTTAATTCTTTTATGTGTTTTTCTCCTGAAAAAATAATTGGATTTCTCAGAGTCTGAGGGTACAATTTGAATGGTCTACTTTTGAAAATTTGTCCCAGATAATTGTATAAAGTATATGCTTCAGCTTAAAAGCATTTTAATAAATTACTCTTTTATGCTATGTTCAAACACTTAAAAATACGGTGGTTTAGATGCCACTAACTATGGGTACATGATTATAATAAAATGTATATTTTTTCTGCATAGCATATTTTTTTCTATCCATTTACCCTCTTTGTTTTAATTTTTCCCAAGATACTACTGTTATATTGTTGCTTATAGTCATTATTGTTCTCGGAGGGAGCTAAAACAATAGCAACAAGCATCCAGTATTGCAGGAGCTTGTCAAAATTTTAATATGCTTTATGTTACCCAAGTGATGTGCATTTAGTTGGCTACAAGTGTGCCCTGCCCACTTTATGATAGTGGCTACAAAAAGTTGAATCATGATCACAGTCCAGTCACCCACAGAAAACATGTTTTTTCTTTACTGAACAAAAAAACCTTCATGTTTTCTCATTACAAGCTATGCCCAGCATGAACATGCTAAATGAATCTTTCATCACCTAAGAAAAATTATGTTTCTGCCATAACTGTGTGTGGTTAGCCATGGATTTTGGTAAAATTTATTCGTTTTTTCCTCAGGAGAGATCTTGAGGGGATGGGAGGGGTTCTGTATTTATTTTTACCTAACTCAATATTGACTAAACGAGAAGAGAGTATTGATCACAGCTTTTAAAAGCAGCTAAAGATTTTAGGTGAGACATTTATAAAAGGTTTGATTTGCAGAGAATTGGGAGTACACGTCCAAGAAAGGGTCATTGGCTGGGCATGCTAATCAAGCAGATGCTCAAGGGGCTTGTTAGAGATCACAGTCTGCAAGCTGGCTTATGCATGTTGTAGGTAACATGAGGCAAGAGAGAATAAAATGCTTATATTTGTTATCTGTTACCATATTCCACAAAGACAAATTTATCCTAAGATACATAATTTTAAAAGCTTAACTGATCAGTGGAAAGTTAAATTAGATCTCCTAATGGAAGGGTATCAAAATAACAATGTGATGGAAAAGAGAGTTTTTAAAAGCTGCATAAATTGTCAAGAGCAGGTGAAGTATAAAGGAAAAAATACCTTTAAAATATAGACAGTTAATCTAGAGACTATTTAAGAATCAACACACGTGTTGAAGAATATGGCTTTTGTACCTCTCAGTTTTAAATCTGCCTGACAGAAGCACAGCCCAGACAGAGTAACATTTCTTTGTGTTTACATAAGGATTTTTTTCAATTTAACAAGTGTTGCCATGCAGTAAGGAGTTAACTTGAGTTCTCAAAGCAATAAAAAAGGGAGTCACTCCAGTTCCACTGCAAATAAATGGGTATTGGACAGTCCATTACCTCTAGAATTCCCAGAAACCTAGCTGAGAATGCAGTACTAAAAAAATCCACATGAGAAGAAAAACAGGGAAGAGATGATATGAAGATGTAGGTATAAAGTAACTTCTTTATTTTGCTTAACCCAAAGCAAGAGTTATTGCAAGAAAATTAGCAAAATAATGAAAATGTAAAGAAAAGAAACTGCATATTATTCTATTGTATAAATCAGTCAAATAACAGGAAATTACATTTTAAAGATGTTTCTCAGAGGAAAATCTAAGCTTGTTTTGTCCATTATGGAGCTCATTTCTAGGCAAGTGATCAGATTGGGGTTTCAGTTACCTAAATATAGACATGTGATGCCATTTCAGGTGGCCTGGAACATCTGTACAAGACCAACGAATGCAACACAGTAAATATGAGAGATGTGTTATTCCAGAGTGGCAGCTGAAAACTAGGCAGTATATCCTGGTGCTGTATAAAGTGCCATGAAATGTTTTGTGCTTAGACAACTGAACTTTGCCCTCTGTAATTCAAGAAATACAAAAGTGTAGATTTTTACTAGCCTGAGTTGTCCTGGTGAGAATGCCTGTAAGGCAACAAAATCATGAAAATACAGATGAAGATACACCATGAGTCCAAGCAAGCTTGACATCTGAGTCTGCTGAATTTAGCAGAAGTTGGATCAGGTCCCAAAACTGTAAAAGCGGCAGGCATGGCTGGAGCTTAGAAAGTTTCTTGGTATCTTTCTTAAGTAAGATGGATTTTTAGGATTAAGGTCCTGTGAGCCAAACCGCTGTTCTGAAGAAACTGATAAATAGCTTAATTAAGCATAGAATAGCAGAGCAGTTGGATAAGCATAGTTTGGTAGAGTCAGACAAGCAGGGATTATGTGATGGAAAGTCACAGCTCCATAAATTTTTAGTCTTGGAAAAGTGAATAAAGAGGCTAAAAAGGCTGACCTGATTAACATAACTGATTCAAATATTCCAGCATGTTTGAAAACCTCATTCTTGAAGACTGTTGAATGAAATAATTCTAAGAAAATAGCAATGTAAGACTTGTGTGGAACCTGGAGATGAAATTTTAATTCATTCTGATTTACTATGTTTGGGGTTGTAGCATGCCCTTTCTCTCTCCCAAGGGAATCCCAGGGAAATAAATGAGGCTCTGAGATCTCTATTTCCTAAGACTTGGAGCATAAGAGGAAGGGGTGAAGAATTCACCTCGACCAGTTTCTCTCTTGACTTGCAATTCTAAAACGTTATTTTAAGAAGCACTTGCCCTGCTCTTCCTCCACCATAATGTGGGCCGAAATTATGCTACTTATAATGAAGTTGGGTTTTTAAGCCACTTATGTTATTTCATTTATTTGCTATCTTTTAGGAATTTTAAAGCTTCCGAGCTAGCTGTTCAGAACACGGGGGGCAGGTTTGGGTGTCTTAATGATTATTTACATTTACAGCAAAATAATGACTGTCATGAAGGTCTAACATCAGCTGCAAGTAATATTAGCTCAGCAGGTAGGCAGCAAAACAATAATACACAGGTATCTAATTAGCAAGAGTACCTCATAAAAAAGGCAGCAATAAAGTAGCTGCTTACCATCTCTCCATCCTTGAGATCCTAGCCTCAAATTGTGTTTTAAGAGGAGCTTACAAAGTCTCCGAGAAGAAGGAGCCCTGCCAGCCTACAGATATTCTTGTGCAAAGTGGAAACTAGCCTCTAGCAATTCCTATATCATAGAGAAGAAGAGGCAGCTGTTATAAGATTAATTCATGCCATGATGTTTCAGATTGGAATTTAGAAAATAAAGTTGGAAGTGTTTTCACAGCCCTGGATGTTATGAATATGAACAAGGCCAAACTTTCTCCAGAGAAAGAGGTTCTCATTTATTAAAATAGCTACAAGGAACAGAATACCCAGGATAAGCCCAGGTACCCACACAGCGAGCCAAAAAACAAAACAGTGCGCTAACCCCAAGTGCACTCAGTTCTTCCCAAAAGAAAACAAGTATCCAAAAAGAAGAACCCCAACCCAACCGAACTCCCCCCATTTATAGCCCCCTTTGAGTCCAGGATTGGTCCATTTTGGATCCGCATGGTGATTGGTCCATTTCCAGGCTTCTCATTGGTGGAGAGCCCGCGGCTGCCCCGGGCCGTTCATTCTGGGCCAATCATTTCTGCAGGGCTTCGAATGATTGGTCAGGTCTTCCATCCAATCCCTCTTCGACCTCGCCTTGCCCCGCCAGACCACTGTTCCGCCTAACCCTGGATCCTTCTCCTAGAACATTCTAATCAGCCTCCCCGTAACATAATACAATTAATATAGCATAATTAATACAATATAATTGAACTATACCCTAATTTAACTTAACTCAACTTTTACCTATAAGACTGGATAGATACAGATGACCACAGTGGAGCAAAATTCAGTGACACAGCCATTGTCTTACTGCTTGGGTTTTGCCATTACTGTGTTTTGTTTTCTCTCTTACTGAAAAGATAACAAGTTTCCTTCAAAAACTCTGAGGTGGCATTATGTCTTGAATGACTTCAGCTCCTCCTCAGTACTGGCAGAAGCATTTCCAAATGAGTAAACCTTTGACAACTTAATGTTATTTTGTTGACAAAAGCAGGGGGTCAAGGCAAAAGTGATAATTGTAATGGGTTTCACATTATAAGATTTAAGAAACTCATACTGAAAACCAGAGGGGATTTGGAAAGCTTGTGAATGACTGAAATGAGAATTAAATGTAGATACAGTTTTCATGTTCAACAAAATAAGCATGAACTTGCAATTGCTAAGGTTTTAGTTTGACTATAAAGGAATATTTTGATTAGGCTTGTGTTACTGGATATGTCTTTAATTACTTCTTTTTCCTGTCCATTATTCCCTTTTCAGATGATCATTCTCGAGTGAGACTGCAGCCTATTGAAGGGGAAACAAGTTCCGATTACATCAATGGGAATTATATCGATGTGCGTATCCTGATGTAGTCAACAAGCCTAACGTTGTGTTCAGTCAAAGAGGGAACTCTTATTATTCTCACATTTTTCACAATTTGTAGTAGATACCACAGCTAATAACAGCTGCTAACATTGTTTAGCGCTGGAGGGTGCTACCTTTGGAAGCTAGGTGTGCACTAAAGGAAGAGAAAAGCCTCAAAGGTTTGTCAGTCAGGGAATGAAATGAGTCATTTCTTCCAACTGCCTCTAGACTGAAACCTTGCCAGGAACACTGTATGGCTACTTTGCCTGCTGGTGCTTATATGGGCTAGCAAAATGTTATTTTCCCTTTCTGTCAACAGCTTGGCATCATTCCACATTTAAAAGAAAGCTGTTTGCATATTAATGTGACAAAACTCCGTAATGCCTAATGCAGAGATTTGCAGTCTCTTGTCATCTCTGCACTTTTAAGTCGCCTTCAAAGTATATTCTGCAGCTGTTAACCAGTATTTCTAATGCAAGCAAGACATTTCATTAAATATGTAGGCTGTTTAATTATTGAAAGTGGCTTCTTTGTTCATTCTGCATCATGTTAACTTAATGTTTTACATTAAAATAAATTCTTTAAGAGACAAGGTGTTTCTGGTTGAAAGAATGAGCTCAAAAGTAGAATTGAAAATCATTAAAAAGCCAATATTATTTATCTAAAGCCACAAGTCTATGGATAGCAAAGTTAGTAATTTTACTGTTTACATGGAGTGCTGGATGTTAGACTAAGTAAAACAATTGCTGCTTCATAGGAAATTGTGCCTGCTAAAGATTTCTTGTTAGGCAGTTACATCTTCGAAAAATAGTGTCAGATTTTGCAGTTCAAATTTAATTACTAGTATGAAACAGGAATGTAACAGATATTTTTTCTCAGAATGTGGAGGAGTTAGAGCTATATAAAAAAAGTAGGTACTTCAGTTGTAACAATATGAAGTCTGAGGGAACTTTCTGAAGATATCTCTTGTAACTGATGTTTATAAGCACATTCAAGAATCATTAGACTAAACTCAGATTTCTGCTCAGTCCCTTGCTGTTTGAAAGAATAGCACAGTCACCAAGTAGTGAAGGCACATATGGAAATATATTTAGTTAGACGCCACAGTAATCTCTGAAGAGAGTAATCTGTCATGAAAGGAGAGTTCACACTGGAGACTTAGATCTGAATTCACTTTCACATTTTTCCATCATTCAGGATTGTTCTCATTTTAGGCTAGTAGTATGTTCTTGTGTCAGATTTGGATCTTACTCTAAAATATTATGAGATACGAGAAATAAAGATTTGGATTATACAGTTTCATATAAAATGCTGATAGATACCTGCATAGAAACTTCTTTGTTGTTGTTTATGGAGTACAAAAGGATGGAGAGAATGTGACCCTTTCTAGCCTCAGCAGATGGCTTCATTGCAAAGCTTGGAGGACTGCAGGCATCCTCCAAAGACAACTCTGCCACAAAACACAGCGTGTTTGTTTATAATTTGCTAGTCAGGTTTCTGCTAGAAACACTGGTTTTTCTAGTACAGAAGCAGCTTTAATTTTGCTCTTGCATGCAGTTATTACTGCAGTTGTCGTGCTGTCAGTATAACACGTTAATAAAGGAATGGCACCATCATAGACACAATGGCTATGATGTATTTCTTCCTGTGCTTTTTTTCACTGTAAAATGGAAGTGTTTGATCCTAGGCACTAAGGATTAGATAACACATAGCAGGAAGAAACTCCACTCTGTAGCTCTGTGAACACTTCTCACTTCCAAATTTTGCTTCAGTGTCATGTAAAGAAATCAGTTCTGTAACTCACGTTATTCTTTCTGTAATATTTAAAGTATCTTCAGTTGTTTTGATTCTTTCCCACCTTGTATCACTGCATATCCCCTTGCTATTTCACAGAGAATTTGCAATGGTATATGTACTACAGCCTTAAGTTCTTCCTGCTGATAACTGACAATGCATCATAATTATTATTCAAATATTAACACTCCTACAACTGGATTGATCAACATACTGGTGCATGATCTAAAGATTTGGTGACACTCCCATCACATTAGAAATTCAAATACTATAAAAATGCTATCATTAAATTTTGGCAACCTTTTCCATGTTGCAAAGAATGCATAGAGTATTGGTCTTTATTGCTTGGCCAACTTGTGATTAAGCTGCTCTTGTCATCAGAGTTGTATTATGTTCTTCTTGGAAAAGTATGTTCATACCAAATGATTTAATCAAAGACTTACAGTCTTTTTTACTGTTGAGAAGTAAAACATAAACAAACCACCATGGTCAGAGTGAACACTGTGCCCTCCTGCCTTCCCCAGGCTGAATGCAAATCTGACATTCTTTTACTGTTTAAAAAGGGATAGGCTTTGCAGTCAACAGCAATAGGTGAAGGAATATCTCAGACTCTGTGAGCACCTGATGCCGCTAACTGCAAGGATTTCATGCTGTTCATTCTCAGCAGAGCCAAGGGACCAAAAGAACATATTACTTCTAGCCCCTAATGTACAAGGCTACAACTTAAGCATTTTGTAGAAAACACATTTGCTTTTGTTTCCCTTCTCACTTGCCTTTCCCCAACTGAAAAGATCTTTTGCATCTAATACATTATTTGTATTGTTGTGACATTTACTGAATGCTATCCTAAATGAAGTTTCACTCATAGGAACATAGCCAAGGTGCAAATTGCTGATTTTTTCTTTCCTTTCAATTTTTCTAGGGGTATCATAGACCAAATCACTACATTGCTACACAAGGTAAGTTTTTCACCCTTTCCTTCCAGTTATGTGAGGCTAAGAGGTTTTGGTACTTGGATTGCAGTTTATTCTCTCTAACACGAATTCTTGCCACAGTCAATATCCAGGGTAGAGTCAGCTCAATCACTTAGGTAGAAGTGAGGAAACTGAATTATTACCAAATTTTCAGGTATTTCAAGTGAGCAGTCCTTTCTTTACCTTTGTGTTAAAACAGGTTTTGAGTAAAAAAGCTAAATGCATCCTTTTCAAAGAAGTTACTCAGCATTTTTCTACTCATGAAAAAAGAAATGAGTCATGGTAGAAATGTTTTGTCCCTCTTCAGAGAGACAACAGTGTCATGAAAATGTATGTTCTCTTAACTGTTCAATGATAACTAGGCTCCAGGTCCTTAAAATACAAAACTCTTCAGCCTAGCAGATTTTGGAAGAGGAGCAAAAGACATCTAAACACTGGCAGGAGGATTCATCACAGGGTTCTACAGAGACAGTTTTACAGGCTGTCATTTAAATGCTTGCTCTAGAAAAAGAGCCTATTCTTTTATCAACACACAAATTAATTTTCAGTTTGTACTTGTCTTCAAAGACATAATTTTTGCATTCTGATGCAGTCCTTATTTATTTTTTTGGTCAAGTTCAGAGCTGGAACAAATGGGAAGAATGAGTCTTCTGTGACTACTTAGTCATAATATTGAACAATATGCCAATCTCCTGCCTATGCTTCGATAGCGTGTGTGAAAATTTGATTGCTCCTCCACTGATTGGAGGGAATCTTTTTTGTAATAGGTAGTCTGTGACAGAGCTTCCTGCATCTGCTCATGGATCTGAGAAAGCTGAGGTCCACCCACAGATGTTATTTCAAATTTTTAAGGGACCCAGCTGGAGTACTGAGTATAATATGCTCAGAATAATCTTAACATGTGTTGGATTTATAGCTCACATACTTTTTTAATGTTTTTTAATCAAAGCAAATAAAATGTTGACCATGTCAAATAAGGCATCTTGCTGTGATTGAAGTTGTTTCTTAAGTTTCCCAGAGTCTGCTGCCTCCAGTCCCCACTTAAACCAGTGGGAGGTTTCGTGTCTATACCTTGCTGTACCTCAGCTCTCCACAGTCTCAAATGTGGTGCTGCTTTATGTCAGATGACTGTGGGGCAGGGCACAGATTTCCAGAGCAACTTCACTAGTGTCAGCATCACACTTCTAGACCAAAGTTGTATACTTTCAGAATTTGTGATCTTAGAATATGAGCCATGTAAATGTGCTTCATCTTCCCCTTCTGCTGCCCACCCACCATGTTCCTTAGCACACAGTCTCTACAGACAAGCCACTGTCTTGGTTTCAGCCAGATAGGAAGACAGGAACAAAAATGCAGCATTTGATTTATTAATTTTGGACTTTTACACCCTTCTCTTCAAAGAATAAATTGTTTGTTCCATTTAATGTTTACCTAACGGTGGTGTTGTTTTTCACTTTTAATTGAAACCTAAAATAAGAAGAAACAGTTGGCTTTTACCTTGTAGTTTGCAATAAGTTTTCATCAGGAAGTTAACCAGATCTCCCAGATATCTTTCTCATATGTCCCCACCTAAAGTTTAAATACTGTTTTATCGGAATGTTTATTGTAATTTATCATCATTTTTATCACAATCATCATAATACTTGAATAGCAAATACCAAGCTTGAAGTTTTGTACTTTCGGGACTTAAAACCAAGTATGTAATTATATATCAATAATGTGCCGAAGGTCTGTTTACCAGATCCACCAGCAAGTCTCATATTTTTTCCTCATATGGTGTCAAGAAGTACCTAGTCAAGAAAGAGAATAAGAGGAGTAGAAGCTAATGTTCTTCCAAGATGCAAAGAATATATGACTGTTGCAGCTGTCAGTTTTGGGGTTGTGTAACATCAATGTCTTCTCTGTAGGTGCAGCTAAGTGCACATGGGGAGGCCTAACCCCTTCCTCCCATGGTGTAATGAGTAAGAAACAGATTCTCTGAAAAATGTAACATTAATTTAAAAGTGAGCATGCAATTTACAGCAAGCTCAAAATTATCTGGTTGTGATGTTTTTTGTGGTTTACATCTTTAACGTGTGTTACTTCTTAAGGTCAGTTGGAAAGCAGGTTTGTACCTCTACTTTGTAGGAATGAAGAACACTGATCTCAAAAGTTTATGTGTTCTGTCTGGTTCTGTCTGTGACCTGATGAAGAATCATGAGAAAGTTTATTTTCCTTCCTCAATCTCAGCTTTCCCATCATCACAATAGGATTAAAAATACTCTTCTGCTTTTCATGGTTCTCTGCAGCCTCCTGATAGACGCAGTTGTTTAAAGACTAGTTAGTGTTACTCTCCAGTATCCAAGCTTCCTGACAAAGTACACTTCCAGTAAGATGCAGTCTCTGTGTTTCGCAAAGGTGATAAAGTGTAACTGGGAATAATCTCCAGAACTCCTTTAGGACTCAACATTAACCATGAAAGAAACACATTTGTGTCACATGTCAGACTATGCCTCTGTATGTTCCAGGGAAATGGTCACAGCGCCAAGCTTACCAGACAGAGTTCAGGGTGCATTTGGACAACACTCTCAGGCACATGGTGGGATTCTTGGGCTGATGTATGCAGGGCCAGGAGTTGGACTTGATGGTCCTTGTAGGTCCCAGGATACTTTATGATTCTATTGTAGGTCAGCCTTAGTAACAAGCATGTCATGTGCCACAGCTTGCACTGTGGCCAGCGATGTTCATGCTCTGTTTTACAACACACTTGCATCAGGTATGTACGAACACATCAGTGCTGCACAAGAGTTAAGCTGCATGCTTAATTCCCTTGATATCTACTTTTCATCAATCTTTAAATAACTTTTCTCATCTTCCCTTTTCTCCTCCACAGCAGCTTTCACAGGTGCACATGCCTATTGTTCTTTGAAGGAAAATATCATTATGTGAGTCAGTTTTAAATCTCTGAGGAGTTAGAATGATTGATATTTAATTTTCCTATGTTCTTATGCTGCATTCAACATATCAAGTGTTAATGAGCAAATATAATTGTTTGAAGTGAAGAAGTGGCAAATTTAATCAGTTTGTAATAGACTACCAATCTGCTTTTAACAGAGCTGGGAGTTGCCTAATCACCTGTTTATTGAAGTGTTACTGTCTTCCATACTAACCAGAGTCTGACATGCAGACTGTTAGCTTTCCACCTTGGCATTCACAGTATCCTGCTGCTACCTTGAATTAGGGATGGAAATGTTTTTTAAAATAATTTCTTAATGGAGGCTTTCTCAACTAAATATCAAAAATTATTTTACTTCAGCTTTTAAGAGTAATACATTCAGAGTGTGCAATTTCAATTACTAAATTAATATCAATTTTCCTTTATGTGATAAGTATAATGTGAGTAGTAGACTGAATTTACAGCTGATAAAGACTTTTGGTGATCTGCTGTAATTGGCATCAACAGATGGGATCTGCAACTGAGTCACCATGATTAAAAAGAATCCCTCGTCAAAAGCCAGCATACTGGGTCATGCAGAACCAGCAGGCTGGTGCAATTTAAAACTCATTATTTTGCTTTATATATCCCTTGTTCCCATAGATATAATTCTTCTTTGTATAGGAGAATATTGAGCTCTTGTATGATCTGCTCAATTTACTGGCAGCTTAAAGTTATATTTTTACAGAAGTTAGGTAATCAATGAATTTTAACCCGGTCCTTCAGTGAGAGCATTAGGTTGAATATCTGTACAGTGCTTATTCTTAAACACAGTGCTGGGTATTCTGACTATTGTATGACTTCTGATCTAGCATGTCTCACCTTGATTACTGAGCAGGGAAAAAATAATTGGCTTTGTACTTATTTGTTCTGTGTCTCCTGAAGCTCACGTAGTTTACTGAGCTATGTTGTAGCTTCTTTTAGTGAGTCTCTGTCAAGGGTTTTGGATGCTTCCTCCTCCACAGCACCAGCAGCTGTAAATGATGAGTGACAAATGAATGTTAGCGCAGTTCTACAGCATCACTCATGGCCATTTCCACCAGGGCAGGTTTTCAAGCAGGTCAGTCGTGTGAAACAGCAAATATCTCACATGCAGGCTGCATGTCTTTACATATAAAGTATGTTCTTTTGTGCATCTCAGACTTTTGAATGCTGGCCACAGTTCTTGTTGTCTCTGCTTTCTGCAGCATGCAGAGCAGTTGGATCTGAGATGTTTTGTGGAAATACCTCAGAGCATATCTTAATGACTGTAAAAAGTTACTCTTGAAAAGAAAACAATTTTAGATGCAATGTCGCAGTATAGCCTTTCAGCCTCTTTTTTTTCTTCTGTATCCAGTTGTAAAGCATATGCAAAATTGCTTTTTGTATTGCTTATTATGGAGACAGACATCAAGCCAAGTTTCAGTCAGGAGGACATTTTAGGTATAAGTTAGAAACTTTTGAAAATAAATATTTACAAGGAAAATGTTTACAGTCTTCACTACCAACAGCATAACGTTGCCTCTCTAATAACCCCTTTCATATTCCTTCTCTTTTCTGCAAAATACTTGTCTTTCTTCCACACACAACTCTGTGTGCTGTGTGAACATTTTAATAAGGCTTTTCAGAAACAAAAACACATTTTCTTTCAAACTGAAACTTCCCTTTTAGGCATCTGAAGCAGAAATAGTGCATTAAATAACAATACTCTTAACTTCCTTGGCATGTTTTTTGTTTTTATGTCGCAAAAAGTTGTCACAACTACAGCAGTGTGGAAGCTCCACACTTCTCTTTACAAAGAAACTTTTTCTTTTACTTTTTTAGCCTTCAGATGAATAATAACATGTGAAAAATTACTTCAGGGAGAATTAAATAACAGCAAGGCAAAATAGTTACCCACAATTTTTCAGTTTCATAGATGCTGTAATTTTTTGGCAGGATGTGGGTCTGAAAACAGCCAGGCTGTTTTCTTGATATATATACTAAGTGATTGAATTCTGTGTACCTGTATTAATATTGAAGATTCAACTGGTTTTGCTGCTATTCTTTACTTCTTAATCTTCAAAACATTAGAAAGGTGGTTGAAGCCATCTGTCTTCAGTCAGAGGTACGAGCCCATTTGCAGCCCCCCTTTAGAAAGATGAGGCTTTATAGAACCAAGTTCACCTGTTTTGCAATACTGGTGACAAATTAAAAAGTTACTTTTTGCCCTTGCCTAAATACATACAGAGGTAATAGACCCTTTATGTGTGAAAGTGCCATCTGCAGTTGATATTGTGAAGCCATATGGTGAATTCACCTTAGCTCACTTGCTACCATTACCCACCAAAGACTCATGATTACTATTATGTTTGAGTATCTGTTAGAAATTTGTACTTTTACTCCTGTTGAGGACAAAAAGAAACAGTGTATACTAAAAACTAGTAACCATCAAAGTCAATGCTTTTTACAAGTTTCTACTTTGTGGTGCATGAGAATATCAGAGTTTCTCTCTGCCTCTTCATTTGTAATATGAGGATTTAGTGGTAACTGTCAGAGCAGCTGTCTTTCACCATTTTCATAATTTCTGTATTTTTGTGTCTTTGTCATAATCAGCTGTGTGGTAGTTCTATTTGTGCAGGGAATGAGACCCCCCATTCAGGTGGAAGGTTGTAAATGCAGAGCTAGCGTGGTTTTCTGATACAAAGTTGACTTAGGCTTTGTTGCGGTGTTTCCTTTCCCTGGATCTTTGTGTACAGAGCAAGTGAAATTGGAGCAATGTTAGAAAACTGCTGATAGGTTCATTGCTAGGTGAAGGCACTTGCATTTTTCACATGTGGGTCTACATTTTGCATGTAATACATGCCCACCTTTCATACAGCTTTGGAAGTTCTCTGAAAGTACAAACAAGCTCTAGATATTATATAAATAATTATTTAGTATTTATTTGCCAGTATAAATCCCGGAATCCCATGCAGGCTGTTCTTTCACTTGCTTGTCAATGTGGCTTGTAAAGCAAGTTTGAGAAAATGATGATTTTTCTCTAGTCCATTGTCAAAGCCATAGAGGAAGAAAAAGCAATTCTTCCTATCCTCTTCCCCACACAGACTGAGCTGCAGTAAATCAGACACAAAGGACTTCAGAGCATATATAGATCCCTGTCTCAAAGACAAGATCTTGGTCCGAATTCTGTGTTGTGAAAATCAGACTAGAAAAGTTACAACAGATCTTTGCATATCAGAATAAAGAAGTAAGAGAAATGAGAGTCTTCAGTAAATAATTAGGGGCAAATAAGGCAAAAGGAAAATGTTTCTTGGTTGTTATGTAGAAAATAAAAGATTGTGTGAAAAGTAGTATATTTTTCTTCTTCAAAAATATGTAACTTAAAATATATTCTGCAAACAGGGAAATTGTCATCTTTCTGAAACTCAAGAACTGAGCACACTGTCCTTGTGAACCAAACGCTTTCAGAAAAGAACATTATAAAGGTGACCATCTATTAGTGTTGCTCTGACTACTAATTGCCTGCCTATATTATGCACTAGAATCCATTTTTTGTTCAAGGAAGGTGTATGCAGCATCAGCTGTACAAATTCACCTGCATGTCTGTATTTCAGAGGAAGGCAGATAATGAAAAGCTGATGTATCATGAGTAGTTTTCCATCTTTGACAAAAAAATCAGTCATAAATTTGGCTTGGTGGGGGGAGTACCTAGCAGCCAGAGGTGCTAGACAGAGACCTGTTAACACACCTGTTAATCAGTGAAGCCTAGTGCTAAAGCAGAAAAAAGGCCAAGAAATGCAGTTTGTCATAAAAATCACATAGTCAGGGCATCTTTTTTTCTGTGAAGTTTATTCACCAGATGGTCTTCAGCAGTCTGGAGGAAGAAGGGTTTTGGTCTTCTCATCTCCTAGATTAAAAAAAGGTAGTGTAGCAAGTTTATGAAACAAAATGTATTTCAGAAACAAATGTATCAAGAAGCAAATAAACTGGGATGGCTTTTTTTGGTGGTTTTGGGTGGTTTGGTTTTTTTGGGGAGTTGGGTTTTTTTTTGTATTTGTGTGGGTTTTGGTTGATTGTTTTTGTTTGGTTTTTTGTCTTGTAATCATATCCAAATCTTTGAAGTCTGTCATTTTTTCTCTCTTTTATATCCTTTGGTGGCAACTGAAATCTCTGTGTTGATATGGCCACCTATGCACATGACAGCCCAGGTGATTTCAAAGCACTGCCTTTAAAAACAGAAAAAAAAGATAAAGGCTTATTAGATTAATTTCTTTCCCTGTCCGTCTGTATTCTTCCATGCAGTTGCATATTCAGATGTAGACTGGAGATTCCCTCTGCTGTTTCTAAATCTCATTCTGTTGCAAGCACGTTCATGTATTGTGTCTATACTGAGAACAAATACACTTGACATGTTAGAATGGTATTCCTTGTTCACAGTATACATCAAATACTGCAATCTCCCACAAAATATAATGAAAAAACAGAATTGAAAAATTAACATTGCCCTTTCCTACTCAAAGTGGTAAAAATAACTAGGTGGTCCCTAAAAATAACAATAAATAATAGTGAGGTTTTGGTTACATAGATTTGATTTTTGATCGTAATTATCTTGACATTGAAAAGAAAAATATCATTTAAAAATATCAAATAACATCTGTTTTTAATGGCTTTTGTACATATCTTGATCTGACTAATGACTGTGAGGAAGTCAGTTAGATACTGACTATTTCTGTGAGGAAGAAATAAATGTACCAATATTCTCTACCCTTAAATATCAAAATACATTGTGAGTGATATGTCTCACTCATGAGATACTTATCAGGACAATCAACTGCGACAGAAGTTTTTTCCAAGCATTTTTACTTATGTGTTAATGTAGACTAAATTATCTTGTTTGTTCATCTAGGTAAAGTGTTCGTGTTAATGCACTTAAACTCACAGTACAAGATTAAAAAATACAGCATCTGAATATCTTACTTACAGGCATGAGCAACATTCCTTCACAATAAGGTCCTTGGGGAAAAATAAAAGAAACAAGTAGCCAAAATGAACTCATATTTTTGAGCTAGAGAATAGTGATGATTCTATTACAATCTGATGCTTATGATTGACTCAACATGGTAACAGAAAGTAGAAATGCAAAAGACTAATTAGGTTCTTTTGTCCATTCCCTAAGGAACCTTCTACTGAAGGGGATAAAATGATCTTAAACTTCTCATCCATCATCAAAATTGATTCTGCATTACAAGTTGATATGAAGAGCCCAGTCCAACAAGTCAATTACTTAAGATTTTTGTTTTGGAAATGCTAGATGCAGCATGTTTTTTACAAAAAAAAATCTGTATGTGTTAGTCTTTCCAAGCTCAGATGAGCTATTTAGAATGAGTGATTAATAGGTATTCATATTTCCATGATGCAAATCATGCTTATTAAGAAGAATGCACAAATTAGAAACATAAACAGCTTTCTTGGTGGAAAACACTGATTCAGCAACTGAAACTCTCTGTTGGACTGCTCTCACAAAGACAGCTCAGGTTTGAACCATGGTCTCAAGCCTCCTGGAGTAACCCTTCAGCCAGAGCCGTGACCTCAGGCAGAGAGCCAGTGCCTCTCACTGCTGTCCCATCTGATGTATTCATACCTGTGTCTCAGGTTCCCAGATGAGTCACCCATAGTTCTTCCCACGTGCTTGACTCTAATTAAGCAATTAAAATATCTGTAGTATATGGAGTGAAAGAAGGTCCATGTATGAGTGAGACTTACTTCTCTGTAGCCAGTACACTCCATTGGAAAATACATCAAGGCCTCTAGGTACAATTACTTATTCAGAGCTTTCCTGTTTCTTAGAAGAAAAACCTGGAGTACACTCTCTGCAAGCCACTGTCTAGCAGTGCTGTCTTAAAAGCTGCAAGGTAAAGATTCAAGGCTGTGGCATGACTCAGGTATCCCACATAGCCTTCACTAGGGAATTCCTAATCCCCAGGAGTGCTACATGTAATTCAGAATTTGGAAGATGCTGGATTTACACAGTCTGAGAAAATGTTAATGAGAGGAACAGGCCATTTAACATCTCTGCTGTTGGGCAGGCACATCATATGAAAGAAAGAGTTCTTCAGTTAGACTGGATGAACAATATTCAACTACAACTAAACTCTTTTTGATGTAGTTGTTTGGTTTTTTAGTTTCCTGCACTTAAGATCAGAAAAAGCTGCTCTCTTGAGTGGCATAAGGGTTTATGAATGGACAGTAGTATTATGTACGCTGCTTTTATCGCATTCGGCTTTGTCTCATCTCAGGCTAACTGTTTAAATCTGGACAATTTCTGCTGCTGCCAGTTCCTCTGTTACTGCTGCAGTACTTCTGTGAGTAGTCAAACGGTGTTGTGGAAATGTGCTGTTTATTCTTTGGAAAACCATATGACATTTTCATTTTATTTTGTTCAGATAGAACAAACTGAGCTAGTATTGGAAATCTAACAGTGGAGAAATGTCAATCAATAAGTGTGTAACACTTTATTAGATGGAAACTTAGCTAGCAGCATTAGCTGTAGTGGTATAAAAATGTCTTAAATAGCACCTGTCAAGAGTGCACAAATAAAGTGTGGTCACAGCCTTTAAAATAAGTTCAGCAATGACTTGTTTCTGAAAATGGTGGAAATACTAACATGGAGCAGGAACAGGTAAGATTATTCAGGAATGGTAGAAGCTGTCATATTGTGGTTGCTGTGTATTGTACCAAGACTGTTCAGGTCTTTCAAAGCCTACCTTACTTCTGCTGTCTTTCAAGGTGTGTTTGGCTTCTTATGACTGTTAGGGGCATGAACACCTTTGTGCATTATGGGGAATTTTGTATGTAAGGCACTTCTGCTCAATGGAGCTCCAGTCCCAGACTGGGATTTCTAGATAGTACCATAATGAAGGCAAAATAATGCATTGAGATGGGCACTGTTCTGGCCCAGTTGGATCTGTATCAATAAAGAAAATGCCATATGATATTCCAGAGAATAAATACCACATTCCTCCATCTGACTAGCCACAGAATCATTGCAGAATAGGAGCAGAGGAAATGCCAACAAGAGAAATGATCCAGCTCTAGCCAACAGCTGATGTGTATGTGAATATACATACATTTAGAAAATATGCATTTTCAAACTAATTATCTACTTTCATGAAATGAGCAATTTTAAAGGAAGAAATCTCTGGAGTAATCAGTTTTATCATTGCTCTAAAGATAATATTTTTAAGTATTTCTATATTAAACTGGGAATTCAGAATGGAGGTTTTTTTTATTTTAGCTATTTGTGAAACAGTTGCATTATTTCATAAAACAGTGAGACTCTGGCTCCTCACTACTGTACATTGTAATAACAATGGTTTTTTTTTTCTTTTTATTTTTCGAAAGAGATAGAGAATTTACAGGTCAATCTTCTCCTATTCTTCTTCCTGTAAGAGATCTAGTGCTGACTCCTTAAATATAGGAGTAGGTGGTATAGAAAGCCAGCCAAAGCACTGGTCAGTCTCATGGGAGCTATACATAAAATTTCCGCATGCTCCACAGTCACTTAGTAATCTAAGCCTTGTTGAAAGCTAATGGGACTTGAAAGCACTTTGAACATTTCATTTTCTGAAAGCCAATTTTCACATATAGCAGTGTGCAGGCAGCAGGGCTGGCTGACTGGCTAGCTCAAAGCAGGTAGGATTCAGTTTGTGCTTGAAAATCAGCCAATTACTATTCACTGTGCTGTCCTTTGGCTGGTAATGAGAGAAAGCTGTGTTTTTCCAGAGCAAAGGATACAGCAGAAAGCCTCTACGTTGCCAGTAGCTGCACTAGGCAGGATTTGTCCCAATAAAGCATTTCAGCTTGCTATATAAGCAGCATTTTCCAGAAATGTCAAGCTAACAGGATTCAGTCAGATCTGTTTCTTATTGACAATCCATCTAAGTAGGAAATAATGAAAAGCACATTTTAAATTTGTATCTCATTCCTGATTAACCCATTTGAGTATATCTGAGGTGACTTACTGTTGAGCAGTGTTGCTGCATACTGGTTTTTTGGGGGTAAGCATTATAAGGTGGTATTGTTGCAAAAGGCCAAAAGAAGAATTGGCAGACTGGCTGCAACTCAGATATATCTGATATGCATGGTGTGTTCTGAAGCCTGGGTTAAAACTAGTGTTTGGAGAAAACAAACAATTCCATTTGCTTGTGAATTAAATTCTAGTAGAATTTCTCACTTACAAATTGGTATCTTTTCTCAGCTGAGTATGAGGCCATTACTGCCTCTGCAAGCAGTTGGCTTCTCTCTGTGCAATCTCTGAATCTACTACAATGAAAGAATTGTCAAAATAAGGTCTAAGACTGGGACAGAGGATTCTTCCATGAGAGTAACCATAGCCTCAGGCATCCTTGCTAGTCTAACATACCTATAGGGAACCAGCCTCAGTGGTAAGCCATCCACAACTTTGTTTATTTATATTTTTTCCAAGGAAAGAGACATTTGTAAGGAAGATTTTATCAGGAAATCCAGCATAGCTGTATAATTACAATATAGCCCTGTTGAATATTATGTACTAATTAATACTTGTAAGGCTAAAGTTAGAAAGTGCTTTTCAAATGTCATCACACTCAACATTGGAATTAAATATGAATTCAAATTAAATAAAGGGGAAAAGGCAAAAACATGGGTTTTTTTTCAGCTCATTACGGGGATTTTATTTATTTCATTGAGATTATTTAGTGCACAAAATGTGTATGACAACTAGAAACTAGCAATTAATAAATAACACCAAAGCATTAGTGGCCAGGTTTTGCCAGTACAAATGTTCTTGCTTTTTAGTGTGCTAATTCTTACAGTGACAGGCCTGGAGGAGACTTCAGGAAAAGTGAACAGGTGGATGACACTGGGGTACCTTTTACCCTCAATGCTCTTTAGTTTCTGGAACAGACTTTGGAGGACTTCATAAAGCATTTAGAAGACTTCCAGGTTATGTGACCTGATTCTCTTTCATCATTATTTTCTTGAGACCTAGAAATACAAAAGACTGATCTGTATGCATTTTGACAGCTAGTGGTGAGCAGTGGGCCCATATGGTGTAGTGATACGTTGACTTCAGCTTTATCTCAGATATCAAAATTGTTCATATAATAGGAATACACATACTGTGCCTATGAAAATGCTCTTGTGTAAACCTTTAAAGTTAAGTATATATATTACAATAGAAGACAAATGTCTACACCTATTTTGAGGGAGAAAAAATGCATAATCTTTGCCTGAGTTTTTGAAGTTTTAGCAGACTTTTTTTCTGGACTTCACAGAGGTATTAAATCCTTAAGAGCTCCTGGAACCATGAGTGAAAGTTCAATGCACGCTATACCATAAGTATTCAACAAGCACATGGTGAAGACTGCCCCTGACAAATCAGATTATCAGCAATTGAGCAGATCTTCAAATTACCTTCCATTCCAGAAACCAGCTCATTTGGGAAGGTGAAGATGATTCAGCAACAGCTGTACTGCTGTGTGGTCATGGAATTATAAAAAATACTGAACCAGCAGTTTATCTTGCTGGTTGGCTAAGTCAGCACAACTGGGATCTCTGCCTTTTCTCTATAGTAAGCTGACTATTTTAGATAGAAAGATGAAGATATGTTGCATTCTGAAAAAGGAGGATTCAATCTCAAGACTCCTTAGCCTACACCTGGTCACCTAAGGAAGTGTCCAGATTTGCAGAGCTGCTGACCAGTGATGAGCTTCCCAGGAGTTACTTGGGAGACTAGCAGAACTGAACAATCATGAAAACTTGGTCACATAATGATGCACCTGCAAACTCCTTTTGACAGAATCTTGGGCATATTGCCTTATTGAGTAGGAAAAAAATTTATTCCATTTATGGGAGATGTTCCCTTGCCTGCAGTCAGTGACATTTATAGTGTAAAGTAACAATTAGCTGCAGTTTATTACATACCTTTTTCTGAAAGCATATTTACCTCCAAATTCTAGCATGGTTAAAAGAGCAAATAACACATTCTTGTGGATTATCAGATCTCTGGACTGGCAGTGCAAATTTTAAATTTTTTTCCTCCTGTGAAATAAATTATTCTGCTAACAGCTACATCTCTCCCAAAAGGTTTATTAGGAAAACAAGAGTTCTTGAAATTTTTAATCTACTACCTTGTCGTCTCCTCTCCCAATATTTTATTCCCCTCTGGTTTATGCTTTTGAGTGTATTTTAGACAATTTCTCCTACATAATGGTTTTGGGAGTTTTTGACACTGTAGATGCAAAGGGAATCATTGCTTTTGGGCTTTTGTTGTTATTGTTGTTGCCGTGCAGCCATATCTCTTAATAGGAAAACACTCACTGTATCTCAAGTTCATTTCGAAGGGAACATACATAGTAAAAGAATGAGGGCTAAAATGCAGCTCCCTCTAAGTAGATATATTAGCTAAGTGTCTTTCAGTAGTCCAGCTGTAGGCAGCTACAGCAGCAAGCAGCAGGTTTTGCTTCAGTAAAAAGTGGAGGCAGTTATCATTGCTACCAGAAACTGCAGTAACCAGTAGGTGAAGGGACCATTTTATAATCACCTCCTCATGCAGTGTGGTTGTGGCTGCTCACTGTAAGGGGTATTTCTGCTCTCTTTTCAAGATGGAATTTAACTGCTGCAGGTATAAGTCTTGCATCTTGTCAGTCCTCTGCCTCTATTAGCACATATTTATGGCTCCCACTGCCCATGCGCTGTCCCTGGGGAGGCTTTGGAGCTTAAGGGTATCTGTTCATTTTCTGCACATTTCTAGCTTCAATATCTATCACTGAACTCAGTCTCAGGTGGACCAAATGTTAGCTGGTGGATTTGACATTCAATGTTAGAAAAATATTTTGGAAGTTATTTGTTCCTTGTCTAAACTGCTTGCTTTTCTAGAAATTGAAAAATGACCCACAGATTTAAAAGTCCTGTGTGAGTAAGTGCTATGTGTGCTTCAGGATTCAGGCTTTACTTGTTTCTTCATGTGCTTGCTTTATTCCCTCCCTAGACCTGAACACTTTTTCCTATATTCTGGGCTAGTTCATCATATTCAAATTGATCTCATACCCCAACAGCAATACCAGTTTTCAGAAGTGCATTTCACAATAGGAAGCAGAAATAGAGGAACTAGAAAGCTAGTTACAAAAGCAGCTTTAAAGAGTCTAAACCGTTCATAAAAGCTGTGTGATGTTCCATTTCCTAATATGTTTTTGTTCCCAAAGCAGCAACTAACTGCTGCTGGTAATAGAACCAATGGTTGTAATATACACAACCAATCGTTCCTGTTGAGTTTTTTCAATAATGCATTTAATTAGCTAGGGGTTTGGAGGGTTCATTTCTTTTTCTTATCTTCCTTTGCTTTTCATCTTCTGCTTGCAGTATGTTGGTGATCTCTTTTTTTTCACAGCAGAGATCTATGATACCAAGTACTTTATTGTGGAGCTAATGGGGTGTGCTGCAGGCTTTCTGTTGAGTAGCACAGTACCTTCTCTTCAGACCTTCTCCTCCTGCAAGGGGGCAACTGCTGAGAATAACCTTTCTGCCTATTGTGCACACATCTGTTAAGATGATGCTTAGAACAATTATAGCCTCTTTCTCCTCCTACCACAAGTCTCTGGAATCAAATAGTTTAGCTCTTCAGGACAATAAATCCCACAACCCTAACTAGCCTCTAATGCTTTTCAATTCTTGCTGGAGACAAGTAATAATTTATTAATATGTCAGAAGATATTTTTTTAAAATGTCAAGAAGAAAAGAAAAATGGGATATAGAAGAATTACTGAGACTTTAAGGTAGGTTTTAGGGTGGGGTTTTTTTTTCAGTGTCTTGAACGTGAAAGAAGTTTGGAGGCTATATGTAAAAATTGGACCCAAAAAGCAAGAAGACATGTGAGAGTATGAAGGGAGAGCAGGAAATCCTGACAAGCACTTTTAATTATGGTTATCTTATTTGGATAGTAAGATGACAAGAGCATACTCTGCACTGCAGAATAGGACATTTCTTCTAGAAGTACACTTAGAATCAAGGTTGAAAAACTTGTTATAGCTCAGCTCTTTCTCTGGCCTGCAAAAAACCATTACTTTTCCTAAAGATTTATTTTTCTTATAATTTATTGTCTTTTTTTCTTTATGGAGAATGACAAATTCAAAATCTACAGGAATAAATCAGTGTTTAGGATCTCTCCCCAGTTGTAATTTGTGATTTCTGGATTTGAAATGTAAGAATCTTTAAATCGCAGCACAAATTATGCAGTCTGTAGGGAAAAAAGAAATCAGGATTAAATTGTTGCAGGTTATCCCAGAGTTGTCAAAAAGAAATGACTGTTACAATGTAGGGCCCAACTGTCTTGTATCTCAAGTGAATCTGTGTGAAAGAAAACTGAATTAATACATAAAGAAACTTACTACATCGCCCCAGTTTCTCAAAGATTCTAGCTTCTTGCACGGGGACAAGACCTGTGTAGATATGTAGACCATATACCTCTCCTGCAACATTACCAAAATATGCTCAGATTAAATTTATTGAAACATCAACAGTCCTATGAAGACAGAATGCAGGGGAGCCATCTAGATTTTCTCCATTAAACCGGGATTCTTGAAGCAATAATGTTGTTATTTGTTTGTCCTTGATCAAACATAATGTTAATAATGTGTCATGAACTTGCAGGCTTTTTCCAGGACACTGCTCTGTGGAAAACCACCTTTCCCTAATCCCACTTTTAGCTATGCTCCTTGAAAGATAATAGCAGCAGTAATTGAGCTGAATATTTGTTTCAGATTTGAGAGGAAGGAAGGAGCTATACAGAGACAGTATTTTCCTAGAGTGAGTGGAATACTCTGATTTCTTATAATCAGGAGGAGAGTCTGGCACTAAACCTTTCCAGTGCTGTCGTGACTTTATTGTGAAAGAAAGCTACATTGAATCCTAGAATATTAAAACACAAACATGCTAAACTTCCACTAGAATATATAGTAATTATATTACTGTGACATTCAAAATTGCCCTTGGACCATGGCTCTATCACATATCCAGGACACTTAGGTAGAAATAAAATGCTCCCTGTACATTTCCGTATGATGGAGAGTGATTCAACTATTGTTGAAATTCAGAATAAAATCTCACAAAAGTATCACCTGTTCTGTGCTGTTAATTTAAAGAAGAAAAGAAAGGTGTTCAATTTTGCAGCTATAACATCAGCTTGAATTTTGTTATTTCAGAAACTGTAGCATGAGTTTCTGCTGTTAATTCTACTCTTAAGACCTTCTGACATTTCTTGTGTTCTAACAGTCATCGTTTCCTGTTGTTTTAAATGGCTTTTTCTCCTCTTCCATGAACAATGAAAGCAATTCAAGGAAACCTATAAGGAAACGAAAACTGTAAGGAGACCTATGAAACTCATAATATATGCATCATTTTTAAAGACTGATAAAATAATGGGGAGAATACATAGCTTCTTTAAATCATCTGTGCAAATTATGGGTGGAAAAATTATCATTTGGAATTGATGTAAATAAATATAGTTTTTTAAAAATTCAAGAGTTTTAGTCTATTACCTTTTACTTAAATTTCAGATCTAAGTTATGTCATAACTGTGATGTTATTTGCCTAGTGAGTTGGATTTCGCTTGCCTATAATATCAGAGAGTCACAAAGTCACAGAGGGGTTTGGGATGGAAGGGATCTTTAAATACCATCTGGTCCAAGCCCTCTGCTGTTACAGTATAGTAATAATATATTACTGCATTTTCCACTAAATGCTTGATTTCAGAGTGAATATTTTCAAAGGGAGATCAAAATACACAACATGGGTGCCAAACTGCCCAAATCTGTCAATATCTGGTTTGGTAATGCTTGAAGAGTGTTGGCTTCTTTTACTAAAGGAACATTAGGGCAATACATTATCCATTTGTTCTCCAATTAGCTTAGATTTAAGTCATTCCTCTAAATAAGCCTCTAATTGTTTACTGCAATGTGACAGCTCAGTAATGGATTCAGTATGGATGTTAAGCTTATAGCTTATGTTGTTTACTCTTACTGGCTCAGTGATTTTAAAGCACTGGTTTAAAATTGGGGTGGCACACTGAGCACCATGGGTAAGATGTGTAGGCTACAAACAGACAGGACTAGGTGCACGCAAAGAGATGTCGGGTTTTTTTCTCAACATTTTGCATTTCTCTAGCATTTCCTGTGAGCTGGTGCCCAGCTTCAGCATGATGCTGAAGGAAGCCCTGTATGTCCATGAACAGAAGCACACAGGGAAAGCACTGCAGAGGATCTGCTGCCATGGCACATCAGGTTTCTTTGCTGCTTTCCTCACTGTTTTCCAAAGTGATACACTGCAGCAAAAACCCTGTAATTTCTGCCTCACTTCAGGAACTACGATTTAGGAGCTGGGCTAATTTGATGAATATTGTATACTAAGAAAAATATTAGAAACCAGGAAAGGCCACATACTCCATTGAGGCTCATTTCATTCCAAATACACCTTCCCTAGGTTATCATCCAATTGCTAAAAGAAAGAGTGATGTTATCCATTTTTTATAATTCCACTTCTGGGTATTATGGAGATAAATACCTAAGTGCTGGAGAACTTTCTTTCAGAACACTATTTCAGGAGAAAAATACTTAAATGCAGATAGGTAGGATGACAGAAAAGAAATTGACCGACCCTAAATGAAAAATATGATGATAGTGATACGAATATATGTGTACAGTCACAGTTTCACAAAGTTCCCCAGGGACAAGCTTCCAGTCATGAGACTTTCAGATAGTAACCTTTCATTTGATTTATTGTTTCAGGACCAATGCAGGAGACAATATATGACTTCTGGAGGATGGTATGGCATGAGAACACAGCGAGCATAATCATGGTTACTAATCTTGTAGAAGTGGGAAGGGTAAGTGGTTTTTGTACTTAAAAAGATGAAAAACGTCTAAGGTGTTTGCTTTTCAAAATTAAATAACAGACCAACAAGGTTCTTACATACTAAGTATAGCACATAAAATATGTATGACTGCCTGTGCTGAGAGGTTCATTATCAATTATTTTTAAACATGCATTGGATGCTTGGCTTTGTTACCATTAGCACAATGAAAAAGTAACTGATAAAGCTGCATTCTGTACAGCAGAGTCTGCAAAGACTGACAAAGAGGGGACGTGTCATATGTCTGTACATATCTCAGATATACCAGTTCTCTTAAGAAAGTCAGTATATTTGTTGCAGAACAAGGTATGGAATCATCTCTTTATTTTTTTTAAGGAAGGCTAAGGAGGCATCATTCTGAAACAGATGTCTGAGTAGTTAAAGTATGAAGTTGTTTTGTGGTATATTTGTCTAATTGGTCTGGCTTGTTTGGGTTTTCCTTCCTCAAAGCCTTCTGGACTAAAACAGAAAAAATTAGTTTTACACATTTGTGCACTGTTTGTTGATCAGGAGGTCATGTTCAAGAGCTGGGTAGTAAAGGAAAGGTTGAGTTACATACTGATATTGTGTAACTGTCTTTATTTGCTTGGTAACTTCTAAAGTAGGCCTCCTACTCTAGTCTTTATGGCTAATTTTGTTTTCAACAGGTATTGAATGGAACCTTTTTCTGTGTTTCACACAAATGTCAGTAAGTGAGTCTTTTCATTTACTGCTTTGTCTGTGCACTGCTGTCTTAGTTCTCATCTGGGATGTTTTTTTCAAGAAAATTTGCTTAGGAATTTGGCATATAGCTTTCATTTTATATGAAAAGAAATCCCACTGCTTTTATGGGAAATATGGCAATTATTGTAAATCAAAGTGCTGAAATAAGAAGTCAAGTGCACACATCTTGGTTTGAGCAGCACGTTTTTAAGAGATGTTTTTAATTTCACACTGGTGGAGTGTCTGATACAGCCTCTGCCCTGTGGCATTTGCATTAGGAGAGTGCACTGTTTATGTGGTATAAGTTGAAGTCCTTTTGAGCAAGTCCAGTTTTACAATCTCGGTTTATTCTTCCGTATGTCCTTTGTGAACTGATAATATAAATCCTAACAGTTAGGTATCTGTGTGCTCAAGCCTGCTTACAGATCAGGTGCCAGTATTATTTTTAGATGTAAAAAAGATGGAGATTGTGACTGCAATTAACACCTGCTGCAGGAGCGCATGTACGACTAATTGCAGACACAAAGAGGGATCATGGAGGCCACTTTAAAAATGCAGTCCCTTGAGTGAGGAAAAGGTAGAAATAGCTGGATGGTCACGTATCAATTCAAAACAGATGGATTTGTAAGAATAGGAAGCTCTCCAGCAAACCTCTTTGTTGAAGCTTTATACACATTCATAAGTGCCCAAGTGAACGACTTAAAAAGGGATGTTTTCTAGGTATGAATAAACAAGCCTGAGAGCAAAAACAGCATTCTGCATGAAACCACATGCTGTTTTCCCAAAGTCAGTATTTGGAAGTGCCAATTAGAGTGAACTGTCAGATGTCAGCAAGGGAGACACCAGTCTTGGTGCCAGTGCTGGCAGCCTCTGCTCACAGCATTTAGGTGCACAGCACATTCCCACAGCAGCAAGGAATGCTTTGTGCCACCATGGAGATTTCTTCAGGGTGCAAGAGTCCTAGTGGGATATAGATCTGCAGTTTTGTTGTTTCTGGCAGTGGTAGAAATGACTTTGTTCTCACTTTCTCTGGAGGCCAGCATAGGTGAAATCAGAGAGCAGAAATTGAAATGAGCTTTTAATGGAAATAAAATTGTATGAGCCACAGAGCAATGCACTCACTCCTCCATTGGTGTTTTTGTGCCACTCCCAGAGCTGGAATCATCAGCAACAAGGAGGCAAATTGCAAACACACCATCTGTCCCGCAACCCCTAACACAAGCTCTGTGGCACCTTGAGTAGCAATGATTTTAATGGACTTTTGGTAGCATTCCTGTAGGGCAAACCTTTATAACCTTCCCAAACTTGAGGTTTTCTATTTCTATTGCTATCACTGCTATAAGATTTATAGGGGTTTCTTATTTTTACTTTTTAACCATGCTGACCCATGGTAAGCCAAGGATGAAAATTCTTTTGCATTTTCAGGAAACAGGAATTTTCAAAATTAAACATGTTTGCCACACAGTGTATGGCCGTCATGAATTAATCATTGAGGGGGCGTATTTGTATTTGTTTTCCAGTACTGACTGGATAGTCATTAAATCAGTGCTAGGAACTTGCTTCTTGCCCTGGAGCATTATGCATCAGGACTGTTTTAATTGCTGCTGGAGGAATCACCATGAGGCTGTCCCTAATACAGGCACCTGCTGCAAATGACTCAGTCCCCCATTACCTTCCAGCAGGGTCCGGGTACATCTGCCAATATCTGTCATTATCTGAGGCACACTTGTCAGAACTGCACATCCCTTTAAGCCCTTGTGTGTTCCAGTGAGGGACCCTTGTCAGTGTTTCTGGCACCTGCAGACTGCTGTGCACCTGGTATTTAAATGGCACCGAAATGTGTTTTGATTGTTTTCTCTCTTTAATGAACCCGCCTGAGGGACATTTAGCTCTTTATCTAGTAGCCTGTTACCCAGTCACTCACATTTACACTGCTTGTGTGGAAATTCAGAGCTAGCTTGAGCTGTTACACTAATGCATCTGCCAGAAGTCTTATCACAAAATCTGCAGGGCTCCCTAAGGAGACTTTTGTACTGATAATTTAAGCTAATGATTTCTAAACATATTTAGTCAGTTTTATGAAGACCTCATTAGAATGTGACTGTTTATTAAAAATCAAAATGAGGTCTCACAGTCATTTAGAAAAAGTATTGCTGAGTTGCATGAATAGTTCTGCATGATAAAGGATGATGAAGTGGTGCTTGTTAAGGTTGGCCTAGGTTGAAAACAACCTTTACCCAAAAAAAACCTAAACAAATAAGCAGCCCCTGAAGCACCCTTGAAAAAAGGTCTCCGTCGTCTTCCAGCTGGGATCAACAACTTTCCACTCACAATGAAGTTCACAAAAAGAAGATGGCAAGTAATTAATGGTAATGATCCAAGAATCAGAATTGTCAGAGCCACACAGTAATGGATAAAAGGCATAAACAACAATCAAGACTCATACAATTACATCAGTGTGACAACAAGCTGTTTCAAAGTAATGTATTCTGGATTATATTAATGCAAGTGGCCTATGTGCCCATGTCTGTAAGTGGTAGAGGAACTGAAGATAGTGTAATTTCAAGGAGTATCTTCACCTGAGAGATTTAGCATAATCTGGTGGATTATTCTGTAAGAAGCAAAAATTTTTACCCCGCAGTGTGTTGATGTTATGATCACACAGCATGATCATAAAGTAGACACAGAAGAACATCTTGCTTACTCCAAGAGACCACTCTGGAGAGCAAATTCCCAAAGACCCAGAAAAGCACTGGCAATGGGATCAAGGTGTTTATGTACCAGCCAGAGTGTCAGGTGGTTCTTGATTTGTTTCAGTTTTTACACACACTGAAACATTTCTGTCTTCCTTGAAGTGGCATGGTGCAAAGATTTAGAATATATTCAATTGTGCCATCTAGCTGTCACCTCCATCTTTGCTCTTGTTGGGTTGGTACTAGTACTTAGTTGGCAGAATCAAACTTGGCATGTCACATTATTTGTCATTTTTCAGTAGTCGCTTTCTCTCCCACTTGCTTTAGGCAGAAGAAATTTAATAATAACTGATTAATAAATGCTGAAAAATTCAAAATGCTGCAAAATTCAGTGGAGGTGGTTATAAATAAATGCACTGCAAGGACTTATGATTGTCTATTATGCTTTTAATGTAACAAAGTATTCACAAACAAAATCACTATAAATAATTATAAAAAATAAAACCTCACCCCAGGAGCGTAGTAATTACAGTAATTAGAGTTTCTCAATTATTACTCAGAATTAGAAAACAGGCAGTGCTAATAGTGTTAATAAGCACACAAAAGACCCTTTTTGTGAAAGGAAGCGAGGTTGACTACAACAGAATGGATGTGACACAAAGGGGAATGAAGGTCAGCCACAAACTGGTAAACATCCCCTATGCCTGCACCCACACCTTTGTGCTACCCAAACTGCCTCTCCCTGCCATCTTACCTCTCAGGAGTGGTGCACTTTCCTGATAGTCATTTCACACTCTCCCCAGGTGGCATTTCCTTCCCAGGAGCCAGAAAGGCTGTATTTGCATAGGGGAAAAGGAAAAATACAGTGGTGGTTTAACCTTCCCTTGGCTTGTTTTCCTGGACCTGTGCTTGACATGTTATGTATGTGGCACTTCTCTGCAAAAATGGGGATAATTCTGACTTTTCATGCTTGAAAGAGTTCCACATGACAGCAAGGAGATCCATACCACAGTCTTCTGACAGAGGGAATATCTCCTTGATGCTGGCTTGCTGTAACAAGCATTACTTGTAAAATAAATGGTGTCAGAAAAGGACACCTAGGAAATCCTGTTCCTCCTAGGAAAGCTTGTATGATCACAGCCCTAAGCAATTGTATGTTCCTGTCTTTGGGTTCTCAGGATGTGCAGCACTGGTCAGCATTCAAGAGACATTTCTTAAACAGATTCAAATATATTTCCTTAACAAATAAAACCCAAAAGTCTTTTTGACAAACCTGATCTTCAGGTTTACTTGATAATTTGTGTTATTGACAGAGATTATGCATCCAAGAAAAACTGCTAAATAAAACCCTGTCCAAAGACTTCTTACTGGAAACAGATGCAAAAAAAAAAAAAAACAAAGCAAAATCTTCATTGGAAATTTCAGCAACAAAAAAACTGTATGAAACTTGCAATGGACTTAACACCTATGCTTAGAATGAAAATGGAGGGTTTTTTTATCACAAAGCTATTGCAAAGTTTGTACTTATACATTTTACAAGTTTTTGAGAATCTTCCATGAAGAAGATGCTTCTAACAAACAAAGGTAAACTCAAATTGTATTTAAGATTCAGATCACCCAATATTGTGATCTTGCAGAGGTGAAACACAGTGACTCTTGAGCTTGTCTCACAAACAGCACGTTTGTATTTAGTATAAATGGAAGAACACTCTGTCTAATTGAAACTCCCTCTAAATGTAATAAGCCAAATTGCCTACACAGGAATTAATTCAGGATTCTGGTGTTAATGCTCCTTAGGAGGTGTGCCAAAGAGTTTGTGTGCATACTGGTGACTAAGGTTTCATTTCAACTTTTCTAATGAAAGAAAGAAACCACATTTTATAAATAAGAGGGGAAAGGTTGTTATATGAATCTATTTGCTTCCTCAAGATAATTCTAGTCCCAACTTCTTCAATATATAAATAGTGTCCTTCCCCATCCGTTGAATATTTTTTTTCCTGATCTTTTTTACCCTCCAAAAATGGCACCGGTGCTTATGGTACATCAGCTCAAGGTATTATATTCTGTTGTTATACTTTTGGTTTCACTGTAATTCCAGTATCTCTTATTGGGTAGAGGACAGTTTATACTTTCACAGAATATCAATGAGAAAAACAGAAAACCAATCAAAATTTAAAACTATTGTTCATCTTTCAAGTCAGTGAACCCTTCTAGACATCAAAACAGATTTCATCTTTCTAGATTTTTAACCAGAAATAGTAGGTTTACATTACTGCATTATACATAGTAGGGGAGGAACCCATAGGGAAAATTTAATTTGTTGTCCTCCAGGAAGGAGAAGGAAGGACTCTTTGCATTTGTCTGAAAAAGATGTGCCGAGGTTAGCAATGTTAGCATCATGAAACAGAACATCAAGCTAGAGGCATTCAGCACTGTCCTGTGTCATGCAGAGCAGTCAGGGGTTCAGCTCTCAGTGTTATGTTGTATTCTCCTCTCCAGTAAAAGCTATGTTTCAAAGAATGTTAATCAACACAGATTAATATCTTAATGCTTACTAATCCAATTGAGATAATTCACTTAGAGAAAGGAACAGGAGAGGTTTAAGGATACACAAATGCACTGACCCCTTTGTTGGACTAACTGAAGTGCCACCAAGGTGTAGGATGCAACTTTAGGCGCAGTTTGCTAAGAGGGCGGGCTTCAGGTTCTTACTTGAAATGTCAGGGCTAGCACAATGGCTTCAGAACTGCAAATCTCCTCACTTCAGCAGTCTCTTGAAATTATCTCTCAATCTCTCTGTGAAAGGAGAAGTATCCTGGAGGCACTGACACAGTTTTACTTTACCCAGTAGAGTACCATGTAGAGCTGTCTAAGTTAACATCAGATGATCAGGTTTTAGAGCCAGAAGGCAATCCACTAAGTAGGTGGTGCTCTGTACCCAGCTAATGGCATCATTTTGATCTTGGAATGGAAGCATGGTTCAGAGCGCAGGCTGGGCTGCTCAATGCAGACACATCAGGTCCTTGGAGTGCAGGATCTGAGAAACAGGCCTATGATTTCACAGTTGTGTCAAGAAGTAACACAGGCTTTGAGGAGCTCTAGCTCACCATCCTTCATCTTGGCACGGGGCCACCCTTCTCATGTGTTCTGTGCTCAGCTTTTTTTCTCCAGGGCTGTGCTGAGATGCACAGAATTGCCTAAACATAAGCAATGAAACAGAGACAATCCATATTTCTCTGTTGGTATTAACAATGGAGGCAGGAACACTGGAACAGCTTTACCTTGGGTTGCCTTACTCTAAAGCAGCTCTTTATGGTCAAAAGAAGGCCACACCATGGGTTGGGCCTGTCACCGTAATTTCCTCTAACCCACTCTGCCAGGTTGATGGCATGCTAACAGAATACCTAGTCTTAAGAACAAAGGGTCACACTCATTCTGTCAGGTGGAAAGCATTTGTTTATGGCTGCTGCTGGGCATGTCCAGAAAGCCAGCTCTTCTGGGCAGAAGCTGAATGAGAGTGCACCCACCAGGCAACTTAGGGCTGCACTATTGGGGCAGCTCAGGGCAGCAGAAGGTGGAGAACAATGTCAGCTCTGAGTCATCCCAAGAAGAAGTTAGACTGAGCTAGTAAAATTCATGGAGACATCTCTCCCCACCCTGGCAGCTGTGAACAACATGAAGACTTCTGGCTGACTTCTCAGAGACCCATTCATCTGATGGTGCCAAACAGTATCTCAAATATTGTATTTCTCAATAGTCTTCCACACCTCTTTTAGAAAACTGTAGAATGAGGTATAAAACTAATAACAGACTTACTCAAAAGCAAACAAAAGAAAATGAAAAAAAGGAAGACTGGGTTTTATCTCCTGTCAAAGGTTGTTTTATAACACATTAAATGTTCTTATATCGTAATACATTTTTGTTTGAAAAGTATTTAAATAAAAATACTTTCAATTATTGGATGTACTTTTAGTTCAAGTCAGCCAAATAAAAGTACCTGTTATCCGAGCTACATCTGTAAAATCTGTTAAAAATTTTACCAGTGAGCATGGTTGGCTGTTTCATTTTATAGCCAAGAGGTTTCACTTCAAAATTTATGTCTGACTTATCGTCATTACTTAGTTCAGGATTAATTTTAGATTAGAATGTATAATAGTGCTCTTCACTAATGACAATCCATGCAGGGCATAGTCAGTTATATGTATCACCCTTTTGCTAAGAATATTTCAGAATCAAAGGCAATTGGAAACTTTGAATAATCAGTGTTATTTAATCTGTTCTGTATGGACTGCAAAGTGTATTTCACAGCCAGCTCACATATTAAGTGTGTAATATTGCTCCTATTCCAACATTCTAGGTAAATGAATTACTGTCCTGACTTGCCTACTGCCTTTAGCTACATGTGTCACATTGCCAAATGGTTAAATATACAGCTTTGGAAGTCACAATTTGTGTTCATTAGCCAACCACAGCCTACAATATTTGTTATATTTATAACTAGCAACAACAACTTTCCACCTTCATTTTTAATTCTGAGTTTCACACATTAGACTATTTTACAGGGGGATGGAACTAGACAGTGGAAGTAGGTAATTCTCTTCTCCAAATTTCTAAAATTATTAGCAAAATAAACATGTTTGAAACAATTGGACAGTGTACCTTGGGATGAATAGATTAAACCAGAGCATTTTCATTATGTGCCTGGCAATCATCCTTTTATCTCATCTTGTGATGAACATCTGTATTTTTTGGCATGTTGGTAGGATATAAATGTGGGGTGTATGTGAACAAACTCTCAATTATAATTCTGCTCAGATGAGATTTCAAAATTATGTTTTCTGTTTTGTGGATGATACTTACTGTTATGGTAGCAACGGTGTGGAAAAAAAAAGATCTAGTGCATTTAATATTCAGTTCTGGAATCATGTATCAATTATTTAGGTAAACCTTCTGTTAGTAAGGCTTTTTTGTAAAACACGTACCAAATGTTTATAAAATGGAAAAGAGATTCGTCAAGTTATGGTAGCTAAAGCTGTGCTAAAAAGAAAAATTGAACATATGCTACCAGCAGTGTTTCTCATATTTCATGAGTAAAACCATATTCTATTTTGTTGCAATTGTCTTTTCTTGTACAAATAAAGGCCCTAATCCAATAAGCATTTATAAATGCGATTTTGATTTACACTAGTTAATCTGCTTCTGTCTTTAAGACACCTTTGCATTTATTTGGGTGGTCTTAGAGGAGGTGGGAGATGGATATTTAAGCATTTTCTTGACTTTTGGTTCACCCGGAGTCCATGGAGTTCTCAGGTCCAGAGCTCAGCACGTGCAGAGCATTGCAGAACAAGAGCCAAAAGTAGGAGAAAAGCCTGAATTAAAATAAAGTTGGGCTTGGGTCTTTTTTCCTCTGTTAGAGAGTGAATCATCAGTTGGTCTGTGGCTCTGACTGAATTCTGGCACGGTTCCCATGGCTTTCACAGCCCCTATTCCACTTGGGAGAGTTTTCAGGAAATTGTGTTGTCATGGATCCTTCTGCTCAGCTCCAGTCTGCTCCGTGCCCAAAATCCCCTTTGCAGCAGAGTAAGAAATCCCTAGTGGGCCCAAGCTGCATGAGGCACAAAAGGCTATAACTTCTGTGCAACATCTCCCAATGCTTCCCTAATTATTCCACTGTATCATCTTAAATAAGGTTTAAAAAAGAGTGGAATCAAATCCAGCAGTTGAGGCATAAGAACACGGGGACTGTGCTCTTCTAAATTGGTCTTTCCGAATTGTTCCTAGTTCTCAGGCATAATCCAGACAGTCTGGACTTACCAAGTTAGAAACAGGTATGTTTTCCTTCAAGGAAAGAGCAATTTATTTCAGCCAAGGTTGCTTCCCCTCCGTGCAATTGTTTATTTTGCTAAACTAGAGCTGTTTCAAGGATGGCAGGCGCCCATCAGAAACAAAGGAGGCTAAAGTTAGCAGCAGAGAGAGGTGCTGATGGGCAGTGCTGTGCCTGGGATCACAGCTGCAGCTGCTCCCTCCCTGCCTGCAGGGGCCCTGTCCGTGTGGTTCAGGTTCCACCTTTGGAACAGACATGTGAACAGGCAGGAAAAGGGAATCAGCTCCAGAGAAGGGGTTGTCAACGTGTTGCTCCAGCCCAGAGGCAGTGTGAATTGTCTTACTCTTCATGAAGAGTCAAAAAGTCATCTTAGCCATAGGTGGGGAAACTCTGTTTCAAAGAGTTTCTGGCAATGACTATAAAAGGGTCAGTTTGCTGGCCTGAGGGATTTGAACAATGTGAATTTTCTGGATTATTTTAACAAAACAGACAAAACAATCAGCATTCAATGTATTTCACTTAGCTTCTATGAGAGGATTTTTGGAAAAACATCTGAACAAAATAAGATCTGGATAAATATCAAGTAGATGCAACAATAGATAGCAGCAGTAACTACTAAACTGCTTGCAGCAATGTATGCTTTTGAAATGTTTGTTCATTGCTTACAGTGGATAGATAAGTTTTAGAGATGAACACACATTTGTCAGAGATCCTGTTATTAGGGATCCGGGAATGGCCCTCAGCTTGGTCCTTGGCTGGTGGAATCCTCCTCCTCCCTCTCCAGAGCTTTCTGGCTCTGGAGCATGGGGAGGGAGCAGTCTTGCCACCCTTGCCCTGTTACAGG
>NW_005054443.1:1549803-1581378 GCF_000277835.1 Geospiza fortis
GCCAAGCACTGTCCAGGGTCCCAGCTCCAGGCCTCTCACCATGGAAGGGAAGTCTGGTGTTGCCAGTCGTCCTGAAACCACCCTTAATACCAGATGAAATATAGACTGAACACTCTAAAGAAATTTTTTTTAGCCAGTACTATTGTGGTTACTAGGTCTGAAGGTAAGCCCAGAAAAAATAAATGAAAACCTGCTTATAAAGCTACCTGAACTTCAGCTCTGCTCTAGGAGCTTTCCATCAGCTGCATAAGCAGGAACAAGCTGTTAGGATGCTTGTATAATTTTGTGGCTGGGAGCCAGGGTTTCTGACCAGGCTACTCTTTTTCTCTGAAGAGGATCCTGATGTGGGGCTGTGTTTTGCCAGCCCTTCAACTCAATTCTATTCAGATTTAAATTTTATCCTGCTAATGAGCCAGAAAAAGGGCCAGAACTACTGACCCTGCCTGGACAAACTTTTTACTTTATCAGCCAGTGTCACTACTGTGATGTGGCAAGAGCTCCCATCTATGCAGACAGTAAAGAAGGATTGCACACAATTATCAGCAACATTCTGGAAACAAATGGTAAAGAAAATGTACTTTCTTCTTCTTGACAGGCCAAGGTTTGACTCTCTGCATAATCCTTTCTATATTGAACCTGGAGTTTGTATAAATAAATCATTTGAATCCTGCATTACAGTTTTCAATGTATGTTTATATACACATTCATCTGTTTTACCTTTTGCTCAGATTAAACATAGTAGTAATCCAAATATTTTTGCTTGAAAATAGGTCTGAGAAATACTCTTATCAGTTGTGAAGTTTAATTTTTTTTTTCTATCAGTTTTCCATTGAATATTTAGAGTTCTCAAGTTTTTTACCTGACTCATTTAAGCACTTATTTAGGTAAACTAGATTTACATGTATTAAAAGATAATTTTAAATTTTCCCTTTGGTGGGAGAAAGAGAGAAACTGTTCCATGCAGCAGATGTATAACAGATGCCACTCCTAGCACGTACTGCACTACTGGATGATGGCCAGATGCAGTGGTGATAGCAGAGCTATTACCATGATAAAGAGAGATAAAAGAAAGATGCAAGTAATGTGTTAGCTTCCCAGCCCACCACTTCGTCCACACAAATGGGAAGGAGGAGAAAATTCTTAAGTCAGTCAGCCATCTACATCATCAAATACAGTCCTCAAACCACCCATTTTTAAAAATAACAGTTTAGGTTGAGCTAAGTGAGATCAATCCTATTCATAATGTTTGGAGTTACCTGTGAATTAGTAGTTAAGCTATGTAGAGTTGTAATAGTTAAAGCCTGGGCATAAACCTCAGCTCTTGACCTCAAGCATTGAGTTTTGCTATTCAACCTCTCATCAGTTCCTTTGGAAAGTTAATCTGAGAAAACAGGAGCTTTTCTAACAATAGAGAATCATACAGTAAATATTTTGATTTAGAAGGAATCCACGAGGATCACTGAAGTCCAGCTCCTGGCCCTGCACAGCACCATTCCCAGGAGTCACACCATGTGTCTGAAAGCACTGTCCAAATGCTTCTTGACCTCTGTCAGGCTTGGTGCTGTGACCACTTCCCGGGCCAGCCTGTTCCAGTGCCCAGCCACCCTCTGGGGGAAGAATCTTTTCCTGATACCCAACCCAAACCTCCCCTGACACAGATTCGGGCCATTCCCTTGGTCCCTCACTGGTCAGCACAGAAAAGAGATCAGTGCTGCCTCTCCTCTTCCCCTCGTGAGGAAGCTCTGAACTGCCATGAGGTCTCCTTCCTGTCTGCAAAATGCTTTTATTTTAGAAGATAGAAAGGTATTTTTGAGACAAATCAACAAGTAGAGGTTGGGGAGAAAACTTTCTGGTGGTATTTGTCCCTCTGGGCACACTCTGCTTTGGAAAGCACAGAAAATGAACAGTTACCACAGCTGAACTGTGCAGGGCATAAATATCCTTTGTGCTCCAAAAAAATTTGCCTTACTTCACTAAGCACAACACAAAGCTCATGAGAAACTCTGAAAGCTGTCTTAAAAAGAGAAGAGGCAATGTCCCTCAAACATTTACAGGTGCAGAAAATGTGACTGTTCTGTGCATGATTGCACATTAAATCAGAAATCATTGCACAGAATGCAAAATGAATTCTCTATGAACCTTCTAAAATAAATGAACCTTAATTTCTTTTGTATCTTTTAAAGGTCAAATGCTGCAAATACTGGCCAGATGACACAGAGATATATAAAGACATTAAAGTTACCCTAATAGAAACAGAGCTGCTGGCTGAATACGTGATTCGAACATTTGCTGTAGAAAAGGTAAGTTTCTAAATTCAGTTTTCTTAAATACATTGGTATCTGCCAAAGTAACTACATGCAGATTCAACAAGGGAAAGTTAAATCTTTTGACTGACATCCTGGGTTTATAGGTTTTTTTGGCTAAACTACTACCGCCCTCTTATGGTAATCTGTGTTTTTCTTCTTCAAATGCAGCAACTGTTCTGTGCTTTTCATCAGTGTTGGCCCCTGCCTGAGTTAGAAAAAGTGATGTTCCTTGCCTAGGAGAAATCGAAGCCTCCCTCCCAGCAATCAATTGAAAAACACATTTGTGCTGCTTTCCCATCTTACATTCCCCATAGTCATTTTCTGTCTGTACCAGAGGCTGCATGCAGCATTATTCAGAAGTCTGTGGTGGAGAATTCAGTTTTCTGTTGGGCCAGGGGTGTGCCTGGTCTGCAGAGACAGAGCTGTAACATATTACTGTTCTTCTCAAGGCAATTTCCCTTTTCACAGGAATCCATCCTTACATGGAGAGTTCCAGCCTGTGTGTTGTACTAGTGTTTGTTAGAGTAATGCCACACATTTGTCTGATGCTTTGTAGCCTATAGAACTTGCAGCTCCCCAGCTGCAATATATGGAAAACATAGAAATAACAAATAAGTTACTCACTGAAAGTGAGAACAGGCAGGGTCAGTCAGTGGTGAAGTGTACCATGCATTTTGTGTCAACTCAGCAGTTTCATTCAGAATTCATTAAAGAACAGAAAGGTTTTAATTGTATGTAACAGGGCCCATTTGAGTGGCAGAACACCAAGGAAAGAGCCTCCTTGGTAAGACTAGATATTCCTAATAGCATACACCAAAGCAATGCTCCATCACAACCAGTAGATTTTCAACTAATTAGCTTAGAAAGCTTCTTTTGATTTAGTTGCAGTACCCATGATTTATTGGCTCTCTCTAATGATGAAATAGTATTCATTTATGGGTTTGAAGAACATAATATTTAGCATCAAAGAATCCTGCACCCAGGTACGTGAAACTGCCAAAATGACTACCCCACAGGTTCTCTGTACACATGTCTAGAGTAACAAAGGAATTAGGGTTTTTTCCTGTTTTATTCTTCAATCTAATACTTAAATATGTATCAATACAGCAACCTGAGGGTAATTATAATAGAATTACGTGGTTTGAATGAATTGAAATATTGTATCATGTTTACCATTATACATAAAGTAGACTGAATTCACTCAAGCCTGTTGTTTCCTTGCATTTAGGTATTTTTAATAAACAGATGAGAAACGTTGGCTACACTTTGAAGTAGATGAAGCACTGGTTGATTTCTATTCTGCAAATTTTAAGCTCATGCTTTGATGTTAGCTTTTCGCTTCTTAACTGGGGCTGAAGAAAAGACCTAGAGGATTTTACAGTTGAACATAACCAAACTGTCTTGAATAAGTGCATTAGAACAGACAGAGATAAAAGGCACTAAACATTTTATTTCTTTTTTAAAATCTCCATCTGAAAAGATTTCATTTAGACGCTGCTTTTTAATAGTTGGTAGTTTTTCAGTAAACCTCTAAAAGCAGTGTCACTGTAGTTTGAGTAAAGTACATTTGTTTTTACTCTATTTTCCATATTTTTTAACTCCCCCAGTGGTACTGGAACATCAAGTCTGTACATTTCTTTCACCATAATTCTCTCAAGTTAATATTTTTGATGTACTGAGATTGGTACTTTTCATACTTCCCTATGTCAAGGTTCTTGATGAGACGGAGAGCACCCTAACCAAACATGCAGATAACAGTAATAGAAAGGTGGTTTGTAACACTTAACACTGAAGCCTCCATTCCAAAGGACTTGCAGATTTCACTAACAGGAGCTTCAACAGCAAAAAATTGCTGAGTTCTGTGCCTTAGGTGGCCTAACCCCCTGTGTCAGGGTGACTTCTGGGGACAACATCTGAAATCCAGAATGATTAAAGATTTAACACATATGAACTGCAGGGCTGGTGGAGTTAAGAGAACTGGCCTTGTCCATTGTGGCAGATGAGGAGGAGGAGTATGGAAGATCTAATTGCAGCCTCAGGTTCCTCATAGATGTTTAGAAAACCAGAGGAATCAAATTCTCCAAGACCTTTAGTCCCTTCTGACCGTCCTTCCTGTTTGTTGATGAACATCTCATACCTGCTCATAAAGTACAATTTAGAAGTTGATTTTCTTGAAGATAAATTGATCACTTACTTCAGTTTTGTTGGGTTTTTTTTAATGGATATTTAGTAGGGGGATAATGCTGAGAAAATTGAAGCCAAAAGTGCATTCTGATTTTGCAGACTGTTTCCTACATATGCTTTGCATTGTGTGAATAAGCAGTTCCTTTGGAGCAGTTTCTTTACAGCACAACAGTTAACTCAGATGAATAAGTCATACATGAATAGTAAAATATAGCAGCAGCATAAGTTTTTGTAGAATTTTTTAACATCCTAGGGTTTAGCAGTGTACAGCATTTTCTGTTTGTTTCAGCTCTATAGTCTTTCCCAGATGAGCATATGCTTTTATGATTCATGCAGTTGTGTGCTATTTTGGGTTTAGAAACCAGCAGGAAAGCTAGATATAAAAGTCATTCCTTTGTAGATATAATAAGAAAACTCATTATAAAAGTATCCTATATGCAAAACCTTTCCTAAGTATGTGTTAAAATGACAGACAAAAATTCAGTCAGCCTGACAGCCTGTTCACAACTAAGGCAGAGGATGTACAGGACATAACCTGATCTGTGTAGCAGCCAGGCACAGTGCTTTGGAGGGGCAGTTTGTTTTTAGTAAATTGTTTGAAAATCTCAGCTGTATACTGCGTGAAGAATTTGTATGGGATACTCCCTTCAGTCCTCAGCTTGTATAGTCATGGCATTGCTTTTTTTCTATGCAATCTTTGTTTCTTTGGAGGTCATGGGCAGTTGTTGCAAGCAATATAAAAGTGTTTGAGGCACTACCTTCACCTAAGCAGAGCTATTTGCAGAGTTGAAGGCCTTGCTTACAGTAGCAGAGATGCATTAACTACCACACTCTAAAATCCCCAGAGAGCAGAGACCAAATTGTATTCAAATGTGTTTGCTAGACTGTCTTAAAATGCAAATTGTTTTGTCTATTCCTGGATTTCATTATGTTTTAAAATTGGTTTTTAGGATATAAGGTCATTTCTGTTTAAAGGGTGTGATCTCCTCAGTCCACCCCGCTGCCTCATATTCTCTTAATCCTCTCCCTTGCTTGCCTTTTTGTGTCTATTCCCAGGGGAGATATTTTCCTCTGAGCAGATGCCCTGTCTCCACAGACCCCAGCCTGAGCTGTCAGAGCATCAAAGGCTCCAACATACACTGTCCTCTCTAGTCCTGTAGCACTGACATGTCCAAAATTTCTCCACCACTGAAAATCCCAGACTAATGCATAATAGCAGTAAATTAGGAAGCTTATATTACTTATTATTCAAAGAGACTAACACCTTTTATATGCAAGCCAGTTCAAGACAGGAAATACATCTTTAAGAAGAAAAGCTGTAAACTACCAGTTACTAGTATTGTTGACATTTAGTCCAGCCTAGACATGATGTGCCATAATTTTGCTATTTGTTTATGAGCTATGTATGATGGCCTCCACTTTGTGGATTTCTAATGAGAATAAAATACTGGCAGCTGCATTTTGAGATGAGGAAGGGAAAGTACAAGCAGTAAGAAAATAAAACTTAGCATACACTCTTCTGATATCCAGACTGCTCCCCAAAGTCACATGGGAAATTACTTACACAATCAGCTTCTCATTCATACTTGTCTCACTATATCCATGTCCTTGTAGGCTGTGGCAAATCACCTGAACAGTGAGCATGCGGAGGGCTACAAACACAGCCCCTATGATTGAAGGTGCAAAAAGGTTTCCTATTATTCAGCTTTTTCTTTCAGACCAATGAAGGGGACAAATGAAAATTATGCTGAAGCTGTAGTGCTCTGAAGTCAGCAGCAAAACCCCTGTGGAGGGCAGTGGGGAAAAAAAGGTCATCAGTGCTCTGCGTTCAGCCTTGCTGCTGACCTGTTCTGTGATCATGGTGTGCATCTTAAGGCCACAGTTTGCAAAGCAGCCTAGTACTTGAATATAGAGATGGGCATTTCTCTTGTTGCTAAAAGTTTCTGACCAATCTAGTGCTTACTTACTTAATTTTGTTGGAAGGCTTTGAAACCAGGTTGAAACCAAACCTTCGAGCTTGCTCTCCTGCTGTGAGGAAGCTCTCCAGCAGTCTGTACGGATTGTGTTGGCAGGGGCTGCTTTTCAGCAAGGCTCAGGCTTTTGAAGATTTCAACCCTTGTCTTTTCAACAGAGAGGTGCTCATGAGATTCGGGAGATACGTCAGTTCCACTTCACGGGCTGGCCAGACCATGGTGTCCCATACCATGCCACGGGCCTGCTGGGATTTGTACGGCAGGTCAGATCCAAGAGTCCTCCCAATGCTGGGCCTCTGGTTGTTCACTGCAGGTAGGTAAAACAGAAATCTCTCTGCTGGGCTTTCCATTAAACTCAAGACCTACTTTTGCTTCTCCTTTACTGTGTATTCCCCACACAGGCTGCTGAAGCCACTGGAGGTCTACTCAAAAAAATAACTGTAAACAAGAATACATATATTATATATATAGCAAACATATATAGAATATATAAATGAGAGTAAAAAAGCTGAGTCTGAAGTTCTACAAGTGCCCGGCTCAATTTCAGTAATCATCCAATTGATCAAGCACCTGTGAGATGAACCCTTACACCCTTTACATTTCCAATACACTGCTGCACATTAACTGTGCTCTTCTTCTACTTCAGTGCTGGTGCTGGCAGAACTGGATGTTTCATTGTCATTGACATCATGCTAGATATGGCAGAACGAGAAGGCGTCGTAGACATCTACAACTGCGTGAGAGAGCTTCGATCCCGCAGAGTTAACATGGTGCAGACCGAGGTATTGCTCATCTACTTGAATACTGTTTTGCAAGAAAAAATTCTTTTTTAGCCCTTCTAGCCCATAAAGATAGAGCTTTGTAGTTGGCACCCTCCAGAAAGTAATTTACTGAGTCACATGCAGAAAATAGTCTCTGCACAAAACTGAAGAACCCTTTCCCAAACAAGTGCAGAGTTATGCTTCACTGAAGGTTGACTATGTTTCTTGAAAAATGGGGAAAATGGGGAATGTTTCCTCTCTGGGAAGGATTCATTCTGGAGTACATCTTGTTGAGGTTTAGTTTCGCAATAGCACCTACAGAACCACCCAGAGGAATGAGGAAACCAGAAACATTCTGAGTTTTGTTACAGAGTGTTACTGCACTTCTCTAACTATTTGTAGTAACTTTAAGCCAATCTTTATATATTCATTTCCTAATGAGTGGGATAAAGTTTTTTAAACTGTGGTTGTTACTTCTGGTCTTGCTTCAGTGCTGGTAAACTGAAGAGTGAAGTAGCAACCATATTAGTTGCTATGTTTTATTTACCAAAATACTAATGGTCTATGCATCCCATGTCAGTAACTATCTATTTTAATTGCTTAACCAGGAGCAGTATGTATTCATCCATGATGCTATCCTGGAAGCCTGTCTTTGTGGGGACACAACTATTCCAGCTTCTCAAGTTAGGTCTGCTTACTATGAAATGAATAAACTAGATCCTCAAACAAACTCGAGCCAGATCAAAGAGGAATTTAGGGTAAGTAGTGGCTTACATTGCCTAGAAACTGTTGAGTTTAGCTATAGTAAAGACTGCTTAAGTTTTTATAGCCGTATGAATTTTGTTATAGGTCTACGAGGGAAAGATGGCAAAAAAAGGGAAAAATAACATGTCACTCATCTCTACTGAGTAATGCTGAATCATAAAATAATGCAGCAGGGCAGTAGTAAAATATTCATTTTACTCGAGGGGAGTATGTTGATCCTTCTGCTGTCCTTTCTCCAGAAGGCAGGCAACTCCACAGCTGTCTGTGAGGTTGTTTTCCATAATCGTATGCTCCCAGGATTTCTCTGCTTCCAAAGCCTGCTGACTGTGATGTGTTTTCATTTCTCTGCATATTGATTCCCGCTGAAGCTGAATGCTGAGCTGATCTATTCTTAAATATTTTGGGTTGCTTTCAGTGCTGTGTTAATTTTTCCGTTGCATTGTTTACTCTCCTTGAAAGACTTTAAACATGGTGACTCCGACGCTGCGTGTTGAGGATTGCAGCATCGCGCTTTTGCCGCGAAACCACGAGAAGAATCGCTGCATGGATGTGCTGCCTCCAGACAGATGCCTGCCTTTCCTCATCACGATAGATGGGGAAAGCAGTAACTACATCAATGCTGCACTGATGGATGTAAGTCTGCACCACATCATTAATAATAAAAAGGCAATAAGCAGCCCTCCAAACTGAGCCGTGCTAGAAAATGGAGTCAGCGTAAGAAGGAAAACCTTCTGGCTTGTTTTGTTTCCCAGAAGCATGGCACAAAATCTTTAAACTCCCAAGTACATTTAGGATCACACATATGTTATGTCACAGCCAAGGTTCCAAAGCCATGCTCAGAGAGCAATTCAGAGACTTTTGATAAATTGAATGTGTCTGGATTTCTCCCTAGTGCTTGAATTTTTAACCATCTGGCCTAGGAAAACAAGAATTACCTATTAAGAGATAGGCAGTTAAATAGAATAATAAGGTTTGCAGCAATATTTCAGTTCCCTTTGTTTATAATTTAAACAGTAATTAACAAAAAAAATAATTGTCTGTCAACACAAGATAGTACACAAGCCATTACTTCAGCCTTCCTGTTTATTTCTGCTTGAATGAATTGTTCCTCTTCATGTGTGTGTGGAGGTTTTTCCCAAATGCATCTATGGCAATTCTAATCCTTGTAATAGAGTAACAGTAAAAAGACGCTTAAACTGCCTTTACAGTCTGTAGATATTTATAGCCTATTTTTGACAATTTACAGCTATAGTCATTACTGTTGTCAAACATATAAACAACAAGAAAAAAGAGGTTAGTAAGGAAGGAACACATTGTAAATGGCCTTTTTAAAAAGTGAAGCTAGGGTAATAACAGTTTATTGCAGTTTTTTTCATTTCTTTCCTTCCAAGTTCTCAAAGCCTTTTCCTAAAATAAGCTGAAGTTGAAAACACTCCTGTGAAAATGTATCATTGTGTTTATCTCTGTAGAGAAACTGACAACAGAAGTGTAATTGACTTGTCTAGCTTCTCACAGTAGGTCAATGACATTTCATATTAGAACAGAGCTGCTTTAATTCACAGTCTGTGATTGTGCCATTACATTGTCTTGTTTCCTGGAGACTTCAGTACTGTTTTGTTCCATGAATTAAGTAGTGCTCAGAAAGAGCAGGGCCTTAATACTTGCTTTGAAGATGCTTCCCTTCTTCACTATTGAAACAATGGGCTTCATGCAGATCTGTGTCTGGGCAAAAGGCTCCAGGGAGGAGGTGATTTGGGTTGCTTTCCCCCTGAAGCATGCTTCTACAGCATCCCTGCACTGATGGACAAGAGCAGATGTTTGTCCATCTCTCTAAACAATCTCCAGCAAGCAAGATTAAGTGTCCCCCTCTCCATTGAATCCATTGAGGTGTTGTTGAATCACCTCATGTAAGCCTTTCAGAGCTCACTTCAAGAAAAAGGAGTAGCAAGCATAGTTTTCTTTATTCAGTATCAGAATGAGTTTGAGAATAGTTTTCCCAAAAAAACTTCTGAGGATCCTAATTGAGTGAATAATGGAGACCCCTTTGGACATCTCTCATCTGCATGAAACTTCCAGCAAGGCAGGACCAGTAGGATAGAAAGCAGCTGCCTAATGTATGAGGAGCATCGTTACCTGCTGGTTGCCATGTGCTGAAACAAAGAACCAAAGTTTTGCGTGTCTGCATCTGTACCCAAAACAGTGGAATCATTTTCTGTGGTCTTCTCAGTGACTTTCTGTGAAAGAACGATCATAGAATCATAGCATATCCTGAGTTGGAAGGGACCCATAAGGATCACCAAATCCCATAATTGCTAGGGTTGGAAGAGTCCTCTGGAGATCATGTGGTCTGACCCCTCCTGCCAATCAGGGTCACCCTGAGCAGGTGACACGGGAATGTGTCCAGGTGGGTGTTGAATGTCTCCAGAGAGGGAGACTCCATGACCTCCCTAGGCAGCCTGTTCCAGTGCTCTGACACCTCAGTGTAAATAAATTCTTCCTCACCTTCAGGTTGGAACTTCCTGTGTTTTAGCTTATGGCCATTGCTCCTTGTCCTTTCAACTGGGCACCACCAAAAGGAGTCTGGCATTATGCTCTTGGCACCTGCCAAAGTCAAAGCCACCAAAGTCCAAATCCTGGCCCTGCACAGGACAGCCCCAGGAATCCAACCACTTGCCTGTAGTAGCTGATCTGATTGGATCTCTGTTGTGGTGCAAATGGTTCAGTTCAAGGCATGTAGAAACTTCCCCACCCTCTTTAATGAAGGCAGTGGCACCCCCTCCCAAAAATTGCCCTAGTATGGCCATGGTAGCTTTCAACACTCAGGAGGATGTAAGGGAAAATGCTGGTTTGAGATCCACAGTGGAAAAATTCCAGCAAACAGTTCAGTCAATGACATACTCTGGTGCTAAAAGAAACAAAGAGCACTGAAATTTATCCCCTGGGTATCTTCACTGCTGTCAGATAGACCAGAATTTCAACAATATTTCTGAAGAATAACTAGATATTTCCTTTCACAGGCATCATTCAAATTTAGAGCTAAATGCAAACAGCCAAGATTAATCTGTCCATTAACAGCTCAAAACAAACCCGTTGCTCAAAATCTTGTAGGAGTTATACTGGAAGCAAAAGCCTCTGATGATTTTACTCTATGCCTGTGGCATGAAATACATTTTAGAAATATAACATTTGCAGAAGTTATATCCTTTCTAAATGTAGTTTATTAACTTTGAAGCATATAAGATCTCAGGAAAGAGCTGAAAACAATATATTAATTATACAGAAAATAGAAATAATGCTTTCAGTCGTGAAGTTTTGGGGCTATGACTGACATTCTGCTAAATGGATTTTTCTCTCTTGCCATTCTTCTCATCATCTTGTTACTTCTTTGCAGAGCTACAAGCAACCATCAGCTTTTATAGTTACACAGCATCCCTTACCAAATACTGTCAAAGATTTCTGGAGACTGGTCCTAGATTATCACTGCACTTCAGTAGTTATGTTGAATGATGTGGATACTGCACAAGTAAGTCCAGAAAAATGCTTCATTTAAAAGAGGAGTGGTAGTGTCTCAGCATTTCAGAACAGCTTTAGGATGTAATTAGTTTTTTAAAACAACATTAAATACTTACACACTAAAACATTGATTTGTAGCTTGCAGATACCCATAGGGGAAGAGGAATAAATCAGACCATCAGCAGCTTCTCCTCCAAAATGTTAGTGCACACAGACATAAATGCATGCACCTGTAATTTATTCTAAGAGAACGTGTTTTGGGAAGGGCTGCTAAAACCCAAAAATTAAGGTCGTAGAATTCTGACTGAAGTCTGAAACATGCTATAGTGGCCAAAATCATGAACAGAAGCCAACAGCTATTCATTAGCCTGCCTGAAACAGGTCAATGACCTTGGTCTCCTTACCAGGGAATAGGTGTTCCCAGTGTGAAAATCTGTGTTGAGTGTTGCACAAAATGATGTCATTAGCAAGGAGATAGGAACTAAACTAGGAGAGAGGAGCTAAACATTGGAGACTAAGCATCCTTTGGAAGAGAAAAGAGGGCAATTGAAACGTGTAGGGGAATGTAATTACCTTACAAAAGAGTTGCACATGTTGAACATGTTGTTCAGAAAATTGGAAAACCGAACCTACTGGATGGCAATTTAATCACTAGGATTAATCACTTAGTGTCCCAGAGCCTGGCTCACAACTGCACAATTCCAAGTTCTTAAAAAGATATAATTTCCTTAGTTCCAACAAACTGCACCAGCCCTCTGCTGGAATAATGTGGTGGTAATCTGTGGATTCTTAATATGTAAATATTTGTTAATTATTGATTAAGAGCAATTGTGATTTTTTAGAGCGGACTGCAGGTCATTTAATGATCAGAATCTTTTTAGCTTTGTTTGGTATTGCATATACTTAAAAAATGTTTCCTCTTCTTTTTAACATGTAGAATTTGTTTTTAAAAGATACTGATCTTCCTTTTGGTCTTTCAAAGGAACATGTAGGAATTCCACACACTGTTTTAAAGACTGAATTTCTGATTCTAAGCCCTGCACTGTCTACAGGGAGGAAAAACAGAAATGAAAGACAAAACTTTTATTCATGAATCTAAGATTATTTTCTGAGTGAATAAGGAAAGACTCAAGGGAGACAGACTGTTAGGGACTGCTGAACAGAGTGTTTTTTAATTTGTTGGCTGTGTTTTGAATTTACAATAGGACATGGCTACTCCAGGCATGTATTAGCCTCACAGGATTTAAAAGCTATTGGGATATGCAGTTAATGCACCTTCCTCTGCAGTATGTTAAACCTTTTACCTCTTAATGCAAGTAACAATCTTTTCATTAGGAATAAATCTCAAAACCCTCAGAGCAAACAGAAGTGGAGAGAGGGCAAAGCTTATTAAAAACACACATTACATTCAGATTTATTAATAATTACTGTTATGATTATTATTCATGTATATATGAAGTGTTTACAGTTCTGTTTAGATATTACCATTTATGTGGATTGTTGTGCTCTATTGGGAAATGAAATTCAACCCTTCACAGTGGCTCTGACTTGAAGAGAGTCGCTAGCATCACTTGCATGCAAAATGTGCAGGCTTAAATGCTTTTGGTTTCTTTAGAACTTGAAAATCACAGCTTCCTAAAACAGCCCCAGCAAACAGCTCTGCTTATTATAATTTAAGCATTTTTGAGAGATGTGTTAGAACTGTATTCCTATGTATTTGAAAGATGTGTACTAAACTGTGCACATGTTAAATGATCTGAGCGCTGGCATTTGCAACCGTTTTATGCATTGCATTTTGCTATCCTGTACACCAGCATATTTCATAATAAAAATTTGTGTAAGTATTAGACAATATTTGGAAAGCAGTTGTCTCAGCAGACCACATCATAGGGAGGGTTAAAAAAATTAAAATATATTTTCCTACTCAAAATTTCTGAGTTTAACTTGTTAAAGTGATATCCTGCAAATCAGACCCTGTTTTCTTTTTTAATTGGTGTAGTAAATGATTATGTTTTCCTAAAATGTAGTCATCTCTAAACAGCTTTGTTGAGGACTAAGTATTGTAAGAAATGCAAAACAACATCTGGAGTAAATGTGATTTGTCAGCTCAGCTCTGGATCACCAACAGCAATGCAGCAGAATGAAGACCACAGCTGTTTTACTGATTGAAATAAAAAGTTCCAAATATGACATCAATGTTTCTGCAAGCAAACAAAATTTCATGAGTTCATATTTAATTTTGGTGAATGCTTACAAAAGCTACATGCTCAAACTGCTCTAAATATCCCTGGCAAAAAAAAATCATTAGGTTTTTATGAAAAAAAAATAGGCAGATTCTAGCTTCAAAAACCTTCTTGCAAAGTGTTGATTCAACCTTTAAAGTATTAATACAGATGGTAATTGGTTCATGGATTAAGCCATTGTTATATTATTAGACACTAAAACCATGAAAAATAATAGTAATTTTACTTTGTGATCTTTAGATACCTAGAAGTAATTTTTTCTGAGAACTGAAGAAAGCATAATTAATATTTCCAGGTGTCACTAATAAGATGAAATTAAGCAATTATTGAAAGTTTAAAGCAATGCTAATATTAGCCAGTATTATCGGTCACAGGGGAAAAACGTGAAAGTTTAAGTCCTGAGTTTTGAGAATTTATGTACCTTTCCTAGCATAAATCACATGCAGTTTGAATTAGTAGCAACCGTTCAGGGCAGTTGGAGGTCCGAGGCCTTTGGTCTTTAGCCTCCACTGTCTCCAAGATATGGCAATATTTGTCAGCCTCTCCCTGTCTCGTCATACTATATTGTAGAAGTAATGCTGAGTGTCAGAAGTGTTTTACTCTAGGCACTGGAAGTACAGCAGCAAGAACCAGCATGTTAGGTACATGGAAAGGCATTATGAAATCAGAGTGCTCAAAACCGAACTCAGTGCATCATGTGTTTTATAAAGATACTGTGCAAGAATTCCAATAGTACATGTATGACAAATTCAAATACAGATGAGTATGTTGAGAGAGCATGAAATCTAAGGTGATTAACTGTGTTCTTTTTTGTCCATGGTCTGCTGTAGCTCTGTCCTCAGTACTGGCCAGAAAATGGAGTCCACCGGCACGGTCCTATTCAGGTGGAGTTTGTATCGGCTGACTTAGAAGAAGACATCATCAGCCGGATATTCCGAATTTATAATGCAGCCAGGGTAAGGATCTTATTTGCAAAATAATTTTGTCTCAGTAGATGAGCTGAGTCTACTCAAATCATAAAAATGAAAGCTAAACTCACATAGAACCATTTTCATTTTTCAGTATATTTATTTGAAAGCAATGGCGCAATACTGAGTCACAGCACAATCACAGAGGATAAAAAAGACTTCTGTGTATAATAAAAGTAAAAGAAAAAATTTAATACATATCTCAAGTGTGTTAAATGCAAATGAAATAAATGCAGCATTCAGATTGTATGATAGCCAAAAAATGCTGAAATCAGTGCTGTTTTCAATAGTTTGAAATTAGCCATCTTGTATATTTGTATCCTGTGTTATGTGAAGAAAGCTGTGCAGCAGTTTATGTTAGTTATGTTTTTCAATAGCAATCCCAGCCTCTTAGTGAAGATCCTCTCCCAATAACCACACTTCATAACATATGTAACCACTTCAGAAGGGCAAGCAGGTTGTTCTTGTATCCAGCTTTTATGCTCCCATAAAGTTGACAGAAGACTAAACAAGGCATGTCTTTCAAGCTGAGTGGAAAAAAGATTCCACCACAGACCCGATATCTGTTCCCATCCAGGGAGCCTTTGCAATGGACTCGTATCAGCCACCAAAAAGCTGTAGTTAGGAATAAGCAGCACTCCTTTCAGAAAAAAAATCAAGAACTTCCCTGGGACCTGTTAGCTCGCTGGACAGGGAAAGACACCAAAAAGATGTTGATATCCAAACAGGGAAGCAGATTGTAAAGCTTCAAATACTTCTTTAATACTGTGAAGGCATGGCATTTGCAGTAAATGTGGTAATAGAAAAAACACAGCCTCCAGCAGGCTGTGACCTTCAGCAAGCGCTGGGTCTGGCTGCTTTGGGAAGAGGGGCCATCAGCTGAAAGAAACTGGACAGGAAATCAGTAGATTCCAGACTTTGACATAAAGCACACAAAACCAGTTGGAGACCACATCGAATGCCGCATCCAGTTTTGTTTATTCCCGTATCATGTTAATCTTACATCCTCTCTATTAACTCTTACTCTACAGAATAAAATATAATGTCAGCGTGTCTGTGTGTTGTTCATTTTAGGAATGGCACTAAAATGCCCTCACTTTGCACAGAAGTGGCAAACTCTAGACTACAAAACCAGTTTTCATGTGCATGTTTATTATGCCCTTTTCAAAGGACTGTAGTTTTCTGCCACTATCACTTGTTCCGTGCTCCTTTTTTATTTTAAATCACCATAAAGCAACTGTTCAGTAATGTTTCACCAGAGGGGTTCTGACTGCTGCAGTAGAACACAATAAAATAAAATATAGTTAGATTTTTTTTTATAAGCCAGAAACATCTGAGGGTTCAGTTTGGTTTTCTTAATGTTTCCTGCTTCAAAATATCTTGAGAGGGTTTGACCTTTCTTGTAAAAAAAGGACAGAAACACATAAACATTCTTAAAAACACTGAAGCTTATATATGGAAACAGTATATAATTGAAGTTATGTTACAGCTCTCGTCTTTCCTACCAAGTTCCTCCTATCTTATTAATTATTTGATTGATTGTGCAAACGTACTATTGCTATATTTTAGCCTGTTGTATAGCTGTCTGTTTAAAAACTCTTGTTCTAACAATTCATTGGAAATTAAAAGTCATCAATCCTCAAGGGCAGTTGAAATTACATTAGCAGTTTGTCAGCAGTCATTTGCTTGAACAACTTCCCTTCCTGATGCAAATACCTAAATTTCGTGCCAAACATATACTGTTACTTTTCCTGCTCTTCTTTGGATCCCTGCAGCCCCAGGACGGCTATCGGATGGTGCAGCAGTTCCAGTTCCTGGGATGGCCCATGTACAGGGACACTCCTGTTTCGAAACGCTCCTTCTTGAAGCTCATCCGTCAGGTGGACAAGTGGCAGGAGGAGTACAACGGGGGAGAGGGACGCACAGTTGTGCATTGCTTGTAAGTATGGAAGCAGAAGAGAGGAATAAGGGAATACTGTCACAGAATTTGTGCCAGGCTTTCAAAGATTTGTAACGAGCTGAAGAGGCATCTATCTAATCTGGGGCTGAATAAATAATACAACTGCTCATTTAAAAGCTTTGAATGCAAGAGGGACTGTGTCATTTTAATGCAGATTCATGAGTTTCCCCATCTGTCCTTTGTTAAAGCCCTATGAAAAGATGATGGGTTTGAGTTAACTCTATTTTATATAAAAATGTCCAGTGACTCTTGCAAATGGGAAAGTTGCATATTTATTCACAGTAAATCAAAAATGTACCTTCAGAACAATGTACCTTTTATTTCCACAGATAAGAACCATAGCAATAAGTAGTTTTGGAGGGGTGATTCATTTTCCAGGCATAAAGCACGGGAGTAAAAGTGGTGTGATAGACCAGTTACGATGATCCTGTAATTGCTTTCCCTTTCTCTAATAATGGTATATATTTTTGTCCTCCTGTGACTTTGTGCTCCACTCATGCAGACTCTCATCCACTCTGCCACCATCCTTCTTTTGGTACAGTTTAATACTTGTACGTGCTTTTTGCCCTCAGAAGTAGCTGTTCTTTTGGGGCTGAGTCTTCATCGGTTGAAGTTGTATTCATCTTCCTCTAAACATCTGTTTAAAGATGTTGCCATGATAGAGAAGGGACCTGCAAACAGGAAAACCATGTTCAGAAGTTGGGACCCTGTGTCAGAATGATGGAGGAAAATCTAAGAGTATATTAATAATTCCCACTATCACTGACCTTGAACAAGTCATTGCTCTTCAGTTTCCCCATCTGTAGTATGGGGATAATAATACTTTCATCAAAGGAGCATTGTGCAGTGTGATTAATTAATGTTTTGAGATCTTTAGCTGAAAAGACCCTTTTGAAGTGCAAATTACTGTTATCTCTGAGGTGGCTGATGATATTAAATAGTTGTACAACATCACACATGCGTCACTTCCAGGCAGTAAAGAAAGAAAAAGCTCTAATATAATCCTTTTAAATGACTTTATTTTAATTAAAATTCTCAAACAGTCCCACAATATCAGGCACTGTTTTGGCAGCAGAGAGCATTCTTTTCATAGTGCCTGGATGTGACAGATGTGCGACGTTGTATCTTCCTTTGAAAATCAACCATTTGCAAAGCTTGTTTGAAAGACCTGCTACCTAACTAGTCTGCACTCTGGTAATTATTAAGGTTTATTATTTTCAGTGAAGCACAGCCTAAAGATTCTGATTAGAATAAGTGTAGAAATAATGGGGCTTCCAGAAATAAAGAGATTCTCTTGAAGATTAAAAATAACCAGGGATAAAGTATTATTAAATACTGTATTTGATCATGTATATGAACATTTGTGCCTGGCTTCTTTGTTAGCAATTCGCTTCAGGTTCTCATCCTCTGATAACTGTGGGTGGAGAGGGAATACATCTGCCTTTAGAAGCAGTCCTTGCCAGGCAGCCAGCCCTTCTTCCTGCTGCCAGGAGCTGAGATAATCAGCTGGAGGGACATGGCAGCACCACCCAGTGCCATACCAAATGCAGCCACCAGGACTCCCCCAAATGAGACTTATGATGCTTTTGCAGTTCCTCTGAAATGCCTTTGCGTCCAGGAGGAAAGCACCAGAATCTGGAATAAAAGAACTCAAAGATTCACTTTCTCTGTGGCATTTCCAGGCCTGATGCTCATTGCAGCCATGTGTGTTTACAATGCAAAGCAGTGTTGAACTGAAACTAAAAGTACTTTATCCTTATTTTAGCATCCTCTTTGTGCTGTCTCCAGTGTTCACTGAAGGGTGGTGCAAAACTCAGCCATTCAATTGCCTCTAGGCTGTCAGCCTGCTGACTTCTGAATCATAGCTTTGAGATCTTTCAGCATGCCAATTCCAATTAAAAATCATGTTTTGCCTGGAGTTGGGCAGCCTTTGGGGCCAGGAATGTTCTGTGGTTTCTCCCTGCTGGAACTCTTGCCTTCTGGAACCATCCCTGTTGCTGTACAAACTTGTGCCACAGAGTCCACTGTAACTGAGCCATTTTATCACTTTCGCTGCAGGAATGGAGGTGGCCGCAGTGGGACTTTTTGTGCAATCAGTATTGTTTGTGAAATGCTTCGACATCAGAGGGCTGTTGACGTGTTCCATGCTGTGAAGACACTGAGGAATAATAAGCCTAACATGGTGGACCTTCTGGTAGGAGCTTTTTAACTGCACCATTAAATAGAAAATGTTCTTTTTCTCAGAAGAGTCAGTAAGATTTCCAGGATTTGCAGTGGGAGTTGTTCACAAAGCAAGCGAGTCATTTTCAAAGGGGATAATGAAGTCACTTCACTTGTAAGAGTATTTTTACACTGCTTTCTTCCCAAGGAGACTTTGTCTCTGTTAGTTTGAATTTTTTAAGAGTTTTAAACTTTCAGATGAACATCCTTATTAATTTTCTTTTCTAGCAGGCTGAACCAAGTGGAGAGCAGCACTTGCATGGTAGAAATAATAGTTATGTAAAATGAAATGCCAGATTTTCAAATTATATCTTTTATAAATAGCTTAATCGCCTAATATTTATCAAAGCCATGAATTTCAGCTTGACATCCAGAATATTGCATTTAATTATGGTTGCTCTATCTCATAGAAAGATTAAAGAAGTTCAGAAACAAGGGGCCATGTGCAATTATTTTCCTAGAGAGTGTTTTATGAGCTTTTTTCCTAAATGGAGAACTGCTGAAGTGCCAGCTGCTGTGCCAGAAGAGCTGCAGAACAGCTTAAACCAGCAGGTTCTTACACTCCAGTGTGTAGTTTTGTACTTGGAGATGGGTGTAGCTCGATGCCCTGTTCTGAAGCCTGGGCTATAAAAGACACTTTTACAACATCCTGCTGCAGAGGTGGCTGCTTAAGAGGCAGCTGCATTTGATTTAGTATCACAGGCAGGAGGAAGCAGCATCTGGGCACTTTCAGGGATGTTAACCCAATCTGAGCCAATTTTGCAAGCTCTGGTTAAAAAAATTTGGGTCATTTCAGCAACTTTTCTATAGCATGCCCTGGGTGAGGCAGGAGACATCTCACTGAGTTGGTCCAACCTCTTGTAATTTTAGGAGAGGACCCCCTCAGATGAGCTGAGTGTGGCACACACTGGAGAATAGGCAGAAAGAGGGAGGCTTTCACACACAGGTGAAAAGGCAGGCAGGGAGGGATACCCACCTCCCCACCACATGCATGGCTATACCTCCTCTCTCCTGTGGGAGGGTGGCTCCCACCACATTTCCCATCACAGTGCTGTGTCCTAGCCTCCCTCTGAAGTCCCAAACCCTCCCCTAGGCCCAGCTCTGGCCAGGCACAGGGAAAAAGGCCAGATGTTGTCAGCTGTGCAGAGCAAGGAGGGAGTTCATGAGCAGCACAGCAGTGCGGAGCTGTGAGTCTTGTGTCAGTGAGAAACTATCAAACTTCCACTGTGCTGGGAGGGAGCAGCTTTATTGGCTTCTTTTCCTCTAGTTTATATCCTCAGGAGAAGAATCATTGTGGTGAGAACCATACATTTTTATTTCCTAGACATTAAGAAAAATGTCCTTCTACTTCATTCATGTAGTATAGTTTATACAGGGATTTGGCAGGCCTGCTGTTCTCCATCCTCCTAGAGCTTAAGCCCACAGAACTCTCTGATCTCTTATTCATTTATTTTATAGAAATAAAATGAAAATTACCAGTGTAGAAGTACAGTTAAAGAAAATGTTTGCTATAAATTCCCATTTGTTACAATTCTCCAGATATAGATTTGTCAAGCAGGTGTCTCCATTTGTCAGCAGAGATTTTTTTTTAATCAAAAAAAAGCTAAACTTGTTATTTTAAATAAAAATATATCTTTTAGTAAATTGAGAGTGGTATTGGTAATGTCTGGAAGGCATAGAAAGGCCTTGTAGGGCCTTTTTTATTAGGAAATTCCAAAGCACTTGTGAAAGAGATCAGTATTGTTTTCCTTATTTTCACAGACAGAGGAATAAAGGCAAGGGACAACTAGGATTTTTCCCATTATCACATAATGCACTGACTGAGCAGAGTTAGAATGACATTTCTTCAGTTGTGGTCTGCCACCTTGTAGGAACAAATATTTGAATTAGCCAGGTTTCAATTTCTGTGCAAATTGCTTCATGGTAAAGGGAATTGGGAGACTTGAGTTTTTTTCCTGATCGTGTTACTGACTTTATCCTTTATGCCTCTTATATTGATGTGTCTTTGCCTCAGTTTCTCTACTGGAAAAAGAAGAAAAGTAATATTCATCTACCTTGTAAAATTTTATAGTAAAAGATTAAATGCTCAAAATCATTACACTGTTTCACAAAAAAACAGTTTTAAGACTGCTTTATCAATACATGTCATGCACTTTCTGACTAGATAAAAGGCAGTCCTTACCATCCATACTTAGAGATTCATGTCTTAATTTCACTGAAACCTTTGGTTTTCCTCCAAGTGTAAAAATCTGAATGCCACATCTGGAAATCTAATAATTTTTTTTCAGCTGTCATACAAAGGTAACACATTATATTGCAAAATATCTATTATGGAATGCCCAGAGCATTTGATGAGAAATGTTATTGGGCCTCCCCACAGGTGTCCTAGAAAATAAATTTAAATATACCTCTCTGAAGCTAGCTAGTCTAAAGAGACTTTTAATATCCACCATCAAGTGAATAATATAAACAAAGGACGCTAGTCAGTGAACACAGTGGGAAATAAGGTATGTCTGCTCTTTAAGACAGGTATTCAGCTTGCTGCAAATGACAGTTATTCTGCTAGATCAGTAAATCAGCATAAAATGGGCATGGAAGAGTGGAAATGGATGAGTGGCTGATCTCTTGGTTTTTTCTGTTATGTAGTTATAGAACAATTTCCATTTATTTAGAAACATGTATGCAATAAAAGCAGAAAAGGAATTTACATAATACTCTGTTCTTTCCTTTCTTCTTTTTGTTTTTAATTCTTTTCTCATTCTGAAGAAGACACAAGCAGTTTATGGAACCTTGCAGGACTTTAAACCCTCACGTACAGCTCACTCATCACTTAGGTTATATGTACACCTAAGACTTGTCTTATTATGACATGACATTTCTCAACAACAGAACTTCTAAATGATCCATGCTTGTTAACAGCTTTTTGATTTTATTAATAGTATATGGTCTTTTGCATGTAAAGTGGACTGACTCTTTTGTCAGCTAAAATGTGACCCAAAATCACAAGTACAGGCCAAAAGATTTAATCCTTTAAAATGTTTGCTTCAGGGAAAAGAGAATATATCTGAAGATCTTACTACTCGTGATGTTGGGCAAGGCTGAGTGCTGTCAGCTCTTTAAATCTGTTGTTGTTCCTAAATGTCAATATGTGCTTAGTTATCCGTTATTAGTCAAATAAAGTGCATAAGCAAAGGATGCATTTCGGTAACAGGAATAGTTATAAAACTGGCAAGTGTTTCCAATTTGAATTTTCAGACACCAGAGCCCTTAGATTCAGGGAACCTGCACTTACTATTTCCTTCAGCTTTTTTCATTTAAATACTTGTAGTATTTTTGAGTATTGTGAGTAGCAAGAATGAAAACAGGAGAGGGGTATGTATGAACACAAGACTGGGAAGTCATCAGTGACTGCACCATTTAAAAGTTTCAGAGTGGACAAAGGTCAGTCAAATCTGTCCTCTCCATTCCACTGAAGATGTGAAAGGGGCCAAGACATGACCTTTTGTCCCCAAAGATGCAGAATGGGTTTGCATCCCTCAGGAAGAAGATCTATTTCCCTGGGACTTGCTCTGTTTCCAGGCAGCTACAAATAAAACCAGCAGGTCTGTGTTTGAAGCACAGGGCTGGCGCCTGAAAACTTAGGCTCTTTACAGTTCCTCTGTTACCCAGGCTAACTTGAGCATCACTGGCCATTGCTAAAAATTAATTGGAATTAATCCAATTAATTTAGCTCAGGCCCCATCTCATGAGGCTATTGCACAGTCTTGTGGGTCGGGTCTGGGCTGCAGAGGACCAACAGTGAGTACTTTTGGCCTGAAATGCAGCAAGTGTCTGAATGACATTAAAATAAAAGTTGCAGTTTGGGAAGTACTAAACACTGGGTCTATTTTAAGGTAAACATTTCCAGGGAGGAATTTCAATAACTCCAATTCTCATAAAGTGCTACATGAGCATTTTCACAGATGACAGAAGGGGCTGCAAGTCAATTTGCTTATGTGCAGTCAGTTTTTCTCATACAAGTGTATTACAGCAGCTAAATACTCATCTAACATGAGCAGTACCATAAGTTACTATGTATAGTGTCTATTGTCTGGTTAATATAAAGATTTTCTTATCTGAACATAAATTGGATTTGCAAACTGGTTCCCACTGACAACAGCTGATAGTAAATAATTTTAACAGGAGAGAAATATTGACCCCTTTAATTAAGTTGCTTCAATAACTGACTTTGTGGTTTCCTTTTGATTTTTCAGGATCAATACAAATTCTGCTACGAAGTGGCTTTAGAATACTTGAATTCTGGCTGATTGTCTAAACAGCACAGACAGAGCTCCTCCTTTCACTACCACAAACAAAGCAAGTCACTTCATGATGTCTGTGTAAACGAGATGAAGACTTCTCAGTGTTATGCTTCTACTGCTTTGTATAATTGGCTCTTTTTAAGAGCCCCAAAAGATGTTTATAAAACCGCTTGCACTGCCTGATTCCCACTCCGAAGCTGCTGCTTGGCACCCCTGTGAGCCTACACCAAACCACGTGGCAGTCCTTGAACACCTTATCCATGCTCAGCCATTGATGTGGTGAAGCAGCATAGTCCTCTGGTAAATAAGAGAGCACAATTATATTCTTATGAAGGAATTTGTACTTTTTCTGTTACATTTCGTTGCCTGTGATTCTCAGTTATTGTCCCAGCCTAGTGTACATTTCTGTTCTGTGGAGAATGCTGTCTGGCATTTTGATAAGACATGATTTTAGTTATATTTGTATTCTAACACGTGCATAATAAATCATATGTAGCTTATCTGAACTAACAGAAAGACATGTACCAAATCATGATAACTTTGTTGAGTTGTAATTTCTATCCACTTTGTACCATTTCATAGAGAGAATCTTGATAGAAATGCAGTTAAAAATGCAAAAGACAGGATGCTCAGATTAATATATCCAAAGCTTTTTCATTTGTTTATATTGTAAATATTTTTTGATTTCATCAAATTATTTATTCATTAAAATGATTTTTTTTGGTGAAGCACAGTGAGTGACAATCATTTTTATTAAGCCCTGGAAATGCTTACTGTATGATAGTGTAAACATTTGTTTACCTTGTATGGATTCTCAGCTCAATAAATAATTACATACATGATCAAATTTTGTTTAATTTAATATCTCTTGGCATCTGAGTGCCTCCAACTAAGCCTCTTTTCTAGGTTAAATCTAGTAAATACTGAGCTACCTCCAGTGAGTGTTTATTGTGTGATCCAGTGTTGGTCCAGCCAATAGCAAGGTCATAGAATCACAGAATCATAGAATGGTCTGGGTTGGAAGGGTCCTTCAAGATCATCTAGTTCCAACCCTCCTGCCAAGAGCTGGGACACCTTTCACTAGACCAGGTTGTTCAAAGCCCCATCCAGCCTGGCCTTGAACACTTTCAGGGATGGGGCATCCACAGCTTCTCTGGGCAGCCTGTTCCAGTGCCTCGCCACTCTGAAAGTGAAAAATTCTTCCTAATACCTATTCTAAATCAGCTCTTTCTCAGTGTTAATCCATTCTCTCTTGTCTTGTCACTACAACCTCTTGTAAAAAGTCCATCTTTCTTGTAGGCTCCCTTCAGGTACTGAAGGGTTGCAATTAGGTCACCCTGAAGCCTTCTCTTCCCCAGGCTGAGCAAACCAAATTCTCACAGCCTTTGCTGGGATCCCTGGAGCTGGATGCAGCTCACCAGAGTGGAGTTAGATATGCTGCGCCAGTATATGAAAGAGGTGAATTGTGTGCTTAAAAATGCACGAATGCAGAACCTGAAAGATGCCCTGCTCTGAAGAAGAGATGGTGTTGTGCTTGGTCTTGTCACAGCAGCCCTCTGCAGCCCTGGGCATTCCCTGCCATTCCCTCTGTGCCTGCTGCTGCTGTGGGAGGTGCTCTTGTTCTTGAGATATATGACTGCTGTGAGGGGGATGTAACTCCTGCTGTTAAAGATGTTACAAACACCAATACTAGAATGGTTGGTGGGGAAGTTACTCAGAAAATCGTGAAACTGCTCCGTTAATTGACCTGTTGTCAGTGGACAGGTTTACATCATTAAAACTCCTGAGAATGGCTGTCCTGATCTTCCATGGTGTTTGGATGGTTCTCCTTTCTACAAAGCACTGACCAGTGTCTAAATATGCTGGGAATTGCCTTTGTTGCAGCAAAAAGGAGGAATGAGTAAGCAATGGCTTGCTGAGCCATCTGCCAGAACCACAGAACATTTTTTCACACTGAAGTTTCAAGGAGACATTGCAGGCAGAGCAACTGCTCAATACTTCCCAATTGGAAACCCAATTCAAGGATGTGGCTGACTGCACAGTATTTCAGCTCTTAAATCTTAGATCCTGCTAAGCTGTCTGGAATGGGGGCAGTATCTATATAAATGTATAAGTCAACCTGATACATTTTGAGAAGCTCTAAATCTAACAGATCAGCTTGGATAGAATGACACACAGCTTGTCAACTCCCAGTTCAAAACCACTCTAAAATCTAGATCTGAAGATATGAAGACAGGTTTGCTCTGCATCTGGAAAGTATCTCTTTTAAAGTGTAGCTGGCAGGTACAGGCCATTGCTATAAATTGAACAGCAGTACTGAAAAACTTGGGAAATACAATCCCAGTCCTGAGTAGAATGATGGTCCTTGGATAAACTTTGTAGCATTTCAGCCTGTTGCAGAATGTGTTCTTACTCATTTTAAAACCCTAATGTTAGGAAACAAAACCCAAACCTCCAACATCATATTCCTCACAACCAGCTTGACAGGCCAGGTATCCCAGCCAAGCACGCTTCTTTGTAATAATTATGGGACTATAAGAAGTTGTGTTCTGTGATCTGTCCATTGAAATATGCATGGACACATCCAGTGTTTCAAAAAGCACAAGTAAGATATGTGTGCCAAAAGAGTCCTTGGACAGAAGGTGATGCTGGCAGTGTGATCCCAAATGTGAAATGCAGCAAGAATCATGGATTTCTCTCCCAAGCGTCAACCAGACATTATTTCAGCTGCTGCACTCGTGCAGACATACTTTGCACAGGTCAGCCTTGGGGGGCTGGGGCAAGGTGTCAAAGGAGATGAGGAGGGAAGAGTTCTGCAATGTTTCTTACTGTTTTACTGATATTAGTCTTTTTTTCCCTAGTTCTTCTGACATAGAGTTTATGTTGCAGAGTCTGTCTGATGTTGTTCCAAAAGGCATTCTGCGAACTTCAGTGCTGTAAAACTGGAGCCAGCCAAAGAAAGCACAGCAAGCAGCTTTGTGTCCTCACTCTCATACTACAGCTATCAATCCATACAAATTAAACAAAAATCCAGGCTAAGGCAAAACAGCATTTAGCCAAGAAGAAAAAGCAGATTAAGCTGATCACATGGTTGGAGCACGTCTCCGATGAGAAAAGGCTGAGAGAGCTGGAGTTGTTCTCTGGAGAAGGCTCCATGGAGACCTCATTGCAGCCTTTCAGTACTTCAGGGCAGTCTACAGGAAAGATGGTAACAGACTTCATGGCAGGGCCTGTTGCAATAGGATGGAGGGTAATGGTTTTAAACTAAAAGAGGGACTATTTAGATTAGATGGAAGAAATTCTTTCCAGTGAGGATGGGAAAATGCTGGAAGATGCAGGTTGCCCGGAGAGGTGGTAGATGCCCATTCCTGGAAACATTCAAGGATGTTTTGGATGAGGTTCTTTGCAACTTGTATGTAGTGGAAGGTGTTCCTGCCCGTGGCAGCAGGGTTGGACTAGTGCATTCTAACCCACATCATTCATTCAGGAGTTAGGAATGGAGAAAACAAAAGAAATCAGAAAGGATAAGAAGATATGATGAACATGAGGGGCTGATATTCCAGAACTCTGAAAGTTATCTGGAGCATGGCATTTTAGAGGAGAAAAAGAAAACAGCAGTGACAGCTGTTGTAAGTGTTCATAACCCAACCTCCCTTTTCAGAAGAAAGTTACATGAACACAGGCCCAGCAGAGCTGCAGAACTTTGGGAGACATCAGTTCCGGTCTGGAACAGAGGAAGGGATGCTTTCTTCAATGCCCACTATATCCAGTATGTAAGAGGTATATAAATGAATAAAGAGATACTTTGAATGGTTTGCCATTTGTTGTATCACCCAACTCATCATCTCTGCAGGACTTGAGGTAGGTGATTTTTTCTAAGCTACTCCGAAAGAGCAGCAGTGGGGATGGTGAGAGAGGTGATGACATGCAGGTAGTCTGTATCTTTATAACAGCAATACTCCTGACAGATTCCTGGGCTGCTTTGTGTAGCAAAATTAGTCTGTCTCTGGCAGGATACCTTCATGGAGTACTAACAGCTTAAGGTCTATTGCTAGTAAGATTTTAAAAAAAAGAAAAAACTTACCCAGCTCTACATAGTGTGTTTCAAAAAGGTGTTTGTGCCACAAAGACTTGATCTGAAGCTGTAATGCATCATCAAGACCATCTTCATTTAGGGTATCTCCTTTATCTGGTTCTGGCTCATCGTTAATATCTCTGAAATGTTTTCTCTTCATTTCATTGTATGTGGGTCTGTCCCCAGATCCAACTGCTTACTGTATGTGGCCCTTCACAGTTCTTTAATAACATGTAGCAAAGACACAAACAGACTTTTGTTCTTTGAGGTGTGGCAATGGAGATAATTTGACACTTCCAGCAACAGCTATTCCAAGCCTCTTCCTTTGGGAAGGCCTGGGGAAGCTGTAATGGCAGTAGCAAACATAAAACTTCTGGCATTACTCCAAAACTGAGCAGAATCATCTGCTGGGTCTCCTTTTGTGGTTCCTTTGAGTCTTGTCTCTTCTCCCCTGCCCCCTCCCACATATCAAGACTGACTCAAGGAAAGTAAGTAAATCTAAAGTTTACTTGAGGTTTTACAGCCTCGTTAGTTTTCTAATTCAAAAGTTACTGAGTTGCTCTGCCTCCCAAAGTAACTTCTTCAAGCATTTGTGCATTAGCCTTCAGAGGAAGCAAGTCATATACACAGATCACTGTAACAGAATGATTCGTTGTATCATTTTGGATTTATTGTTGACTTTACACTCATTTATCAACTTGGAGCCTCACCCTACAAAATCTCATGCTTCCTATATCTCATGCCAGACACAGGGCTTTATTAAAAGAAAAAATAAATTAGGAATAAAAATAAAAAATTTTACAGCTTAGGTGTCTTGTGTGATGCTTGTTAGGGAAGACAATGACCACTACCAATTTTGGGGCACACTACCAGTAAAACCCAACAGACCTTGTGAAAAATTTGAGCCCATTTGTTTGGTTGGTTTTTGTAGCTTAGACCTTGTCTATATGGTGAAATTATAAACTGATGGGTGCATTTGCATTGCCTCAGCCATTCCCATGCTCTGCCTGTGGGAGTTTTCCATACACCACTGGCATGAGGGAGGTTGTTCTGCACATCCCTGCTCAGCAGCCAGCATCCCTCTTCAGCATCCTAGCCCACTTTAATGGAAAAACCTTTCTAAGGCCTTATCAACCCTTTGGAAAGTGCAACAAACAGCAGCAGCAAAATGCCTTCTTCACTCCTGCTGCTATTTCCAAGAAAACTTCTCTGTGGAAGGCTGAAAAGGCAGCTCCTGCCCTGGTTATTTCTCCAGACTCACCTGATCTGCTTCAAGCATAAAGCCACTTCCTTCTGCCCACACTTCCTCCAGTCTGTCCCTCGATGTTTTTACCTACTCTCAGGGCAAGGTTGTCACATCTCCACCTCCAGGAGCCCTCCTGGAAGATGCAGTGCCCTCTGGTGCTCCCACTTCCCTTCCAGTCCTTCACCACAGCATGGGCGGTGCATGTGCGGTTCTTTCTCTGTAACATGACTTGAGAGAGGTGAAAGGAAGATTTGAGGCTGAAGGGAAGGGGGTGTAGGGGGTGGGGCTGGGGTCTACAAACACTCTGCCATGATTTTTATTTTTTTTATATTGCTGGAAGGATTCAATGTACAAAGGAAAAGAAAAGGGGGGCCTTGGATATGAAGAGTGAGAATGATACTTGCTATAGCTTGTCTGGGGGAACATGGCAGGGGAGATTAATATCTCACGTTCACTGACAGTCTTTCCAAGCAGTGGTATTTTTATTTCTGAAACCCTTGTATTAATGTGTTTTTAGTAGCAGCTAGAAGATTTTTAATTGTATCTCTACACTTGTGATATTTCTAGCAATTGGGGGTTTTTATGATGATGTGCTCGGGGGTCACAATTAAAGCCTAAGTATCTTTCACCCTAGACATGCATTAATACTGCTGCCAGGCTTGAGCAAATGCAATCAGAACTCCCAGTCCTACAAACATTTACATTAATATCTTCTTGTCTAGTCCAATATACACAAAAAAATCAATCTGATACACACATTATGCATATATGAGTTCATCAGTCCTTGTGCATGTCCTGTCATGATGCCATATTGAGTCTGTTTGGGATTAAGTTAATTTTCTTCATAGCAGCCCGTATGGTGTTGTGTTTTGTACTTGTGATAAAGCAGTGTTGATAGCACACCAATATTTTAGCTATTGCTGATCAGTGTGTGCACAACATCAAGACCTTCTCTGGTTCTCACTCTGCCTCTACTCCAGCAAGTAACCTGGGGGTGATCAACAGCAGTCAGAGTGGGAGGGACCATGGCTGGGACAGATGAGCTCCATTGACCAAAGACAGGATGTCCCATACAACGCATCATCACACTCAGCAGCTAAAGAGGGATGGAGGAGGGGGAAGGAATTGCTAGGAGACTGGCTGGGCATTGGTCTGTCTGTGGGAAGTGCTGAGTAAATGCTTTTGCATTAATTGTGCGGGGCCTTTTCTCCCCTTTCTTCTTCCATTTCCCTTCACTTCTTGAATTCTTTTTTATCTCAACCCACATATTTACCATGCTTTTGTTCTTGCTGTTCTCTGGAAGGACTGTGCAAGTGTCTCTGTGGAGAACTTAACTGCTGGCTGGTGTCAGTCCACCACAGCACATAAAGGTTCATAGGACTAAGGTCTACAGACATCAGTCAACAATATGCTTCCACAAAACACTTTACATAGGAGCTTACTTGTCATTAAATGAATTGGGTTGCTTAGGTGCCCAAGCACATGATGCATGCCATTAAGAGCACATTTTAAAAATGAAACTAAATAGATGGAGCAGATTGGCCCACTCACTCAAAGTGATAAAAACATGGAAGTTATTTGTGTGTGGCAGAAAATTTGGGGCAGGCATTTGGCCCTCCCTATCTGTACAATATTCAGTCCATTTTAAGCAATGTCATAACCAGCATATGACAAAAACCCCTCTGCCCATGCTTTTGCTATGCCATGAATGATGTTACAAGTGGACAGAACCCTTCCTGAGAGCTTACAGGCTGCACAACTGTAGACACTGTACTTGGAGGTGGCATTTGACCCTGATGAGTTGCTCCTCCAGAAATTATTACCTTCAGATAACTCAGAAGGGTGACCACCATGCTGGATCACACACTTCACAACGCTTTCACACATGAGGTTAACAATGACAGCCTCTGAAGAGACACCGGCATGTGTGCAATCTCATTACACTCTGTATCTGTAACCCTTAAAAGTTACAGATACACTGTATCTGTATGATACACTTCTAAGCTGAATGCATAGAAAACTAACCTGCTGTTGTGTCCTCTTGAAATTCTGATTTATACAGGATATAACAATCAGCCTACAGTATAAACCTTTGGGGATGAAAAGTCTTGGGTGTGAAATATAGTTACTGCTTTGCCACATGAGAAGTGGGATGACATTTTATGTTGGTCCTTGAAGATTTCATTATCTCAGTGTTCTCCAGTCTGCACAGTTAGGTGGGAATGCCTGGGAAACTCTTGCACATCCAGTCATAAGGGACATGACCTTTGTTGGACATGGACAGGAATTTAATCAGTATTACACACCGCATAAACCAAAATGTAGCTTTGCTGTTACAGGGATCAGCACAGATTCAGCCACACTGAATTGTAGTCATGGATTGCAGCCCTGTGTTTTGGAATTATTACAGCCTACATCTGAAAACCAGATTTTGAGCAAATCTATAGAGACAGCACTGTTAAAAACCCATCTGCCAATGGCTTGCAACGCCTTTGCTTCATTTTATTCAGGTTGGGTTTTTTTCTTGGTAGGATATGAGCAAAATACAATACCATCACCCAGACTAGGTACTTTTCACATCCTGGTTCTTCAAGCCTGACTGTACCAACCTCTATCGAGACCTAGCAAGAAAATAGCACATGCACAAATCTGTATCTCTTCCAATGACAATCAACAAATGGAATGCAACATCAGTCTGTCTTCTGCCTTCTTTAGACAGCCTTGCATGCAGCCACAGCTTGGCCTGACAGCCAAAAGGGGCCAGCAATGAGTGCTGCTGTAATTGATTTGAATAAAAGCCTTTGATTTAGTAAATGAAAGCTTTTGATATATTAAAATGCACTGTCTTTCTATCAGATGACAAAGCCTGCTGGTCCAATAGAGCTTCTCTCTCCTTCTGTTGGCACTCCTCTCTTCCTTCCTGCCTTCCCATTGCCAACCTTCCCTCTTGCCAAATCATCCTGACTCCCATTCTGGGTATCTGACAGCACTTAAGGATCAGTCTATCGTCATCCTGTGGCTGGTTTGACAGGCAGCTTTGCCAAACCCATGTCCTCCAGG